>NC_041224.1:11064428-11064955 GCF_002837175.3 Physeter macrocephalus
ACCCGCCGGGGCGGGCGGGGCTGGGAGCTGAGGCTCGGGCTTCGGTCGGATCCCAGGGAGAGGACTGGGGTTGGCGGCGTGAACACAGCCTGAAGGGGCTAGTGCGCCACAGCTGGCCGGGAGGGAGTCCGGGAAAAAGTCTGGAGCTGCCGAAGAGGCAAGAGACGATTGTTTCCTGGTGCGTGAGGAGCAGGGATTCAGAGCACCGCCTAAACGAGCTCCAGAGACAGGCGCGGAGCTGCCGAAGAGGCAAGAGAACTTTTCTTCCCTCTTTGCTTCCTGGTGCGCTAGGAGAGGGAATTAAGCGCACCGTTTAAGGAGCCCCAGAGACGGGCATGAACCGCAGCTATCAGCACGGACCCCAGAGACGGGCATGAGACGCTAAGGCCGCTGCCGCCGCCACCAAGAGGCCTGTGTGCCAGCACAGGTCACTATCCACACCTCCCCTCACGGGAGCCTGTGCAGCCCGCCACTGCCAGGGCCCCGGGATCCAGGGACAACTTCCCCGGGAGAACGCACGGTGCACC
>NC_041224.1:11065058-11068215 GCF_002837175.3 Physeter macrocephalus
GGGAGCTGTGCGAACAAAGAAGAGAAAGGGAAATCTCTCCCATCAGCCTCAGGAGCAGTGGATTAAATCTCCTCAATCATCTTTATGTGCCCTGCATTGGTGGAATACCTGAACACAAAACGAATCATCCCAAAATTGGGGCGGTGTACTTTGGGAGCAATGATATATTTTTTTTTCCCCTTTTTCTCTGTGAGTGTGTATGTGTACGCTTTTGTCTGTATACCTCTGCTTTTACCATTTGTCCTAGGATTTTTTGTTTTTTTGTTTTTATTTTTTTTAGTATAGTTTTTAGCGCTTGTTATCATTGGTGGATTTGTTTTTTGGTTTGGTTGCTCTCTCTTTCTTTCTATATTTTTTTATTACTTAAAATTTTTTAAAAATAATTATTTTATTTTTTATTTTAATAACTTTATTTTATTCTTTATTTCCTTTCCTTTCCTTTCTTTTCTTTCTCCCTTTTTCCATCAGCCTCAGGAGCAGTGGATTAAATCTCCTCAATCATCTTTATGTGCCCTGCATTGGTGGAATACCTGAACACAAAACGAATCATCCCAAAATTGGGGCGGTGTACTTTGGGAGCAATGATATATTTTTTTTTCCCCTTTTTCTCTGTGAGTGTGTATGTGTACGCTTTTGTCTGTATACCTCTGCTTTTACCATTTGTCCTAGGATTTTTTGTTTTTTTGTTTTTATTTTTTTTAGTATAGTTTTTAGCGCTTGTTATCATTGGTGGATTTGTTTTTTGGTTTGGTTGCTCTCTCTTTCTTTCTATATTTTTTTATTACTTAAAATTTTTTAAAAATAATTATTTTATTTTTTATTTTAATAACTTTATTTTATTCTTTATTTCCTTTCCTTTCCTTTCTTTTCTTTCTCCCTTTTATTCTGAGCCATGTGGATGACAGGCTCTTGGTGCTCCAGCCAGGTGTCAGGGCTGTATCTCTGAGGCGGGAGAGCCAAGTTCAGGACATTGGTCCACAAGAGACCTCCCAGCTCCATGTAATATCAAACGGTGAAAATCTCCCAGAGATCTCCATCTCAACGCCAAGACCCAACTCCACTCAACGACCAGAAAGCTACAGTGCTGGACACCGTATGCCAAACAACTAGCAAGACATGAACACAACATCACCCATTAGCAGAGAGGCTGCCTAAAATCATACTAAGTTCAGAAACACCCCAAAACACACCACCAGATGTGGACCTACCCAACAGAAAGACAAGATCCAGCCTCATCCACCAGAACACAGGCACTAGTCCCCTCCACCAGGAAGCCTGCACAACCAACAACTGAACCAACCTTAGCCACTGGGGGCAGACACCAAAAACAACGGAAACTACCAACCTGCAGCATGAGAAAAGGAGACCCCATACACAGTAAGTTAAGCAAAATGAGAAGACAGAGAAACACACAGCAGATGAAGGAGCAAGGTAAAAACCCACTGAAACTAACAAATGAAAAGGAAATAGGCAGTCTACCTGAAAAAGAATTCAGAATAATGTTAGTAAAGATGATCCAAAATCTTGGAAATACAATGGAGAAAATGCAAGAAACATTTAACGAGGACTTAGAAGAACTAAAGCACAAACAAACACTGATGAACAACACAAAAAATGAAATTAAAAATTGTCTAGAAGGGATCAATAGCAGAATAACTGGGTCAGAAGCACGGATAAGTGATCTGGAAGATAAAATAGTGGAAATAACTACTGCCGAGCAGAATAAAGAAAAAAGAACAAAAAGAATTGAGGACAGTCTCAGAGACCTCTGGGACAACATTAAATGCACCAACTTTCAAATTATAGGGGTCCCAAATTATAGGGGTCCCAGAATTATAAGAAAGGGAATGAGAAAATATTTGAAGAGATTATAGTTGAAAACGTCCCTAATATGGGAAAGGAAATAGTTAATCAAGTCCAGGAAGCACAGAGGCCCATACAGGATAAATCCAAGGAGAAACATGCCAAGACACATGTTAATCAAACTATCAAAAATTATATACGAAGAAAATATATTAAAAGCAGCAAGGGATGGGCTTCCCTGGTGGCGCAGTGGTTGCGCGTCCGCCTGCCGATGCAGGGGAACCGGGTTCGCGCCCCAGTCTGGGAGGATCCCACATGCCGCGGAGCGGCTGGGCCCGTGAGCCATGGCTGGAGAAATTAAAACCTTTACAGAGAAGAAAAAGCTGAGAGATTTCAGCACCACCAAACCAGCTTTACAACAAATGATAAGGGAACTTCTCTAGGCAGGATACACAAGAGAAGGAAAACACCTACAATAGCAAACCCAAAACAATTAAGTAAATGGTAATAGGAACATACATATCGATAACCACCATAAATGTAAATGGATTAAATGCTCCCACCAAAAGACATAGATTGGCTTAATTGATACAAAAACAAGACCTGTATATATGCTGTCTACAAGAGACCCACTTCCGACCTAGGGACACATGCAGACTGAAAGTGAAGGGATGGAAAAAGATATTCCATGCAAATGGAAATCAAAAGAAAGCTGGGGTAGCAATTCTCATATCAGACAAAATAGTCTTTAATACAAAGACTGTTACAAGAGACCAGTCATAGTAGGGGACTTTAACGCCCCACTTTCACCAATGGACAAATCAACCAAATAGAAAATAAGTAAGGAAACACAAGCTTTAAATGATACATTAAACAAGATGGACTCAATTGATATTTATAGGACATTCCATCCAAAAACAACAGAATACACTTTCTTCTCAAGTGCTCATGGAACATTCACCAGGATAGATCATATCTAAGGTCACAAATCAAGCCTTGGTAAATTTAAGAAAATTGAAATCATAGCAAGTACCATTTCTGACCACAAAGCTATGAGACTAGATATCAATTACAGGAAAAAAATCTGTAAAAAATACAAACACATGTAGGCTAAACAGTACACTACTTAATAACCAAGAGATCACTGAAGAACTCAAAGAGGAAATCAAAAATTACCTAGAAACAAATGAAATGAAAACATGAGGACCCAAAACCTATGGGATGCAGCAAAAGCAGTTCAAAGAGGGAAGTTTATAGCAATACACTCCTACCTTAAGAAACAAGAAACATCTCAAATAAACAACCTAACCTTACACCTAAAGCAATTAGAGAAAGAAGAACAAAAAAAACCCCC
>NC_041224.1:11068786-11069169 GCF_002837175.3 Physeter macrocephalus
GAAAAAGGAGAAGTAACAACTGACAGTGCAGAAATACAAAGGATCATGAGAGATTGCTACAAGCAACTACATGCCAATAAAATGGACAACCTGGAAGAAATGGACAATTTCTTAGAAAAGCACAACCTTCCAAGACTGAATCAGGAAGAAATAGAAAATGTAAACAGACCAATCACAAGCACTGAAATTGAGACTGTGATTAAAAATCTCCCAAAAAACAAAAGCCCAGGACCAGACGGATTCACAGGCGAATTCTTTCAAACATTGAGAGAAGAGCTAACACCTAACCTTCTCAAACTGTTCCAAAATATAGCAGAGGGAGGAACACTCCCAAACTCATTCTACGAGGCCACCATCACCCTGATACCAAAACCAGACAATGA
>NC_041224.1:11069644-11070605 GCF_002837175.3 Physeter macrocephalus
AAAGAAATAAAAGGACTCCAAATCAGAAAAGAAGAAGTAAAGCTGTCACTGTTTGCAGATCACATGATACTATACATAGAGAATCCTAAAGAGGCTACCAGAAAACTACTAGAGCTAATCAATGAATTTGGTAATGTAGCAGGATACAAAATTAATGCACAGAAATCTCTTGCATTCCTATACACTAATGATGAAAAATCTGAAAGTGATATTAAGAAATAACTCCCATTTACCATTACAACAAAAAGAATAAAATATCTAGGAATAAACCTACCTAAGGAGACAAAAGACCTGTATGCAGAAAATTATAAGCCACTGATGAAAGAAAATAAAGATGACACACACAGGTGGAGAGATATACCATGTTCTTGGATTGGAAGAATCAACATTGTGAAAATGACTATACTACCCAAAGCAATCTACAGACTCAATGCAATCCCTATCAAACTACCCCTGGCATTTTTCACAGAAGTAGAACAAAATATTTCACAATTAGTATGGAAACACAAAAGACCCCAAATACCCAAAGCAATCTTGAGGAAAAAAACGGAGCTGGAGGAATCAGGCTCCCTGACTTCAGACTATACTACAAATCTACAGTAATCAAGACAGTACGGTACTGGCACAAAAACAGAAATATAGGTCAATGGAGCAGGATAGAAAGCCCAGAGATAAACCCACGCACATATGGTCACCTTATCTTTAATAAAGGAGGCAAGCATACAGGGTGGAGAAAAGACAGCCTCTTCAATAAGTGGTGCCTGGAAAATGGGGCAGCTACATGTAAAAGAATGAAATTAGAACACTCCCTAACACCATGCACAAAAATAAACTCAAAATGGATTAAAGACCTAAATGTAAGGCCAGACACTATCAAAGTCTTAGAGGAAAACATAGGCAGAACACTCTATGACATAAATCACAGCAAGATCCTTTTTGACCCACCTCCTAGAGAAATAAA
>NC_041224.1:11071259-11088013 GCF_002837175.3 Physeter macrocephalus
GACCTGGAGTCTGTCATACAGAGTGAAGTAAGTCAGAAGGAGAAAAACAAATACTGTATGCTAACACATATATATGGAATCTAAGAAAAAAAATGTCATGAAGAGACTAGGGGTAGGACGGGAATAAAACAGACCTATTAGAACATGGACTTGAGGATACAGGGAGGGGAAGGGTAAGCTGGGACAAAGTGAGAGAGTAACATGGACCTATATACACTACCAAATGTAAAATAGATAGCTAGTGGGAAGCAGCCACATAGCACAGGGAGATCAGCTCGGTGGTTTGTGACCACCTAGGGGGCTTGGGATAGGGAGGGTGTGAGGGAGGGAGATGCAAGAGGGAGGAAATATGGGGATATATGTATATGTATAACTGATTTACTTTGTTATAAAGCAGAAACTAACACACCATTTTAAAGCAATTATACTTTAATAAAGATGTTAAAAAAATAAAAATTAAAAAAAATTAAGAAACAGAGCTCTAAGTTTACACCCTTGCTGTATATTGTGTTTTATATTTCTTTCTTGATTAATTGTATGAATAGAGAGAAGAGAAAATATGGGGCATGAATATAGAAGAGAAGAGAGAGACAACAGCTAAGGACAGTCTGTGTTTAATCTCTGTTCTTGTAAGCAGCACACTGTTTTATTTATCCAGCAGAGAAAGAGTAGTCTGTCTCTCAGATATTTCAAATTGGAGAAAAGTGCTAGAGAACAAAACTGTTTTAAAATGATTTTTCCATGGAATTCTCTGGTGATCCAGTGGGTAGGATTTGGTGCTTTCACTGTCATGGCCTGGGTTCAATCCCTGGTCGGGGAACTGAGATCCCACAAGCTGTGTGGCATCGCCAAAATAAAAGGAAAAAAAAGAAAAATTTGCCCACCATAAAAGAGGAAGCCTGGACATTATATCTTCCTTTCTACACAGGAACATGTAGGACATGTGACATTTGTTGTAAATAGGTTAATGATACCAAAATCATGGATATGATCCCTGACTATATTTCATTCTTTTTAATGTGGTGGTAAATGGGATTGTTTCCTTAATTTCTCTTTCTGATCTGTCGTTGCTGTATAGAAATGCAACAGATTTCTGTGTATTAATTTTGTATCCTGTGACTTTACCGAATTCATTGGTGAGCTATAGTAGTTTTTTTGGTAGCATCTTCAGGATTTTCTATGTGTAGTATCATGTCATCTGCAGACAGTGATGGTTTTACTTCTTTCTTTTCCATTTGGATTCCTTTTATTTCTTCTTCTCTCATTGCTGTGGATAAGACTTGCAAAGCCATGTTGAATAAAAGTGGCAAGAGTGGACATCCTTGTCTTGTTCCTGATCTTAGAGGAAATGCTTTCAGCTTTTTACTGTTGAGTATGATGTTAGCTTTGGGTTTATCATATATGGCCTTTATTATGTTGAGGTAGGTTCTCTTTATGCCCACTTTTTGGAGAGTTTTTATCTTAAATGGATGTTGAATTTTATCAAAAGCTTTTCCTGCATCTATTGAGATGATCATTTGGTTTTCATTCCTCAATTTGTTAATGTGGTATATCATACTGATTGATTTGTAGATATTGAAAAATCCTTGCATCCCTGGGATAAATCCCACATGATCATGGCGTGTGATCCTTTTAATCTGTTGTTGGATTCGGAATGCTAGTATTTTGTTGAGGATTTTTGCGTCTATGTTCATCAATGATATTGGCCTGTACTTTCCTTTTTTTGTGATATCTTTGTCTGGTTTTTGTATCAGGGTGATGGTGACCTCATAGAATGAGTTTATCCCACATGATCATGGCGTACGATCCTTTTAATGTATTGTTGGATTCAGTTTGCTAGTATTTTGTGGAGGATTTTGTTTCTGTGTTCATCAATGATATTGACCTGTAATTTAGAGCTGCCATATGATCCTGCAATCCCACTCCTGGGCATATATCCAGAGAAAAATCATAATTCAAAAAGATAAATGCACCCCAGTGTTCATAGCAGCGCTATTTACAATAGCCAAGACATAGAAGTAACCTAAATGTCCATCAACAGATGAATAGATAAAGAAGATGTATATTTACACAATGGAATATTATTCAGCCATGAAAAGAATAAAATAATGCCATATGCAGCAACATGGATAGACCTAGAGATTATCATACCAAATGAAATAAGTTAGACAGAGAAAGAGAAATCATAGGATATCACTAATATGTGGAATCTGAAAAAAAAATGATACAAGTGAACTTATATACAAAACAGAAATAGACCCACAGTCGTTGGAAACAAACTTATGGTTACCAAAGTGGAAAATGAGGGGAGAGATAAATTAGGAGTCTGGGATTAACATATACACGCTCCTATATACAAAATAGATAACCAACAAGCACCTACGGTAGCACAGGGAACTATACTCAGTATTTTGTAATAACCTAAAGGAAAGAGAATCTGAAGAAATATGTATGTAGAACTGAATCACTTTTCTGTGTACCTAAACTAAAACTCCATTGTAAATCAACTATACTTCAATTTCAAAAAAAGAACATTTGCTTTTGTAGAGGTTTTCAACATGTAGACTCCATTAAAGTGCAACTTGATAGTCTAAGCAAAGCAAGGAGCTAAGTTAATTATTAGTCTAGGCAAGTCAACAGGTTTAATTCTAAAAAATGTAACTTGGAGCTGATGTGTTTACACAAGTCCCCATATATGTGGATAGGTTACATTCTCTGCATCTAACCTAGTTATATAAATTAGGCTTCATAGATTATCTTGCTATTTTATTATTATTATTATTTTAATTCTGAGATCCCTCAAAATTTTTCTTATTAAATTTGAATCTAAATTATTTTTTAATTGAAGTATCAAAGGATTCATGCACCCCTTAGTAGGAGACTTTAACACTCCACTGACATCAATTTTCAGTTTTTTTCCTTTGTCTTTTTGTCTGCTCTCCTGATTGGGTGATTTCCATTAGCCTATATTCCAGCTAACTTATTCTTTCTTTTGCATTATTTAGTCTGCTATTCATTGCCTTATCTTCATTTTTATCTTGGTAATTGAATTGTCTAATTTTGATTTGGTCCTCTTTATAGTTTCTAGTTCCTTGTTATAGTGATCCATATTTCTACCTATAATCTTGCCTAATTCCTTTAGCATTTGTATTACCTCCTTTTTGAACTCTGGTAGACTGGAGAGGTTTGTTTCATTGTTTGCTTGTTCTTTCAGGGGATTTCTCTTGTTCTTGCAATTGGGAGTGGTTTCTCTGTTTTTCCATTTTACTTAAATTTCTCTGACTGTGGATTTAGGAGAAACGGTTACCTACTGTGGTCTTGAAGGGCTGTTTTTATGTGGGAGCATCCCTGTATAGACTGTATGAGTCCAGTATTTTTGGTGCGAGGGCTGTTTTTGGAATGAATGCCTGCCATGTCTTTCCTTAGAGTGTGCTGGTCATTGTCCCCTTGATAGGGGGTGTGTTTGGTATTGTGGTGACGACAACCTGCAGTGGATACTGGGTGAGGCCCCCTCTTTGCTCTGTGGCTGTCACAGCCCTGTCAGGGGCAGGGTCTGTTCTGCAGGTGTTGGATTAGAAACCCCCGGATCTGGTTCTAAGCTGGGATGTGAGGTAGGTGGGATTGGAGCGCTACCGCTGGGGAAGGAGCTACTGTGCATTCTTGCCCAGGTGCTGTCTGCCAGGGATGGGAACGTGGGATTCCACAATGCTGCTGGACACCTGGTATGGTGCCAAAACACTCTTCCACTGCTGGAGCCACCCCTGGACCTGCCGCCACCAAGGGAGCCCTGATAATCAGCCCCACCCCTGGTGGGTGCACACTCATGAAGCCCACCACACAGGGGCTGAGCCCCACTGTGAGCAGGCTGACATTTGGGCTGTTTTACAGCTCCCTCCCAGGAGTGCATTTCCTGTCCTGATTCCCTTTTCTTTCTTTTTTCTTTCTTTTCATCCTACCTGGTTATGTGGGGATCTTTCTTGCAGCTTTGGTTGTAGATGAGATCTCCTCTCAGTTTTCAGCTGGCTTTCTGTGGGAATTGTTTCACATGTAGATATATTTTTGATGTGTTTATGAGGGCAGGTGAGCTCCATGTGCTTCCACTCTGCCATCTTGATCTCCCTCCACATCAAAATTCTTTTAGTTTTTAAAAATACAGCTGAACGCTTCATGGTATCACCACAGACAACATTATTTGAGGGCCTAAAAATCTCATTCAGTCATTTCAAAAGGTTTTAATGGGGACTTATTTCTTGATAAATTTGACATTCTGAAATAGAAATTATTTTTAACATTTCTCCTGAGTCTCAAGTGGTGTAATGTCAGGTGAGCCATTCAGGGGTCTGTGTGGTCAAACCATCAATCATGTTGTTATGGAGACCTGCAGGACCAATTTCAAAAATAACTTTTTTAAACAATAATCTACTCTCATGCATCCCAGACCAGGAGTGAGTTAATTAATGTCTTAAAGATTTCCTTTTTCAATCATAACAGTAAGAAGTATACAAAATTTTTCTTGTATCCTAGTACCATCATATATATGAGCAACTAGATGACTACTTTAGTTTGGAGTTGAGTATCTCCACCTTGGGTAATGTGTAGACATTAATGAGGAGAGGAGACAATTTAAAAATATTTCCCAGAGTTGAGCCTGGAACTTCATGGAAAAAGACGTAATGGAAGTCTCATTACTTCTGGAATGAATGTGCTTTATTATAATACTTTTCATTTTTTCACAAATTCTTGGAGGTTAAACTAAATCATTAATGCATATTACAGATATGGCAGATAAATTGCTTTTTATGTTTCAATTCTGAGTAGGATTTCAAAAATAAGATCACAGTTGAGGTTGGACTACCTTCTTTTTAATTGAAAGCTTTAATTTTCTTAAAAATTCTGTAATTTAATTGCATGGTAAAAAGAAATTGAATAAGATTTAATTATTCCTTGATTAATCATGCTAATTAAGACCCACCTTCACAAATCCTTTGATTTAAGATGCTTTCTATGGAATCAAACAGCTTCTTTCCTTTTTAGTTAAGCCGTCAAAAAAAGTTGGGTGATGCTTACATATCTAGCAACTTTTAACATCCAAAATATTTATGACTAGTAAGAGGAAGACTTACAAAAGAAAGCAGTTCATTAAGCATGAACTCACTGTGGTTGAAATACAGCAGTGTTTTGTTGTTATTGATAACCCAGCCTTCATAATAATATAGTAAAATTCCTTTCTGTTGCTTGTTGACTGTAGACTCCCAAGGAAACCACCAGAAAAACCTATTGATCAAGCAGAACTAAGTTTGTCCCACCTAATGTAGTGAGAAAGAATAGATGTCTGAGTGCATAAATGGATAGATGTTGGGTTGGCCAAAAGGTTTCTTCGGTTTTTTCCATAAGATGGCTCTAGTAGCACTTAGTTGTCTTCAACTTCATTCAAAACAATTTTGTTAGATTGTATGTGACAGCTGTCATATCAGCGTGCATTTTAAAAAAGACTTATTGTGGAATGTTACTCAGCCATAAAAAGAAATGAAATTGAGTTAATTTGTAGTGAGGTGGATGGACCTAGAGTCTGTCATACAGAGTGAGGTAAGTCAGAAAGAGAAAATAAAATACCATATACTAACACGTATATATGGAATCTTAAAAAAAAAATGGTCCTGCTGAACCTAGGGGCATGACAGGAATAAAGACACAGAGGTAGAGAATGGACTTGAGGACATGGGGAGGGGGAAGGGTAAGCTGGGACGAAGAGAGTGGCATGGACTTACATATACATTACCAAATGTAAAATAGACAGCTAGTGGGAAGCAGGCGCATAGCACAGGGAGATCAGCTTGGTGCTTTGTGACCGCCTAGAGGGGTGGGATAGGGAGGGTGGGAGGGAGACGCAAGAGGGAGGGGATATGGGGATATATATATATATGTATTAACACAACATTGTAAAGCAAGTATACTCCAATAAAGGTGTTAAAAAGATTTTTAAAATTAAAAAAAATAAAAAAAAGACATCCAAATTGGTGAATTTTTGTGTAGCCATTTTAATATTGAAGATGGAAGAAAAAAAGCAACATTTTTGGCATATTATGATTTATTATTTCAAGAAAGGTAAAAATGCAACCAAAATGCAAAAAGAGATTTGTGCAGTGTATGGAGAAGGTGCTGTGACTGACCGAACATGTCACAAGTGGTTTGCAAAGTTTCATGCTGGAGATTTCTTGCTGGACAGTGTTCCATGGTCAGATAGACTGGTTGAAGTTGAAAACGATCAAATCGAGACATTAATTGAGAACAATCAATGTTATACCACGCGGGAGATAACAAACATACTCAAAATATCCGTATCAAGTGTTGAAAATCATTTGCACTAGCTTGGTTGTGTTAATCGCTTTGACGTTTGGGTTCCACGTAAGTTAAGTGGAAAAAAACCTTCTTGACCGTATTTCCATGTATGATTCTCTACTTAAACGTAACGAGGGCTTCCCTGGTGGCGCAGTGGTTGAGAGTCCGCCTGCCGATGCATGGGACGCGGGTTCGTGCCCCGGTCCGGGAGGATCCCACGTGCCGCGGAGCGGCTGGGCCCGTGAGCCATGGCGGCTGAGCCTGCGCGTCCGGAGCCTGTGCTCCGCAACGGGAGAGGCCACAACAGTGAGAGGCCCGCGTACCGCAAAACAAACAACAAAAAACGTAATGAAAACATTCCGTTTCGAAAACAAATTGTGACGAGCAATGAAAAGTGGATACTGTACAATAATGTGGAACAGAAGAGATCGTGGGGCAGTGAAATGAACCACCACCAACCACACCAAAGGCCGATCTTCATCCAAAGAAGGTGATGTTGTGTATATGGTTGGATTGGAAGGGAGTCCTCTATTATGAGCTCTTTCGCGCCCGGAGCCTGTGCTCCGCAACGGGAGAGGCCACAACAGTGAGAGGCCCGCGTACCGCAAAACAAACAAAAACAACAAAAAACGTAATGAAAACATTCCGTTTTGAAAACAAATTGTGACGAGCAATGAAAAGTGGATACTGTACAATAATGTGGAACAGAAGAGATCGTGGGGCAGTGAAATGAACCACCACCAACCACACCAAAGGCCGATCTTCATCCAAAGAAGGTGATGTTGTGTATATGGTTGGATTGGAAGGGAGTCCTCTATTATGAGCTCTTTCCGGAGAACCAAAGGATTAATTAATCGTTTGATTTTCAACAAACGATTTTCAAAATCCAACAAGTACTGCTCCCAGTTAGACCAATTGAAAGCAGCACTCGACGAAAAGCAACCAGAATTAGTCAACAGAAAACGCATAGTCTTCCATCAGGATAATGAAAGACCATATGTTTCTTTGATGACCAGGCAAAAACTTACAGCTTAGCTGGGAAGTTCTGATTCATCTACCGCATTCACCAGGCATTGCACCTTCGAATTTCCATTTATTTAGGTCTTTATAAAAATTCTCTTAATGGAAAAAATTTCAATTCCTTGGAAAACTGTAAAAGGCACCTGGAACAGTTCTTTGCTCAAGAAGATAAAAAGTTTTGGGAAGGTGGAATTATGAAGTTGCCTGAAAAATGGCAGATGGTAGTGGGACAAAAGGGTGAATACGTTGTTGCATAAAGTTCTTGGTGAAAATGAAAAATGTGTCTTTTATTTTTACTTAAAAAGTGAAGGCGGGGCTTCCCTGGTGGCGCAGTGGTTGCGCGTCCGCCTGCCGATGCAGGGGAACCGGGTTCGCGCCCCGGTCTGGGAGGATCCCACGTGCCGCGGAGCGGCTGGGCCCGTGAGCCGTGGCCGCTGAGCCTGCGCGTCCGGAGCCTGTGCTCCGCAACGGGAGAGGCCACAACAGAGGGAGGCCCGCGTACCGCAAAAAAAAAAAAAAAAAAAAAAAAAAAAAAAAAAAAAAAGTGAAGGCACTTTTGGCCAACCAGATAGATAGACAGATAGATAGACAGATAGATAGATAGATAGATAGATGACAGATGGAAGGAAGGAAGTGTCCCAGTAGTGCATAATATGTAGGAAGTCAGGAAAAAATACATGGTTTGGAGGACTGAGCTCAAGTGAATGAAGACAGGTTTTTCAAAATAGGGAAATTATGGGGTTGGACACATTTGTGACATAAATACCTAGGATTTGTGGATACAGCAAGATAAGTATCCATAGCAAGTCTGGATAAGTAAACTGCCTTCTGAAAAGTGAGCTGTTTGCTCAAGTGTGCAATCTGTTGTCCCAGTAGGAGAGCAATTCGCCCACAGAAGCAAACTGTTAGCCTGGATAAATTGGTTGGCAAGAATTTTTTGTAGCAAACAGTACAGTAATATGTTGATTTAAGGTTTTATCTTCCTGGAATAAACTGTCAAATCATGTTGACACCAATGGCCCCAATGCTTAGTCCCAAAAGATAAACTCTGTTGATACAGGTTGTATCAATACTCACCTGAACCTGTTTTGCCTTATATCAGGCTGTTCTCAGTAACACTCTTTAATCGACCCTAAAATTAAGAGGTGAGGAATGTGTACGAATGTTTAAGTCTGAGTCTTAATTCAAATTGCCCCAGTTTGTTTAACTTTTCTCCTACAGAAGAGCAGAAAAGCTAATGATACCTTGGAACTCTGAGACTGCTGACTGCTGATCCCAGCTGTCAGGCTGCTGTTTCATTAACATGAAGTTTAGTGGGACATCTATTTTATACCATATAACATCACAGCCAAAATGGAACACGGAAATACCTGGGCAGATGTTTAGCCTCATAGGGAAGAACTTCACAGGATGCCAGCTTGAGTGAAACTGGAGTTCAATCACTCCATTCTAATGATTCTAGAGAAAACAGGAAAACGGATGCAGAAGGCAGAGAGAATGGTGGGGTTTGCACACCCGTGGCTTGAAAAATAGCCTGAAACTGAACTTTCTTCATTCATGACTTAACAAGGCTACTTAAGGGAATCCTTACAAGTAGAGGTGAAATTGTAACGCGAAGTATGAACGGTTTAAGGCACAAAGAATACAACTAGTCCTGGTCTCTTGAATACCATACTGGACTGTAGAGAGAAGATTTTCCATTTTAAGCAACTTTGCAGGCACTTGAAGGCACTGGTTTATTCCACTGATATTGGCAGGTCTTTTAATAGCATGGTACTTCACCCTGGCCCCCAATTCCCCAAAGCTGTTGCATCCAAAAGTTACTATTTATTCTCCACCTGAAGTAGAGTTGCTCACCTGCTACTTCTAAAACTACTATTAATAGAGCCCCCAAAGCACTCCTGTCTGCTGAACAAATCACAGAAATAGTAACATGCTGCAATCTGCTATGGGAACTTGTCAATTAAAATAATGGATCTTTAGTCGCTAATCGTTATCACAGTTTGACTTTACAGTGAATGGATGAAGTATGGTAAGGGTAAAGGAAGGGCAATGGCAAAGAAAAACATACTAAATGATTTCAGAATTGGATGGTTTTCATAGAGGATGCAGGTTAGTGTGGAGTTGAGACTGGCTTGATGGGTATTAACTCTTAGGACTGACAAGGAAACCTGGAAATTCTAAAGCTTCTTAGTATTTTTTTCTTTTTAAAATAAATATGTTGAAGTACAACGAACAAACTTTTACATATGTTAGGTGTAAGTGTAGATATGGATCAAAGTTCACAAAACAAATATGTCAGTGTCACCTGCACCCAGTAAAGTCAAAGAAAAGTAAGTGACCTTCAAGCCCTCAGCTTCCTCCCCTCCATTCCCCAAAACCCCAAATGTATTTCTGTCTTCTATTGCCATTAATGATTGCTTCTTGCTTTTCTGCTTCCTGTATACAGAATCATATCATACTTACTCTTTTGTGCCTGGTTTGTTTTGCTCAATATTACATCTGGTGAGACTTCTCTATATTGTCATTTATAGTTGTAGTGTATTTATTCTCATTGTTGTGTAGTGTCGCATCTTGTGAATATACCGCAATGTACCCATTCAGCTGTTGATGGACATTTGAGTGGTTTATAGTGTTTGGCTGTTAGAAAATCAGGCTGCTATGAAAATTCCAATACATGTCTTTTGTTGAACAAATACATACTCTTCGCTGTTGGGTATTTTGCTAGAAGTCGAAGTGGTGTCTCATGGGGGGCACGTGCACAAAGCTTCAGTAGATTCTGCCAGTAGCCTTCCAATCTGACCATGCCAGTTTACACTCCTACCAATAGAACGTGAAGTTCCAGTTGCTTCATATCCTTACAAATACCTGGTATTTTCTGTCCTTTTTTCATATCGTCTTGTTTTTATATATAATTTCTCAGTGTGGTCAAGGGCCTCTAAGTCAAACAGAGGGACCCAGATATAGTGGTGGGATAGTGTCAAAATTCTATAGTGTAAAAGTAGGTAACTTCCAGGAGGCTAAGCCTTTTCTCCTTGTCATGAAACTGAATATTCCCATTACAGAATTTTGGTCATGAAGTATGAGCAAAAATTATTATCTTAAATTTATGAAAAAGGAAGTTTATATCCAGAGGCTAAATGTCAAAGACCATTGCCTTTAAACTCAAGCACATATGTGCATCTGTGGTGTTTTTCCACAAGGCTATATTGCTTTTTTTGTTATGGGATTATGTACACACACTTTTAAGTGGTAACCTCCTAGATTAGCTCTGCTCAATATTTCTTTTGTTTCATTTGTTCATCTTTACATCTCTCATTTAGTTATTCATCAGTTTGTTTAATTCTTCATTATCTGACTTCCCCACTAGAATACGTTTCATAAGGGGTGAAAATGTGTCTTACTTATTCATGTTTCTATATCCAGAACCTTGATCTATCTCTGGCACAGAGTAGGTACTCAATAAACATTTTGGTGGGAAAGAATGAATGACCACTAACAAGAGTTTCGTGAGCACATATAAGGATGAAGAATGATGTAGTTTTTAAATTATTAAAATGAAAACTTTTGGACTTCTCTGGTGGCGCAGTGGTTAAGAATCTGCCTGCCAATGCAGGGGACACGGGTTTGAGCCCTGGTCCAAGAAGATCCCACATGCCGTGGAGCTACTGAGCCCGTGCGCCACAACTACTGAGCCTGCATGCCTAGAGCCCGTGCTCCGCAACAAGAGAAGCCACTGCAATGAGAAGCCCGCGCACCGCAACCAAGAATAGCCCCCGCTTGTCGCAACTAGAGAAAGCCCGTGCGCAGCAATGAAGACCCAACGCAGCCATAAATAAATAAATAAAATAAGTAAATTTAAAAGGAAAAGAAAACTTTTTTATTTAAAGCAACTTAATCTGATGGGAACTAGCTTACATTTAACAATTAAAGACTATTCCCTTTATGGCAACATTTTGCAAGTCCATAGCCAAAACAAGTCTGTAGCCAGTCTCGCGAAAAGTTGGAAAAGCTGGCACTTCAAGACTGAGGAAGGTAGGCAGAATTACAAGAGCAAATTCTCAATGTTCTTTCCTGTCTTATTGCAAGTTATAATATTTCCTATTTCTTGTGTCTTAAGTAATTCATCTGTACTATTTATCTAATACTGTCTTCTAGTCATGGGGAAAGCTAGTATTTTGATCCATAAAGCAGCTGCTACCTTTTGTCACTGTTTTTAGTTCTTATGAGTACTAAGTTTAGATATAAAATGCCGAAGTATTATTGCATGCATTTTCATTTACAGTTACATGACTGTGAGACTTAAAGAAGTCAGGTAATTTATCCGTCTATTTCCAGGTATTTAACGACTCCAGACACATAGCTTTCTACTAAATTCTTAAAATTTCCATGAAATGAAATAAAATAACATTAGTTATTTTATACTTCTTTTGGTATCACACTGAAGTCTCATATCCCTAAGCTTTACCAACATTCTTTGTGCCTTATCGTTTCTTGTGATATTATAGTTTGAGTTTATTCCTAGCTCAGAAAAACGCTTTCCCTTTTGAGTTTTAAAAAATCAAATGGCCTTTCTTTTCCTTGTTGCACTGTGAAGAGGCCGCTCTCTGACGCAAAGGCACACTGCCCTGTCTCATACAGTTACGCTGGTTGCATCTCTAATTTGCATGGTAACTAATGTAAAGGTGGATGCTGTTGTTTGCACCCACAAGAATAGCAAATGTAGAGGTGTTGGAAACACTGTCATAGTTGTCGGAGGATGTCTCCGTCAGCATTTTTCAGAAGAAGGAAACAGCAGGAGGTTTTTATAATGTAACTTTAATTATAATGGCCAGACACCCTGGCATTGGCTGAGGATCTGTTCAGGTTACACCTGCCAAGAATAATTCGAAATGCCTCAAGACATGTGTCTCATAAGTGGTGTCACTCCCTACAGGTGCTAGCCAGCAGTTCTTTCTTTTTTCCCCCTGTCCCTGGTCTCTGTTCCCTCTTGGTCTGGCTACTCAATTACATAGCAACTTGAAGGAAAATGAAGAGCCATAATCAATGAGGTGAGATTAACAAGGCACTCAGCAAAACCACCATATCTGTGACACAGCTAAATACCTCCGATTTTCAAGCTGTGGTTTGGAAATCTAAATTAAAAAAACACAAGCAAAGTGGGTCATTTCTCACCTTCCAATATTAAGTTTATTTGTGGAGCTTTATATTTTGAACGTGACCTTCAGAAAGACAGATCATGAAACCTCTGCAAACCAACCAGCAGATGGCAATATATAGGCTTCCCTGAGGCTTTCTGATTGTTCTATGGCAGAGACTGTTAAATTTGTAATTTAGTTTGGCCAGGGAAGTTCAGGGGTAAAGAAATATTTAAACCAACGTAGAGCAAGCAAATTTTATCTATTTTATAATTTTTTGCAGGTAATTTTATATTTTCTCTAATCCTTAGGGCTTATATTTTAGATAATCATCACCAAGATTTCTAGTTCTCTATTTTTAGCCTAACTCCTTGGAATGCAGTTGACTAGAAAGTTAAACTGGGGAGTCTTTAAGCACTTTGAGCAGATTACCATATTTAGGGCTTTGTTAACAACAACAAACGTTTAAGACATTGTTACACGTTCGGATAAATTTATTTCATACACTCCCTGACACTCGTATAATCTACTTGTCTGTAAAACATTTCCAAAGGAGATTTTCAAAATATTGCAGAATTTTACACTAATATTCTGGTAAGAAGAATAAATGGTTGTCTGTTGCAAGAGATGGGTGGAAGCATTAATGAAAGCAAATGCCTATGCTGCCAGGCAACTGAAAGGCTAAACACCAATCTTCACTCTTCAAGCTCACTGTCTAATCACAAAAAATGAGAAGAGTTACAGGATCTCCTTTTCTTCTCTTCACTGAACACTGAAGGCTCCTGTCCGTAATTAGATAGGGGGCGGGGAGGAAACTGACAAACTTCATTATCCTAAGTTGGTAATTCTCATGCTAGGCTGCCTCAGAACACGAAATGAAGTGTTGAGCCCAACGTTGGATATCGTACAGCTCTTTCTCTAACGGAATTATCATCTGCTAATATTAGTTATCAGCCAGTACAGGAAATCTAATACAAAGCATTATTATAGTGTTGTTTTTCTCCTAATATATTTGCTGAGTCATGAACACCAGGGAAGCGAGGGCATATTGGAATCAGTGGCAGACGAATGATGGATGAATCATAAATTGGATTATGTGTTGGTTTATTTAATTAGTTTATTAGAGTTCTCTGGAAACATCTAGGCACTGTGTAAAATTAATATATACAAGAATATTTAGCTGTCCAATTAGGAAAACATAGATTAGTCATATCATGTATGCTGTAAAAAACCACAACTGTCAAAAGAAATTAAACAAATGAAGGGCTAATAAAAATAAATGTTTGGCATGTGTTCTGAATGCCCTGCACATGAAGGCAGTGAAGAAGCCTGAGGTTTTTTTAAAAATTAAGTTATTTTTATTTATTATTTTCGGCTGCATCGGTTCATCATTGCTGCACGCGGGCTTTCTCTAGTTGCAGCGAGCATGCGCTACTCTGTTGTGGTGAGCGCAGTCTTCTCACTGCGGTGGCTTCTCTTGTTGAGGAGCACGGGCTCTAGGTGTGTGGGCTTCAGTAGTTGTGGCTTGCAAGCTCTAGAGCACAAGCTCAGTAGTTGTGGCGCATGGGCTTAGTTGCTCTGCGGCGTGTGGGGTCTTCTCAGACCAGGGATGGAACCACTGCACCACCAGGGAAGCCCAGCCTGAGTTTATTAAGAAGGCAACTTCTTCCAAATGATCTTGGTTATTTGGAAGAATCAACTTCACCTATCTCTTTTTTATTTAGTTACTTATGTACTGACTGATTGATTGGCTGATGACTGTCAGGTTATCTTTCCAATAGCAGAATTTATGAAATTTCTGATTTTCTTTTATACCTAAAATTTTGTCACAGAACTAGAAAAACCATTAGAACATATCCCTTTCTTCCATACTTATTTTTTTAGAAGATAATTCTACGTGGGTTGATCATTTGTTTCATACCTGTCTGCCTTGAAGATCACAGCACACTGGTTGAACATGGATTGCCATTGTATGAGCAGTAACTGTAGTTAAAAGAAAACTTAATTTACCTTAGAATCTACTTTATCATGAGCTCTATGGATTCTGAAACATGCTTTTCCCATCCAATAGTCAAAATTATTATCTTAGTCTTTTCACTTTATCAATAAATCATTGAACATAAAAAATTACAGACTCTGGACTGAAAGAAAAGAATAAGTTAATTCGGTGACTTATGTAGCAAGTTTAGGATTTAGCTGTTTTAAAACCAATAGGCTTGTGATAATTATCAGTTAACATTAAAAATGAAGTGACTATCCCTCAGTCAAAAGAGGCTTCAGATTTTAACACAATCTTTGTTTCCAATTATCTCTGAAACCTAAATAACTAATTGTGAATTCTCATTTGCAAATCTAGGATCATATGATTTTCTTAGGCCTAGAAGTATCTGTTACTGGTTGTACCACCCAGTAGATAGAATTTGTGTGTAAAGCAGAACAGGTGCTGACTATTCAGAACTAGATGAACTCACTGCAAGTTTCTGGCAAAGGAACAGCAAGAAACCAGTGAATTAAATGAAAACATTGTCAGGCATTTATGAGCCCTTTGAAAGCGCACACACACACACACACACACACACACACACACACACACACACACACACGAATGGCTAAAAACACTCAGGCTGTTCTAGTTATCCAATAACAGTATTGAGGGCAGAATTTAGTCCTGTGGACAGCTCAGGAAAATCTCATCTGAATCCCTAACTACCAACCCACCTAACTGCAAAGCCAGCAGTAGATAGCTTTATTTTCACTTACCTAAATGTTTAGCTATTTCTTTGCTCTTTCTGTGCATTCTTTTTTGCATTTCAGATCTTGCTTCTGGAATTTTTGAGGTACATACTTTAGCAGTTCCATTAAATAAGGTTTATTGGTAGTGAGTCTGCTTTTGTCTGCCTGAAATATCTTTATTCAGCATTGCTCTGGGTTGATAGTTTAGCTGGAACAGAATTCTTTTTTTTTTTTTTTTTTTTTACTTGACACATTTATATTGCCATGTGATTGCCATTGTAGCATTAGCTAACACCTTTATTGCATCACAGAATTATCATTTCTTCTAGTGGTGGGAATAATTAAGATCTACTCTTGGGCTTCCCTGGTGGCACAGTGGTTAAGAATCCATCTGCCAATGCAGGGGACACGGGTTCGAGCCCTGGTCCGGGAAGATCTCGCATGCCCCACAGCGGCTAAGCCCTTGCGCCACAACTACTGAGCCTGCGTGCCACAACTACTAAAGCCCACGCGCCTAGGACCATTTTTAGAAAAGCCTCTGGTTTTATTCTTCCTTATGATTGCTTTGGCTATTTTGGGTCTTTTATGTTTCCATAAAAAATTGTAGGATTGTTTTTTTTCTATTTCTGTGAAGAATGCATTGGAATTTTGATAAAGATTTCACTGATTCTGTGAATTGCTTTGGGTAGCATGGACCTTTTAACAATCCATAAACATAAAATGTGCTTCCATTTGTTTGTATCTTTTTTTATTTCTTTCAACAGTCTTGTACTTTATATTGTACAGATCTTTCACTTCCTTGGATAAATTTATTCCTTTTTACTGTTTTTGATGTGATTGTGAATGAGGTAGTTTTTTTGTTTTTTGTTCTTTTATAAATTTATTTATTTATTTTTGGCTGAGTTGAGTCTTCGTTGCGGTGCGCGGGCTTCTCATTGTGGTGGCTTCTCTTGTGGAGCATGGACTCTAGGGGCACGGGCTTCAGTAGTTGTGGCACATGGGCTCAGTAGTTGTGGCTCATGGGCTCTAGAGCTCAGGCTCAGTAGTTGTGGCTCATGGGCTTAGTTGCTTCATGGCATGTGGGATCTTCCCAGACCAGGGCTCAAACCCATGTGCCCTGCATTGGCAGGTAGATTCTTAACCACTGCACCACCAGGGAAGTCCCAAGTGAGGTAGTTTTATTTTTCAGATGTTTCATTCTTAGTGCATAGAAATGTAACTGATTTCTATGTATTGATTTTTTTAACATCTTTATTGGAGTATAACTGTTATACAATGGTGTGTTAGTTTCTGCTTTACAACAAAGTGAATCAGTTATACATATACATATGTTCCCATATCTCTTCCCTCTTGCATCTCCCTCCCTCCCACCCTCCCTATCCCACCCCTCTAGGTGGTCACAAACCACCTAGCTGATCGCCCTGTGCCATGCAGCTGCTTCCACTAGCTATCCACCTTACGTTTGGTAGTGTATATATGTCCATGCCACTCTCTCACTTCGTCACAGCTTACCCTTCCCCCTCC
>NC_041224.1:11088535-11091802 GCF_002837175.3 Physeter macrocephalus
CTGGTTATTGTAAATAGAGCTGCAGTGAACATTTTGGTACATGACTCTTTTTGAATTATGGTTTTCTCAGGGTATATGCCCAGTAGTGGGATTCCTGGGTCGTATGGTAGTTCTATCTGTACTTTTTTAAGGAACCTCCCTACTGTTCTCCATAGTGGCTGTATAAATTTACATTCCCACCAGCAGTGCAAGAGTGTTCCCTTTTCTCCACACCCTCTCCAGCATTTATTTGTTTGTTTTTCGGTTATTGAGCTGCATGTGTTGCTTATAAATTTTGGAGATTAATCCTTTGTCAGTTGCTTCATTTGCAACTATTTTCTCCCATTCTGAGTGTTGTCTTTTGGTCTTGTTTATGGTATCCTTTGCTGTGCAAAATCTTTTAAGTCTCACTAGGTCCCATTTATGTATTGATTTTTATACCCTACAGCTTTACTGAATTCACTGATTAGAACCAACAGTTTTTATTTGAGTCTCTGGGATTTTCGATACCTAAGATCATTTGCAAATAACCACAAATTTACTTATTTTTTTTTATTTGGATGACTTTTGTTTGTTTAGATTGTTTTAGCTAGGACTTTCAGTACTATGTTAAATAAGAGTTGTTAGTGTGGGTACCCTTGTCTTGTTCCTGATCTTAAAGGAAAAGCTATCCATTTTTCTCCATTGAGTATCATGTTAGCTGTGTGTTTGTCATATATGGCCTTTCATATGTGAGGGTATGTTCTTCTGTATCCAAACTACTGAGGGTTCTTATCATGAAAACATAATGTATTTTGTCGAATGCTTTTTCTGCATTTATTGAGATGACCATGTATTTTTAACCTTTCATTCTGTTTATGTGTATATTACATTTATTGATTTGTATATGTTGAATCATCCCTGCATCCCAGGGACAAATCCCCCTTTTAATGAGTTCTTCATTTTAGTTTGCTAATATTTTGTTGAGAATTTTTACATATCTGTTCATCAGGGATATTTGTTTATAGTTTTCTTTTCTAGTATTGTCCTTATCTGGATTTGATATCAGAGTAATACTGGCCTCATAGAATGAGTTTGGAAGTGTTTCCTCCTCTTCATTTTTTTTGGAAGAGATTGAGAAGCATTGACATTATATCTTCTTTAAATGTTTAATCAAACTCACTAGTGAAGCCTTTTGGCCCTTGGGTTTTCTATGTTGGGGGATTTTTGATTACCGATTCCATCTCTTTACTCATTATTGATCTGCTTGGACTTGCTGTTTCTTCCTGGTTTAGTCTTGGTAGTTTCTATGATTCTAGGAACTTATCTACTTCTTCTAGTTTATCTAATTTGTTGTTGTATAATTGTGCATAGCAATCTCTTATGATTCTTCGTATTTCTGTAGTGTCAGTTGTAATTTCTCTTTTTTCTTATCTGATTTTATTTGTCTTCCCTTTTTTTTCTTAGTCTTTCTAAAGGTTTGTCAATATTTTTTATCTTTTCATAAAAACAGCTCTTGGTTTCATTGACCTTTCCTATTTTTCTGGTCTCTATTTCATTTATTTCTATTCTGATCTTTATTATTTTGTTCCTTCTGCTGACTTTGTTCTTTTTCTTAATTTGTTCTTCTTTTCCTAGTTCCTTGTGGTGTAAAGTTAAGTTGCTTATTTGCAATCTTTCTAGTTTCTTATTATGTACAATTATGACTCTAAATTTCCTTCTCCAACTGCTTTTGCAGCATCACATAGGTTTTGGTATGTTATGTTTCCATTGTCATTTGTTTTGAGATATTCTTTGATTTCCCTTTTAATTTCTTCCTTGACCCATTATTTGTTCAGGAATGCATTTCTTCGTTTCCACATATTTGTAGATTTTTGAACTCTCTGCAGGCTGTTGATTTCTAGTTTCATACCTCTGTGGTCAGAAAAGATACTTGGTATTATTTCAGTCTTCGTAAATTTCTAAGGCTTGCTTTGTGTCATATCGTATGATTGATCTTTGAGAATGGAACAGAATTCTAATTCAAAGTTATTTTCATTCAAAATTTTGTTAATATCAGTCACTACTTCAGTCTTTTGTGGTTGCTCTGTGTGTATGTGTATATGTATGTGTGTGTATATATATATTTTTTCTAGAAGTTCAATTTATAATATTTCTTTCACACTGTTGGTCACATTTTATAGTTCTTGATCCTTGTACAAATTTTGGATTACCTCTTTTTTCTTTAAACTTGTAGTAATTATTATCATTCCTGGGTCTGGCAGTTCCAGTACCTGACATCCCTGGGGTTCCAATTATGACTTTTTGTTATTCCTGCAGATTTTTGGTCAACATCATTAACTTCTTTCAGTATTTAGTCATTTTAGATTGGGAGTTTAAATTTGGCTTATCTCAATCTTTGAACATATGGAGGGGCCTGGCATCTGGATGCTTTCTTTTTGAGAGATTATATGTGTCCTTCTGTTAGACTTCCATGGCACCATAATCCAAAATTAATTTCTTGGTTTTATCTACTCCAGGCCACCCAAGTAATGCCAGTAGCTAGGTATTTTATAACCCCCTCTTTGATTAAAGTTTACCTTTTGGTGTCCTAAGCTTTATGTGAAGATCTCATTTCTATTTTCTCAAGGTTTTGTCTCTTATTCCTTCTCAACTATTAAAATCTTAGTAAGCAAATGTCTTTAGGGTGGCATTCACTTTTTCTTTTATAGAGATAAAATTCACATACCTTAGAATTCATCTTTCTACAGTATAAAATTCAGTGGAGTTTAGTATATTCATAAGGCTGTGAAACTATAACCACCATATGATTCCAGGACATGTTAACCACCCTAAAAAGAAACCCATGGCCTCTTCCCTCAGCTGATGACAACCACTAATCTGCTTTCTGTCTCTGTGGATTTGCCATTTCTACACATATCACATAAAATTAATTCCACAATTGGAGGTTTTCTGTCTGGCTCTCTTCACTTAGCATAGTGTTTTTTTGGGTTTTTTTTGGTTTCTTTGTTTGCTTTTTAACATCTTTATTGGAGTATAATTGCTTTACAATGGTGTGTTAGTTTCTGCTTTATAACAAAGTGAATCAGTTATACATATACATATGTTCCCATATCTCTTCCCTCTTGCGTCTCCCTCCCTCCCACCCTCCCTATCCCACCCCCGCTAGGTGGTCACAAACCACCGAGCTGATCTCCCTGTGCTCTGCGGCTGTTTCCCACTAGCTATCTATTTTACATTTGGTAGTGTATATATGTCAATGCCACTCTCTCACTTTGTCACAGCTTACCCTTCCCCCTCCCCATATCC
>NC_041224.1:11091989-11149698 GCF_002837175.3 Physeter macrocephalus
TTTTGTGGTATGCGGGCCTCCCTCTGCTGCGGCCTCTCCCGTTGCGGAGCACAGGCTCCGGACGCGCAGGCTCAGCGGCCATGGCTCACAGGCCCAGCCGCTCCGCGGCATGTGGGATCCTCCCAGACCGGGGCGCCCTCCCGGTTCCCCTGCATCGGCAGGTGGACGCGCAACCACTGCGCCACCAGGGAAGCCCCATATGCCACATCTTTATCCATTCATCTGATGATGGACAGTTAGGTTGCTTCCGTGTCCCGGCTATTGTAAATAGAGCTGCAATGAACATTTTGGTACCTGACTCTTTTTGAATTATGGTTTTCTCAGGGTATATGCCCAGTAGTGGGATTGCTGGGTCATATGGTAGTTCTATTTTTAGTTGTTTGAGGAACCTCCATACTGTTCTCCACAGTGGCTGTATCAATTTCCATTCCCACCAACAGTGCAAGAGTGTTCCCTTTTCGCGCCATCAGGGAAGCCCCTCATTGTGGTTTTGATTTGCATTTCTCTAATGATTAATGATGTTGTGCATTCTCTACATAGAGAATCTTAAAGATGCTACCAGACAACTACTAGAGCTAATCAATGAATTTGGTAAAGTAGCAGAATACAAAATTAATGCTCAGAAATGTCTGGCATTCCTATACACTAATGATGAATAATCTGAAAGTGAAATTAAGAAATCACTCCCATTTACCATTGCAACAAAAAGAATAAAATATCTAGGAATAAACCTACCTAAGGAGACAAAAGACCTGTATGCAGAAATTTATAAGACACTGATGAAAGAAATTAAAGATGATACAAATAGATGGAGAGATATACCATGTTCTTGGATTGGAAGAATCAACCTTGTGAAAATGACTCTACTACTCAAAGCAAGCTACAGATTCAATGCAATCCCTATCAAACTACCACTGGCATTTTTTACAGAACTAGAACAAAAAATTTCACAATTTGTATGGAAACACACAAGACCCCGAATAGCCAAAGCAATCTTGAGAACGAAAAATGGAGCTGGAGGAATCAGGCTCCCTGACTTCAGACTATACTACAAAGCTACAGTAATCAAGACAGTAGGGTACTGGTGCAAAAACAGAAATATAGATCAATGGAACAGGATAGAAAGCCCAGAGATAAACCCACGCACATGGTCACCTTATCTTTGATAAAGGAGGCAAGAATATACAGTGGAGAAAAGACAGCCTCTTCAATAAGTGGTGCTGGGAAAACTGGACAGCTACATGTAAAAGAATGAAATAAGAACATTCCCTAACACCATACACAAAAATAAACTCAAAATGTATTAAAGACTACATGTAAGGCCAGGCACTATCAAACTCTTAGAGGAAAACATAGGCAGATGTTTTCCTGCTGTGCAGGATCACAGCAAGATCCTTTTTGACCCACCTCCTAGAGAAATGGAAATAAAAATAACCAAATGGGACCTAATGAAGCTTAAAAGCTTTTGCACAGCAAAGGAAACCATAAATAAGACCAAAAGACAAACCCTCAGAATGGGAGAAAATATTTGCAAACGAATCAACTGACAAAGAATTAATCTCCAACATTTACAAGCAGCTCATGCAGCTCAAATAACCAAAAAACAAACAACCCAATCCAAAAATGGGCAGAAGACCTAAATAGACATTTCTCCAAAGAAGGTATACAGATTGCCCACAAATACATAAAAGAATGCTCAGCATAGTGTTTTTGAGATTCATCCCTGTTGTAGCATGTATCACTACTGCATTCCTTTTTTATGGCTGATTAATATTTCCTTGTGTGGATGCATCATATACTATTTATTCGTTCATCAGCTCATGGTCATTTGGATTGTTTCCATTTTTAGACTATTATTAATAATGTTGCTTTGCATATTTATGTACAAGTTTTTGTGTGGATTTTTTTTTTTTTTTTTTGCATTTCTCTTTGGTCTCTATCTAGGGTTGACATTGCTGGGTCATATGATAACTCTATCTTTAACATTTTAAAGAAACACCAAACTGTTCTACAAAGTAGTTGTGCCATTTTACATTCCCACCTGCAATGTAGTAAGTATGAATCTCTCCACATCCTTGCATACAGTTTCTGTTATTTGTCTTTTATTATTGCCACTTTAGTGAGTATGAAGTAGTGTCCTGTTGTGGTTTTGATTTTCATTTTCCAGTGACTAGTGATATTGAGCATCTTTTCATATGCTTATTGGCCATTTGTATATCATCTTTGGAGAAATGTCTATTCAAATCTTTGGCTCATTTTTAAATAAAATTGTCTTTTTATTGTTGAGTTTTAAGACAAGCCCTTGTCAGATATATAATTTGCAAATATTTTCTCCCATTATGTGGGTTGTCTTTTCCCTTCCCCTTTAGTGTCCTTTGAAAATAGAAAAATTTTAATTTTCATGAAGTCCATACTTGTCATATTTAAGAAACCATTGGGCTACTTCTTCACTTGCCAAGTATGTTTTTAGGTCCTTCTTTAATTTTGATCTTTGGGGATTTCTCTTACATTTGTGCAGGCTCAGGCATGTACCTAATAGGAGTTTTGTTGTATTTTTTCCATTGCTAGATATTTTTTAGTGGGAGGGATTATCAGAACATCTGGTACACCTTTTTTTCAGAAATGGGTATGACAATTTCTACTACCTTGATGTATGGAGTCAGTAAAACACATGCCAAAGAACACTTTCTTGGGAACCGAGGAGACCTGAATTCAGATTTTGTTTCTACTACTTAATATGCCTTTGAGGATGTTAATTAATGTCTCAGTCTGAATATCCTCATGTTAAAATAGCACTAATAATAGTAATACCTAATTCATACAGTTTTTGTGAGGGTAAAACAAGACAATACATGTAGCTGGAACATTCTAAGAGCTCAGTAAATGTTGTGTAGCTATATCATTATTAATAATAAAGTTCTCTTCAGAGCGTCTTTAGAAACCGCGTGTGTCAACTATTTACCCGTTTCTTTTCTTTTAGTAAGAGTAAAATATTTTGACAATGCTACATTTTCCTGAATGGTAATTTATTGAGCACTACTGTATATTTAAAAATTTTTTATTGAAATATAGTTGATTTACAATGTTGTGTTAGTTTCAGGTGTACAGTAAAGTTATTCAGTTATGCATGTGTATATTCTTTTTTTTACATTCTCTTCCATTATAGGTTATTACAAGATATTGAGTATAGTTCCCTGTGCTCTACAGTAGGTCCTTGTTGGCTATCTGCTTTATATACAGTAGTGTGTATATTTTAATCCCAAACTCTTAATTTGTCCCTTCCCCACTCCCCTTTGGTAACCATAAGTTTGTTTTCTATGTCTGTGAATCTCCTTCTGTTTTGTAAATAAGTTCATTTTTATCTTTCTTTTTTTAGATTCCACATATAAGTGATATCATATGATATTTGTCTTTCTCTGCCTGGCTTACTTTACTTAGTATGATCATCTCTAGGTCCACTACTGTATTTATTAACTTGTTTTATAAAGTATGACACTGAGGCTGAGGGAGACATAATAGACTGATGAGATTCACAAAATCAGTAAGTAGTAGAACTGAGATTTGAACCCACCTTACCTGACTCTGAGATACATATCCATTTTTACTAAATCCAAGAATCTCTTAAATCTAATTTCTCATTCTATGTAATTATTCTCCACACTTCTGATCCCATTATGTGTGATGATTTATCTCTGAATCTGTTCAATACTGCAGCTACTAACAATAAGAAGTTATTTAAATTCAAATTAATTAAAATTGAATGACATTAAAAATTAAATTCCTCAGTTGCACCAGCCACATTACAAATCCTTCCTAGCCACATGTGTCAAGTGGCTATCATATTCAACAGCACAGATACAAAACTTTTCCATCATTGCAGAAAGTTCCATTGGACTCTTCAGTTTTTTTCATTGAGAGAACTATATCACAGACATGATCACAGCCTTTGTTTCCTCCATCATTGCTCTTTAAAATCATATCAGACAATTTTGCACTTAACTACATCAAAAATTGCAAGCTGGGTTAAAGACTTCAGTCTGGTTGGCATTTGTACCCTGATTGCCCTGTGTTTAGGTGAGTGAATGAGGTGCTGTTTGCCTGTCTTTTGCTGGAGTTTGGCAACCATTTCCTTCTGGGGCATACAGCAACATTTCAAGTCAAAATGACTCACTGCCTAAAAATAAGCTTAAGCGCAGCCGAATGAAAGTATATGAAAATTATTTTCTCCTAAGTGGGCCCTATGTAAGCATTTATTTCTATTAGAAAAATTCTAGTATTTATGGAAATTTACTGAATCCTATATACTCGAAACCTTTCTTGTATAAAAAGAAAGAAGGATATTGCATCAGTAAGCAGTTATCTCAATTTTAAAGAAATTGATTAGCAGGACAAGGCACTATTTATAGAACCTCTAATATTTAGTGTCTATCAAGTGAAGACCATAACACCCTTTACTTACTGTTCTTAATGTCAGATTCCTGGCAGAGAAGTTGAAACGAATTATAGCAAATAATGTTACTAATGCCATTTACGTAGTTGAGGATGGAGTAGATTTCTCTGACTCTTGGATCAGTGATTTACTGGGGCTTTGGTATGTTTCTATTTGGGGGGACTTCATGGACTGTATAATCTGGATTTCAAGATAACTCATTAGTTAATAATTGAAGAGAAAAGATATGAGAGCCCCTGCATTTTTGGGAAATAAGACATCAAACTCTGATTTGGGAGTATCCCCATTTTACCGAATTGGAACTAGAGAATTTCATTTCTTAGCAAAAAGAATATAATTTAATGAATTGGTCCTCCATGAAGTGCTTAGGAAGCATAGCATCTATTTTCATAATTTTAATACCCATGGAAAGAAGTCACCTTTTTAAAATGGAAGTTGATAAGAGGCAGCAGAAAATGGATATATTAAGCATCTTAAAGGAATGGTTTGTAGAAAAGAGGCTCTGTCAGGACAGTGATGGGTCTGTCTTATCACCTCATCTTTTGCTACTTGCTCAGCATCTGGCAAATACTGGTCACTCGATCAGTAATCATCAATTCATGTGGTCAAGACAAAAGAGAGGAATCCCAAATCTTACCTTAAGATATATGGCCTCTCTAACGATGATTAAGAAGAATATATGATAAACTACTGTTTAGTTAATTGTGTCTAAATGGATGTTGCCACAGCAGATGGGTACTGGTCTGCATGGAACATAGAACAAGAAAGCCAAAGCTTAGAAAATGTTAAAGTGTTATGTCAAAAACACTAATAGGGGAGTGTGAAGTAGCACTCTGGTATAAATGACCCAAAATGGATGGTTCACATTATCTCTGAACAAAAATATCCTCAGAGAAGCATAGGTAATTCATGAAGGCTGTAGTTGTTTGATGGAAATATTTCATAAGAATGAGTATATGGTTTTCTCTTCTTTACTTCTTTGCTCATCATCCTAATTTATGTTTGATTTTCCCATGTTAACCTACCCATCTAGGTCACATACTCTAAATACATGGCTATTCTGACAACTACATTTCTACTGATTATTTTATGTCAGCTTTCTTTTTTATACGTCAATCTCTTCTGCTTTGGGTTAATGTGATTCTGTTCTCCCCAAGCTGATCATCAATTAATGAACTAATAGTAGAAAACTTCTAGGCCTGGAAGAGTTTGGGACCCTTAATCCATGATGACCCCCAAGGTTCAGAAATTTAATGAGACTCAAGGAAACAACTACTATCTTTTTTATCAATGTTATTCTACAACAACACCATGACCAATGTAAAAACAACAACAACAACAAAGTCAACTCCTGGCTTCCAGTCTGACATATAAAGAGGTTGGAAGCCATTACTCCTCTTCTGAACAAACTAAACAAAGCTGAACAAACTTAAAATCAACAAGGCTTCTTAGGTCCATCAGAGAGTTGAGGTCACAGGGCAGATGGCTGCCCTGAACCCTGGAGAAATGGGCAAATACGGAGAATCACAGCTTTGCCAGGAGCCAACAAATGGTAGGAAAACTTAAATAGGAATTTTTCATTGCTGGATGTTGAGTGTGGGATAGCTTGAGAATGTAAAGAGTACCTGAGGTCCCAGGCTTAAAAGGTGCCCACACTTTCATGAGTTTTACCTCCAGGAACCCCACTAGGGTCTCAGGGTGAAGAGCAGAGGAAAAGTCTCTCCTGTTCTCAGGAGACAGAGGAAAGGGAACCATTTTCAAATACCTCCAGATCATGCTGTTCTCCTTTAACAAAGACCTGCCCTCACACAAAAATATTTTACCAGATCCTAACCAACATCAATTTCAACACAACCTAACTGATGGTGGGGGAAGGGAAATGCCCAACTTCAGCGCCCTGTGTGACCTAAAGTGAGCGCTAGGGGAGAGCTGAGAAGTATTGTGAATACTTGCAAAGGTCGCAGCCAAGGGGCACAGGCTCACTAAAAGCCTGATGCCTAATCATAAGATTTTAGAGTGCTTCTCTTCCCACATCTTACTACCCCATCACCAGGGCTCCTGTATTATACTAGGGGATTACAACAGAAAGACTCAGATTCTATTTAAGAAGGAGTCTCTAGGGAGAACCAAAGACAGTAAGGGAGATGAAAAGAAGGACACGAAAGGAAATTGTAGCTTCTGACACCTGCAACTGTTACAAGCACTAAATACAATCTAATTCCCGGCCAGATAAATGTAAAACCTCACACTAAAGGTCTGTTTTACTCAGTTCCTTTTATCCAATACATCATATCAAGCTTAAAACAAAAAATTACAATGTAAAATAAAAGGCAAAAACATATTTGATAGAAACAAAGTAAGCATCACAACTAGACACAGATATGGCAGAGGTTTTAGAATTATCAGAACAGGAATTTTAAATAATTATAATTACTATGCTAAGGAGTATAATGGAAAAAGTGGATAACATCCCAAAACAGATAAGTAAATTCAGCAGAGATATGGATACTCTAAAAAAAAGAATCAAAAAACAATGCTAGAAATCAAAAACACAGTAACAGAAGTAAAGAATGTCTTCATGAGCTCATCAGTAGACTGGACATGGCTGAGGAAAGAGTCAGTGGGCTTGAAAATATGTCAACAGTTAACTTCCCACACTAGAAGATAAAGAGAAAAAAAGGAACAGAATATCTAGGAACTGTGGGACACTTGCAAAAACAGCAATATATATGTAAGGGGACTACCGGAAGAAATAAAGAAAGAGGAGAAATACTTGAAGTAACAATGGCTAATAATTTCCTCAAATTAAGGACAGACATCACCAAACCACAGATATAAGAAGCTCAGAAAACACCAGTTAGGATAAATACCTAATCTCCACATAGTCAAACTGCAGATGATCAAAGACAAAGAGACAATTTTGAAAGAAGCTAGAGGGGGGAAAGAAACCTTAAATATAGAGGAACAAGAATTAAAAATTACATCAGACTTTTCTTCAGAAATCTAGAGAGTAAGAAATAGTGGAGTTAAATATTAAATGTTGAAAGAAAGAAAACCCACTGGCCTATAAATATGTATTCAGTGAAATTATCCTTCATTTAAAAGTGAAGGAGAAAAAAAATACTTTTTCATACAAATAAAAATGGAGGGAATTCGTCACCAATAGACTTGCCTTGCAAGAAACGTTAAATGAAATTCTTCACTGAGAAAAAAAATAATACAAATCAGAAACTCAGATGTACATAAAGAAAGGAAGTGTATTAGAGAAAGAATAAATGAAGATAAATTTTTAAAATTTTTATAATTTTTATTTGATCTAACCAGATAGCATTTTGTTCAAAATAGTAGTAGCAATGATGTATTTAATGATTATAAATTATAAATACGTGCAATAAATGACAGCAATGGAATAAAGGACGAGAGAGAGGAATTAGGAATACTCTATTAATAGTGTTATTTGAAAGTGTACTTAAATTAGTTCTAAATGTATATTGCAGATTTAGGGCAACAGCTAAAATTTTTTAAAGAAGTATAATTGATATGCTAAGAGAAGAAAGGAAATGGAATCATATAAAATTAAAAACAAAGAAGACAGAAAAGAGTAGAAGATAAAAATATAAACAGTGAACAAAGGCAATAAATAGAAAAGTTGCAAATAACATAGATATTAATCCAACTATATTAATAATCACGTGAAGACAAGTGAACAAGCCACAAAAAGATGTGGAGGAAATTTAAATGTATATTGTTAAGTGAAATCAGCTGGTATGAAAGGCTAAGTGAAATCAACTGGTATATTGCTAAGTGAAATCAGCTGGTGTCAATCAGTTTCTAGGGTGTGATCAACTCTATGACATTCTTGAAAATGCAAAGCTATCGAGAGTAAAAAGATCACTGGTTGCCAGACATTGAGGGAGAGGGAGTATTGATGAAGAGGCGGAGTAAGGGGCATTTTTAGGGCAATGAAACTATTCTGTATGATACTGTGATGGTGGATATATGATAGGCATTTGTCAAGACCCTTAGAGCTGTGCAACACAAAGAGTGAACCATAGTTAAAACTAACGATGTATCGAATTTAGTTCATTAATTGTAACAAATGTGCCACCCTAATGCAAGACGCTGATCAGAGGGAAAACGGTATCTGGAGGTGAGGTGGGTGGACGAAGTGTGTATACCAGATCTCTTTGTATTTTCTGTGCAATTCTGCTGTAATCCTAAAGCTGCTCTGAAAAATTATCTGAAAAATTAAAGTCTTTAAGTTAAAAAAAAATCAGTCCCATGCCTAGGAGAACTAGTTGAATTGCTTTCATGGTATAACTTTGAAATTTAAGATACAATGTCCAATTAATAATATTCATTGAATTACATGTTATCTATCATTCTGATGTACTAATCACTTGAAAGATTTAACAGCAGCCCCTAACGATGTCTGGCTTATAACAAAAAGAAAGTTGGGAATAGAATTCTGGCTCAAATATTATTTCCTGCATCATCCGACCCTTAATGCTGTCTGCCAATATGAGTAATCACTTCGCTAATTAGATTTTAAAGATTTTTCATGATTGCATTTAGTGAAAAATTTTGGAACTTATTCATGATTATTATATATTTCGTGATCTCGTAGTAGCCCTGAAAAAAGTTAGAATTAAAAAGAAAATCTATTATTAATCTACAAGGAAGTGCTACCATGCCAATAACAATGTACTGACTTGCCTGCACACCCAAAAATTCAACCTGTTCACTTCTCAAAATAGTAAAAATATTCACACACAGCTGTCAGCATAAACAAAGCTATGCTCTCTGCATCACAGAGAGAATGTTTGTAAAAACACAGGCATGGCTGAGTCTGACTACACAGGTTTAAAAAGTTATCATTTGTGTAAGAATCAGCAGTATACCGACTGCTTGAAAAACCTGAAATAAAAATACATAGCTAAAGGATTGCAGTTGAAAGAAAAAAATCCTCAGATGTTACGTAACTGAAATTCATTTGATTTTAAAACGTGTGGCATGTGGTGGGCTTTACCTATACTTCATATCATATGTGTATTCCCCACTTGTCGTATTATATGTGACAATTTTCTGTTGATGACCACAGAGGCAATTTTGGTTTTGGTAGCAGCATTTTTAAGAAAAAGTAATTTTAGCGGGAGTGAGGGAAAGATGAATAGGCGGAGTACAAAGGGATTTTTTAGGGAAGTGAAACCATTTTGTGTGATACTATATATATATTCCAACAGAATCCTTGGAATTTAGCAGTCACAAATCACACACTTATTATCTCTGATAAAGCTCAGGGACATTTACGAGTGTGGAGAAAAGGGAACCCTCTTGCCCTGCTGGTGGGAATGTAAATTGATACTGCCACTATGGAGGACAGTATGGAGGGTCTGTTCTATTATATAGTGGTTCAACAATGTAAACTTAATATTTGCTCTTCAGAATTTATCCGTGTATTTCTTTTAGGTTAATACATTATCTTTCACATATTTTTCCATGAGGCTGCTAATTTTGGGTACAAAATATATTTTATATAGTTATTAAATCAAATTTTAATTATATTTCCAGAGGATCTACATCTATATTTAATTTTAAAATTTTATTATTTTTATTTTTATCGAAGTCTAGTTGATTTACAGTTTTGTGTTAGTTTCAGGTGAACGTATGGTTTAGCTTCTTTCCTTCACAGGATATATGCTTAAGGAAGAGGCAAATGCCAAGCCAAAAAAAAAGTAGAAATATTACCAAGAAATAATGAACATTAAGAATGACTTGTTTTTCACATATTTAAACATAAGCAATTTTTTTTTTTTTGCGGTACGCGGGCCTCTTACCGCTGCGGCCTCTCCCGTTGCGGAGCACAGGCTCCGGACGCGCAGGCTCAGCGGCCATGGCTCACGGGCCCAGCCGCTCCGCGGCACGTGGGATCTTCCCGGACCGGGTCACGAACCCACGTCCCCTGCATCGGCAGGCAGACTCCCAACCACTGCGCCACCAGGGAAGCCCTAAACATAAGCAATTGTTAAAAGCTATTTTCAGTTTCCATTTCTATGTCTTGGTATTAGCAGGAAAGAAATTAACCTTTAAATATCTGAAGAAGCTCAGGGAGGATGATTCCCTTAAAAGTGACTTGACTATTTTCAAGGACTACCAAAATTTTCAATGTACACTGAATAAATCTATGGATAAAATTTTACATGCTTTCATTAGAATCCATGTATGTTATTCAAAAAGAAATTTAAAACCTACTTTACCAAACCAGGTAAAGAATTGTACAATACCAAAAAACTAGAGAAAAATATTGTACCATACAAAAAGTTGTGCTACAGTACAATTATTCTGTTAATAAGTGCATTCTATCATCAACTTAATTCATTTTACAGAATGTTTAATATAATCTACTTCATCACAAAAAGTACAATTATATTTTAAGTGCTCAATCAATAATTAATTTTTTAGCAGTAGTTGTTTTCTTTCATTAAATATACAGAAAAAGGACAATTATGATGTTTCAGGATATTAATGTTGTTATCTCAGAGCTTTAGAATGTGATTTTAATTTTTCTCACATGCTAAGCAACATTTACTGAAGGCATACCATATGTTACATCATAAATAAATTGTAATCTTAACTAGACAATATATTGGATTATAACAGGCTAAGGAATGAGAAATAAATTTTCTTATCTTTATAAATATGCAGATAAGTTAGTTACATTAGCAAATTTTAAGTTTAATAATATGAATATTAAGACTGTATCTGAGTAAAAAATGAATTTAGACTTTTTCTGAAATTTGGATTGGACTGATTGTTGTCAAGAGAGAATAGAGCTTGCTTATTAGATTATATATAAACTATTTCCCACAAACTGAAGGACCTAAATCTGCATCTCCAAGATTTGGATTGATAAAGTTTTTAAACATATGATGAAATAAAAGCATTTAATAAAAATTATTATTATAGCAAAATTGTATTGAAGCAATCAATTTTTAGATTTTTTTCCAACGCTTTCTGAATCTATCAGATTATGCAAAGTGCTTCAAGCAGAGAAAATTAACACACATTTGATAAATCTTAGTGAAGGCTTTTGGTTTACTTCCCAGAAGTTGAGAAATTGAAAGATTTTATTGACTGAGTAACAAATGCTTTTGCAAATCAGGTCATTTCCAATTCTTTTCTTTCAAAACATGTGAAGGAGGACCTATTCAAATGGTCAGCTCACACATCATTAAGAATAATCTGGATGACGCATCACTATATGATATTTGGCTTAAACTTCAAGAAGAATTGAGTACCATTAGTATCAAATTCCTTTCATTCCCATCTCCTTATTTAGATGAACAAGGTCTCTCAGGCTTTATAACAATATTCACAGTGAATTAAATAGAATTTACATTGTGTCCCTCCTCATTCTAGCAATAAATAATATTCATCCAGGAATACATGAACTGATTGAAGTAAAACAGCCCTAGTTACCTCATTATGAGATTCATTTCCAATTAAACATTACTCTTTTTAAAAAATAAATTTCCAAGTGTGTAATGTATTTATTGTATTGTGTTAACATATTATTAATAAGTATAATAATAATTCAATCCACAAAATCGTTTAGAGCATTATAGTTAGAATTTAACCAACATAAAATTTTAATTTATATACATCTTTTTGTGACAGACCTATGTTTTATAAAATCAATCAAAGACTCAAGAACGACAGTATATTGTCAGAGGACGAAAATGTAGAGAAGGGGAAATAACAGAATTTCAATAAGATGGATTATTATAAGTATTCCTAATAAAGAAGAGCCTTTTCATGATATTTTTCATAGAAATTGTGGGTATTAAGTTATTATGGCATTTGGAATGCATTGGATACAAATGTTTTTATTTTATTGTGGTAACAACAAGTCACATGACATCTTCCTTCTTCAGAGAGTTTTAAGTGTACACACAGTATTGCTGGTCATAAGCGCAGTGTTGTTTAGATTAGAACCTACTCATCTTGCAGAACTGAAAATTTATATTGATGGATGGACAACCCCACTTTTCCCCTCACCCCAGCCACTGCTTTTATGAGTTCAACGTTTGTAGACTGCACATAGGAGGTTATGCAGCATTTGTTTTTCTTTGTCTGGCTTATCATTGTTATGTCTTCCAGGTTCATCCTTACTGTTGCATAGAGCAGGATTTTCTTCATTTGGGGGACTGAATACTATTCTGACAGACACTTAGGTTGTTTCCCTATCTTCGCTGTTGAAAATGATACCTCGGCGAACATGGAGGTGCAGATATCTTTTGGAACTAGAGCTTTTGTTTTCTTTGGATAAATACCCAGAAGATGAATTGCTGGATCACATGGTAGATCTATTTTAATTTTTTGAGGAATCTCCGTACTGTTTTCCATAGCAGCTACATCATTTTGCATGACACTAACACAGCACATGGGTTTCAGTTTCTCCACATCCTCACTAACAAGTGTTGTCCTTGTTTTCTATAATAGCCACCCTAACAAGTGTGAAGTGATGTTTCATTGTTGTTTTGATTTGCTTTCCCTGATAATTAGTGGCCTTGAGCATCTTTTCATATGCCTGTTGGCCATTTGTGTGTCTTCTATTGGTTACCTTTAAAAAATAATACTCGTTTATTTTTAAATGACAATATTTATAACACACCTGAATTTTCACCATTTGAAACTTAGGATCAAGATTCTTAGATGACTATTTAAAAATATGCAAAGAGTACATAGGTTTTCAAAATATTTTGAAGTAATAGAGGAGAAGAGCATTTGCAGACTACCACTATAAATGCTCTAAAAAACTCCTAACGATAGTATGATTTTTTTGAAATTATTTTATTGTTCTCAAGGGAACATACAACTTAAAAGTTAAGTGGTGCTCAGGCTATAGTTAATCTACTTAAGTATATCCTTACATATATTCATTTTAAGTTAACTACTACCTATTCTTTCTGTATAGTTAATTTTATGATAATAAGATTCTGGAATGTAACTCCATGAAGACAGATTTTTGTCAGTTTTGGTCCTATCTCTATCCCTAGAGCCTAGAAGCATGTCTGGCATATAGTAAGATCCAATAAATATTATCAAATAAATATTAAGTGACTGACCAAATAAATTTTCTTTTTTAAAAAACGTTAAATAATATTATGGTTATAATGAAAATCAGTCATCTTCTCCAAGGGGTCAGCAAATTAGACCCCACCAGTTTTGTGTTTTTTGGTGTTTTTTTAACTTGTTTATTTGGCTACGTCAGATATTAGTTGCAGCACGCAGGATCTTTGTTGTGGCACGCAGGGTCTTTTAGTTGCAGCATTCGGGAATCTTTTAGTTGTGGCATGCAGGATCTTTAGTTGCGACATGTGAACTCTTAGTTGTGGCATGTGGGATCTAGTTCCTTGACCAGGGATTGAACCCGGGCCCCCTGCATTGGGAGTGTGGAGTCTTAGCCACTGGACCACCAGGGAAGTCCCCCACCAGTTGTTTTTGTTCCCCATAAAATGTTGTATTGGAACACAGCATCCACGCCCATATGTTTCTGTACTGTCCATGGCAGCTTTCACACTATATGGACAGAGGTGAGTAGTTGCATAAGAGAACATATGGTCTGCATAGGCTAAACTATTTGATATGTAGCTCTTTCCAGTAAATGTTTGTTGATTCCTGCTCTATCACATCTTTCTCCACTCTCAGGGAAGCAGAAATTAAAACTTTTAGCTCTTTCTTCTGGTATTTAACTCTACATTTATAAATGTCACCTGTATTGCTTTTAGCCTGCATTAAAAGACAGATACACACACACACGTGCTCCAAACAGATGCACAAACACTTCCCTTTTGCTTAAATCAATATTTAGGATTTTTTAAAAGTTACTGTGACTATGTAATTATCATTAACAACTGACATATTTCATTTTTTTTTCCTGTACAATCTTTTGATTTTCCTGAATTTAAGATAACTTTGATGTGTGCAAGTACCAAACAGTATTAATATTAACCGGAAATTTGTATAGCCCTGGGAGCTTTCAGATTTTCACCCACATGACCCAAATATAGGTGTAGAAAAGTGTACAAATTTTGTGTGCAGCCTGATAAAATTTTACAAGATGTAACTGTTACCCAGATCAAGATCTAGAACATTTGCCACAATCCAGAGTGTCTCTGTGTTTCCTCCCAGACATTCCAGCCCCAAAAGTAACCACTATTATCATTTCCATCGTTATAGATTTATATTTCCTGTTTTTGAACTTGCTATAAGCTAAATCATGCACCAAAACTCTATCTTACTTTCATTTATGTCAGCAAGATTTATTCACGTGGTTGCATGCAGGTAGTTATCTACCATTATCATGATTAATTTTGTAAGAAATTGCCAAACCATCTTCCAGAGTGGCTGCACCATTTTGCATTCCCACCAGCAATGCCTGAGAGTTCCTATTGATCCACATTCTTGCCAACTTTTGAGTTGTCAGTGTGTTGGGTTTTGGCCATTCTAATAGTTGTGTAGTGGTATCTCACTGTTGTTTTAATTTGAAATTCTCTAATGACATGTGATGTGGAGCATCTTTTTATATGCTTATTGTCATCTGTATATTTTCTTTGGTGAAGTGTCCATTCAGGTCTTTGCCACATTTTTAAATCAGGTTGTTCATTTTCTTATGGTTCGCTTTTAAAAGTTATATGTATTTTTTGGATAATAGTCCTTTATCAGATGTGTCTTTTGCTGATATTTTCTCCTAGTCTTTGGCTTAATTTCTCAGTCTCTTGACAGAGTCTTTTGCAGAACACGAGCTTTTAACTCCAGTTTGTTTCTTTCATGGATTGTGCCTGTGGTGTTATATCCAAAAATTCCTCTCCATACCCAAGGTCATCTAGATTTTCTCCTATGTTTTGTTTTAAGACTGTTGTGGTTTTGTATTTTATATTTAGGTCTATGATCCATTTGAGTTAATTTTTGTGAAGGGTGGAAGGACTGTGTCTAGTTTCATTTTTCTGCATATGTATGCCCTTGTTCCTGTACCATTTGTTGAAAAGACTGTCTTTCCTCAATTGCATTGCCTTTGTTCCTTTGTCACAGATCTTCTGGCTGCTTTTAAGATTTCCTTCCTTCTTTCCTCCCCTCCTTCTGGTAGGCGTAGAGCATTTTGCCTAAATATGTAGGGAGTATATAGCTATCTACAGCATGATGTGCCTAGGTCTAGTTTTCTTTTTTTAATTTTTATTTTTTTAAATTTATTTATTTTTTTAGCTATGTTGTTTCTTCATTGCTGCGCACAGGATTTCTCTAGTTGCGTCGAGCAGGGGCTACTCTTCGTTCAGTGCACGGGCTTTTCATTGCGGTGGCTTCTCTTGGTGCAGAGCATGGGCTCTAGGCACGTGGGCTTCAGTAGCTGTGTCACATGGCCTCAGTAGTTGTGGCACACAGGCTTAGTTACTCCGCGGCATGTGAGATCTTCCCGGACCAGGGCTCCAACTCGTGTCCCCTGCATTGGCAGGCAGATTCTTAACCACTGTGCCACAAGGGAAGTCCCTATTTAGAAGTATAACCTATAACCAGTCCCTGTCTCTGTGTAGATTAGAACTCTGAGAAGTCCACCTAAGGCTCACTATGGATGATATTAATGCAAAAAGAATAACTAGGAAAGGAATAGCTCTGATGACCTGTTGAGGGCCCTCTAGCTTCATGTCAGCAAATGATAAAGATGTGTTTTTAGCCAACTGCAACCCCAATAAAGGAAGCACAATGAATATTCAACTAGTAAAAGTGAAAGATACTAAAATGGAAAATACTATATGGAAAATAATCCCTCTCTTCCTATAAAATATATTTATGGTATTTATAGATTTATAGGCACACATGAATGCATGACACATAAATATGCATGTCCTTTCTGGCCTTTGGAAACAGAATTTTCTTGATGTAGAATGCTTGCTCATAGAGAAACCCATGGGCTCTCTCCCAAATATGAGCTGTGGCTTTCATTTGTTTAGATCAGGTGCCTTCATTTTGATGGTTTTAGAAAGAACAGACTCAAAAACATAAAGCAGGTTTAAAAGACATTAGCAAAATGCACAGCCAGACACCACAGTTAATAGACCAGTTAGTAGCACCCTCTGTCAGAGAGGCTAACATCTTTCTACCAATAAACATATATTTGTTTTTCTTTTGATGTACAGGTGTTTCAGGCCTCTGTGCTCCCAGTTAATTCTGTGGATTCTGTCTGTCTCTCTGATATTCTCTCTCTGGCTGATTCCTCTTTGCTGTTACTGTACATCACTTACCCCAGAGACATTTACTTTGAGATTAAAGAGAAAAAAAAAAGAAACAGTTTTACTTGGTAAAACAATTCTAGAAGGCATAAACTTCCCATCCTAAGTTCTCTTTGTATCAAATTAGTTCACCACCTTCACTTCCCACAAGGTGCCTGGGCGGTAGTTACATAAGAGGTGGTAGGTTTGAACTCTCCCTTCAGGCCCCAAAAGAGAAAAGATCATTTAGATTCTCCTGAGTGTCGTTTGGAAATGCTCCCAAACTGATTTCCACATTGTGATAAATAATGTCAATCACTTCCCCAATCCAAATAAAGTATGTTACTAAGACTTATTGGCTCTGTCAAAGAGTTGTCCCAAAATTGAAACATTCAGGAGGACATTCTGCTCCCAGGATCTGATCTACAAAAATATCTTTGGAGCTGATTTTCTTGGGAACAGAGAACAATCCATTACAGCCCAGGTCAGACATGCTGGCAAGTCTAGGGGACTTTTCTAGGACCACAGGTGGACCTCTTGGTGTGCTCTCCCCAGGTGGGAGAGGATAAAAGGAGAGGGTCATAGTGATGGAGAGGACATAGTAGGAAGGGGACCAATCTACGTGAAAGCACAGCAACAATCTTTCTCATTCCATATGTGCATGAAATAGAAGCCAGCTGAGTGGTGCTCCATCCCAAGAGATCTATTCTCTGAGGCATGTGTCTCCCTCCCATTAGCACTGTATGAATGAGTCTTTTGCAATAATGATGACGCTCAAAGAAGGAAACCTTTAGTGCCTAATCCATAAGGGTATATTCTTCTCTTGATGGACTTGTAGTTCCTATCATAGCTAATGGGTGTTCTAAGCTGACATCAAAAAAGCTGTCTGTCCCATTGTGTGAAAAAGGTAAAAGGTCTCTTTCTGCAGCCTCATTATCATTCAAACTGATCTTTTCTGCTTCTCTCTCAGAAGATGTGCCTCTCCCTTGAGGTACTTGTGAGAAGGGAGAGCTTTGGAAATTACACATCTGGTAAATCAAACAGATTTTAATGCAGTTTACTCTATAGTTCCCAGTCTGTTTCTCTTGGATACCAATGAAAAGGTTTTAAACTTAGAAAAGACATTATTCTTTCAGCAAAATGGGTTCACATTTATTCAAAGAGTATATGTTCTGTAAATGTGATGTAACAAAGATTATTCTGTAACCATGAAAAAAAAAATGAATTCTTTAGTTCTAATGAATGAAATCAGGCAAGCTATTCCAGATCTCTTTGTGCATATTATAGCTCTTCTCTCTCTCTCTCTTTTTTTTTTTCCTACATAGGATTTTTTAAAGCTATTAAGAGAATGGAAATAGAGAATAGGAAAAAAAAAAACTGATAAGAAAAACGTTCTTTTCAGGGCAATTTTTTCCAGCATTTTCGATTTTTGGCTGGAGCATTTATTCTGACACTTTGTGGAATGCCACCTTGCACTGTTGAATGGGCCATTTTGTCTTCCCTTTGAGATGATACCGCCTCATAAACATGGGCTATGCATACTCTGTATTTTGCATCCTCCGTAATACATAAACCCAAAGTTCAATAAACCAAATGGAGTTACATGACCATGGTGGTGTGTATTATAGCAACAGGGCTAAGCTGAGCTACAATTCACAGAATCCTCTTTGCTGTACGTTTCCGAGTTAGGGTGGTATGAAAGAGAAATTCATATGAAATTTGGAAGGTCGAAGGGAAGCAGCTGTCTCCACATTCTACAGACTGGCATGTTAGAAGGCAGCCTGACGCACAGAGATGCTGGGGGATTTCAGCTTATCCTCACTCTACCGCTGCACATCCAGTGACCCCGTACGAACGAGTTCCGTTCCAAGAGGACGTTCCTAAGTCCAGCAAGGTTAGCCTAGGTACCCAATCGGCTATATAGTACTGTAATAGGTTTATGATACTTTTCACACAAATAATACATAATAAACAAACACAAAAATAAAACATTTTTAATCTTAGGGTAACAGTACCTTGAAAAGTACAGTGGTACAGTACAACAGCTGGCATACAAGGGCTGGCATCAAGTGAACAGGCAAGAAATAAAGATACCGTACTACTGTACTCTATAGAGTACTGTATAGTAAAGCACACAAAAGCACAACCCCTTGTAGAGGATGCATGAACGTGACAATGTACGCCAGACATGTGCTAACTTACGTGATTGGACATGCGAACGCACATCTTCATCTTTGAAAGTTCTCACCTTGAAGGTTAGTATGTAGGGGACTTACATACTAGATGCAGAGGCAACAGCCTTTCTCTGTATGTGGAAGTGGAGCTCTCCACATACCTCCCTCATGGTCTCACCCTAGCATCTGGACTTCCATTATAGGTTATTACAAGATATTGAATATAGTTTTCTGTGCTATACAGTAGGTCCTTGTTGGTTATCTATTTTATATATAGTAGTGTGTATATGTTAATCCAAAACCCCTAATTTATCCCTCCTCCCTTTCCCCTTTCTGGTCATCATAAGTTTCTTTTCTATGTCTGTGAGTCTCTCTCTGTTTTATAAATAAGTTCATTTGCTGTTCATTTTAGATTTCACATATAAGTGATAATCATATGATATTTGTCTTTCTCTGACTTACTTCACTTAGTATGATAATCTCTAGGTCCATCCATGTTGATGCAAATGGCATTATGTCATTATTTTTTATGACTGATTAATATTCTGTTGTATATATATATGTATATAAATACCACATCTTCTCTATCCATTCATCTGTCGATGAACATTTAGGTTACTTTCATGTCTTGGCTATTGTAAAAAGTGCTGTTCTAAACATTGGGGTGCATGTATCTTTTCAAATTAGAACTTTCATCTCTTCCTAATATATGCCCATGAGTGGAGTTGTTGGATCATATGGTAACTTTATTTTTAGTTTTTAAGGAACCTCCATACTGTTTTCCACAGTGGCTGCACCAATTTACATTCCCACCAACAGGGTAGAAGGGTTCCTTTTCCTCCACACCCTCTCCAGCATTTATTATTGTAGACTTTTTGATGATGGGCCATTCTGACCAGTGTGGTGTGATACCTCATTGTAATTTTGATTTGCATTTCTCTAATAATTAGCGATGTTGAACATCTTTTCATGTGTCTGTTGGCCACCTATATGTCTTTTTTAGAGAAATGTCTATTTAGGTCTTCTGCCCATTTTTTGATTGTGTTGTTTGGGTTTTTTTTTTTTTTTTGATATTGATCTGTATGAGCTCTTTGTGTATTTTGGAAATTAATCCCGTGTCAATTGCATCATTTGCAAATATTTTCTCCCATTCCATAGGTTTTCTTTTTGTTTTGTTTATGGTTCCTTTGGTGTGCAAAAGCTTTTAAGTTTAATAAGGTCTCATTTGTTTATTTTTGCTTTTATTTCCATTACTCCAGAAGACAGATCCAAAAAAATATTGCTGCAATTTATATCAAAGAGGGTTTTGCCTATGTTTTCCTCTAGGAGTTTTATAGTATCCAGTCTTACCTTCAGGTCTTTAATCCATTTTGAGTTATTTTTGTGTATGGAGTTAGGAAGTGTTCTAATTTCATTCTTTTAATGCAGCTGTCCAGTTTTCCCAGCACCACTTACTGAAGAGACTGTCTTTTCTCCATTGTATATTCTTGCCTCCTTTGTTGTAGATTAATTGACCATAAGTACATGGATTTATTTCTGGGCTTTCTAGCTCATTCCATTGGTCCATGTATCTGTTTTTATGCTAGTACCATACTGTTTTGATTACTGTAGCTTTGTAATATAGTCTGAAGCCAGGGAGCATGATTCCTTCAGTTCCGTCTTCCTTCTCAAGATTGTTTTGGCTATTCGGGGTTTTTTGTGTTTTCGTACAAATTTTAAAATTATTCTACCTCTGTGTAAAATGCCATTGGTATTTTGATAGCGATCGCACTGAATCCTAGATTGCCTTGGGTAGTATGGTCATTTTAACAGTATTGATTCTTCCAATCCAAGAACACAGTATATCTTTTCATCTGTTTTTGTTGTCTTCAATTTCTTTCACCAGCGTCTTAAAGTTTTTGGAGTACAAGTCTTTTGCCTCCTTAGGTAGGTTTATTCCTAGATATTTTATTCTTTTTGATGTGATGGTAAATGGGACTGTTCCCTTAATTTCTCTTTCTGATAGTTCATTGTTAGCGTATAGAAATGCAAGAGATTTCTGTATATTAATCTTGTCTCCTGCATCTTTGCCAAATTCGTTGATGAGCTCTAGTAGTTTTCTGATTGCATCTTTAGGATTTTCCCCTGATTGAATCTTGACACACTTGACTTGTGTATATTAGTATAAAATGTGAGACTTCTGGTATTTCTTTGGAAAATAAAATAAAATGATTCTTTGCATCATAAAGTTTTAAGTAAAGCAAAGCCTGATTGACTCTGGAAATAATACTACTTCATTCATTTGAAGGTGAGGGAATTGAACCAAAGGGTAACTTTGTGAAAGAAGGGAACACCAGGTAGATTCATAGTAAAACAAGATTTTAGGGGGGATAGTTTCCTAATTGAGAGGAAAAATTATTTTCTCCATTTAAACTATTCACAGTATATAAAAAATGGATAATTTTACCTTAACATTACTTATATCTCAACTTAAATCAAGTGCTTAAAAATGATATAATGTTCCTTAAAATACATTTTCTAACTTTGTTGGTTTCCCATATTTGAATTAATAAATATATCATATATTCCATTGTGTAAAAGGGAAAAATAAGAAAAAGTATTCCGGCCATTGAGTGAATTAGTGTCCTTCCAAGGCTAGTAATTCTTTCTGTAACTCGAATTATACATTTACATTATTAGAATATATTCTTTGTTTTATAACGAGAGCAAAATGCTTAGAGGAACATGTAGGTTGTAGTGTAGAACAGAAACTTAATTTATCTAAATTTAAATAGTTCTAATGGTATTTTTAGGCCTCTTAGATAGCATCAGTTTAAGAAATGTTTTTTGAATTCTCAGATAATTATTTGGCTCCAATCATAATAAACCCATGTGCCTCTATAGTCATAAATTTGGTACTAAATACTTTGGTCTCAAATTTCTTAGCTTGAATTTGGCACATTTTACAGGCTTAACTTAACCATCATTCTATCTTTATATCATACAAGATTCTAAGTTTCTACCCCTAATATTAGCATACTTCCATTTATAGTATTTAACCTGTAACAAAATGGAATGACCCAATGTTTCTACTTCACCTTTGCAATAAGGAAAACATGTATAGGAATATATCACTATTTTACCATTTGTCCCAAGCCATCTGCAAGTCATATAAAAACCTTATAATCTCTACATGGTTCTTTTATTCTTAAAGAGCTAAGCAAACTGTAAAGCATTATTTTAAGTCTGGAATTAAAACAGGTATATAGGGAGTTCAATGTGACTCTGCTAACTGGTGGGTTAGGTATAAATCTTTGTAAGCTGAATTTAATAATAGACACATTTCTCACCCTTAGCTATAGTGCTTATGGTGCTAGAAGAAAATAATAAAATAGTGAGTGAGTGATAGTACTGACATTTCAAGCCAGAGAAGGGTGTCCAAATGGATTGTCTGGACAAAGAAAACTAAAGAAAGAAGGCAGAAGCTGGGGGCAAGAGGGAAAGCTAAGAGATAGGAAAACCAAGACAGTCTAAAATAAGTTTTTTTTTCTGGTGATGATGGAAAAATAGGGTGGAAAAGCCTAGAAGAATCCTAGATACAGTGAGCTATGCCTGATGCTGAACTTTTATACCCTCTCATTAGCAGTATTTTTGTGAGAGGGATGGATTCATTTAAAAGGGTCCAAAGTGAGCTAGAACAGTGTAACTAAAATAAAGACAAGGATAGCTTTTAATCACATTCCCTGAGTCCACTCCCTTTCATGGATTTAGGGTGTCCCTGATTTAGACAGTGCTTTTGCCAAAGAAAACAAAGTTTTCTTTCTTCTTTTTTCTTATCCCTAATCTTTTGAAAGAATAATTGAGTACGGTAATTTCAATTTTTGGTGCCAAATATACTCAGAATGACCTTGACCCAGCCCTCATGAGTCTTGACTTTGCCATATGAGTTTTCTGGCCCCTATCTCAGACTGTGAGATGGAGATTTCTCTGCCCTGTCTTTGGAATCAAGCCTCATTGTGGCCACAGCAGATAAGGACTGACAGACCTCAAAAGGGCCTTGAATCTGTTTCCAGTCCCTCAGCCTGGCCATCCTGATATGCAGAGCCCTGGCTGGGAATTGTGGAAGGCCAGCCAAAGTGCTCTACAGCATAAGTGAAGTTAACTCCAATATTCTCCTTAGTAATGGAATTGAACTGTATTTTGGAAAATAGAATTACTTCTCCAAACAAACAGGAATAAGTACTCAGCAGAGACTAACTGAAATGCTTATCACAGAAAGAGGAAGTATGTTCCCCATATGCCTCCTGAATCTAATGTTGAGAGCACAGTGTTTCAACGGTGCTGACACACATCTGGCATCGACGATACCCAGAATGGAAAAAAAAAAAAAAAATGGAGAGAAGGTGTCAGAAAATATAATAGAGAAGAACTTAAATGGAGACCAAACACAACAAAGAGAATGGGGAAACCAAGAGGAGATAAATTCTTTCTGTTCAGAAAGGCAATATTTATGATAAAGATCTGGTCCTGGTTCAGTAATTTTTCAACTTTGACAACCAAACTGGATAATTGAGGCCAAAAGTAGAAAAACACACCCGTGATTGTCATTAGCCAGTTTTTGCCTGAATTATCTAGACTTTCAGATTACTACGTTTCCACTCAGTCTTGTACAGTATGTCCTGTGAGAGAAAGAGTGAGAAAGACAAATCAACTATCTCACAGGGATTTCTTGGCTAGCTAGTGAAAAGACATGGCAAAATGAAAAGGACAATGAGAAGGAAGTAGTGCAGCACACTCGTGCAAGGAAAACAAACACACACACACACACATCATTTCATACTCTCAGTAGAGAAAACCTTGGAAATTTACGCGTGGGCATTTTTAAAAATGGGATACCAGTCCAGAAGAAAAAAGATACTCAACTTTCCAGAAAAATATGTATACATATGGTAACTAAAATTGAACAAAGATGGTAAACACAGGAAAAATACAATTTCTTGGTGAGATCTGGAAGCAAATTCTTGGACTAACTGGGGCTGCACATCAACACTGCAACAACTTCTCTGAGCTCCATGTGAGGGTCAGGTGAGAAAAAAGAAGCAGCACCCAATCTCTTATTTATGACAAGTCGGTGTGCAAGCTAGAGTTTTCTTAAATTTTCACTGGCAAAAGGAAAATATTTGCAAATGTCAGAGAAGAGCAAGGAAACACCGTCATCTGTGACCTAAATATCAAAGTCTGCACATTTTCAATTTTGGCAAAGTGGGTGATTCCCCGCCATCACCACCAAGTAAGGACCGTACAAAGCTGCAAACATCATCTGAGAGTAAATCGATGGGGGGAGAATCATGGGGCAATGGAACTGGAAGACCTGTAATTATTTTTAACTTCTACTGATACGTAGCAGCTGTATTTGATATACACAGTCACACATAACATAATAAAACAACAATAACCATGGTACATACAAACAAAATTGTTCATTCTTCGTTGAGACTTTCTTTGTGCATACAATTTTCAATTGACTTTTTTTTGAGCCTGTGAGAAGAATCAAATTATGCTTATTAAAAATATGTGTATTTCTGGAGGGATATGCATTCCTATAACTTTCATTATGATGCTCTTAATTAACCAATATGCCTCATAATAAAGTATCTAGCTGTCACCAAAATCAACACTTTTCAGTTATTAATAGATTAAGGAAAGAATGTTAATTTCTTCAAGCTCCATTTCATTTGGTCTCATTACTTCAGGAGCCAGATGGTTACAGGGCTGGACCTGTCAACAGTTACTGTGAGAAAGAATACATTCAGAAACACCCAACTGAAGTATGAATAACAGCTGAAAAATGAATTCTGAGGTAGCTGTGCACAATGCATAAGGCAGGGCAGAAAGTTATTCTGCTGAGAAATTGAGAAAATTATGAATCAGGCACATTTTAATTGATGTTTTTTTCCCCCTGAACATACTCTCCTTCCCCCTTCCCAACCCCATTAAATTTTCTCCCCCCAAATCACAGCCATGCAACTCTAGCTGTGCTGTAGAGCAGCTTTCCATTTTTCAGGTGTCTATTTCTCTTGTCCCTCATGCTGCCGGAATTTGACAGTTCTACACTGTTGGTTGAATGCTGATGTCAACTTGGAAGAGACAATACCACCAGTAGCCAATTTTTTCAAGATGTTTTCTTCTTTGATTTTTAAAAATTCTTTCTGAGTGCTTCAAAAGGAAGTCCTGCTGAAGGGCATCTCCTGCTTGGTTCCTCAGCCTGCTTTGTGGCTGACTGTTAGGGAACGTCAAATGGATGAGTTAGTTGCTCATTCTGTCTTACCTTTTGGGTGAAACAACGTCTAGGTTTCCCAACAGCCCTCAGGTCCCATCATTCCGTAATTCACCCGAGTGATGATCAGTGTTCAGAGCTAAGACACAGGATGTTGGAATCTTAAAGTCCTACTTTGGGTGAAGTGTCTGTGCTTTCAAGCAAGTCATTTGCTCAGAATACACCACAGTCTCCATTATCTGCCAAGTAGGGTCAGTATTTTCTCCTTGTAAGATATTTTGTGATATTCAAATGTGAAGTGTTACACAACTTCCATTTTTGTGCCACAGTAACTCACGTGGTACTCTTGTATTGCTTGTCATTCCTAACCATACATGTCTCAACACTTGCCGCCAAGTGGACCTGAAGACGTTTGCAACCTGCCTTTTTTTTTTTTTTTTAAGGGGAGATTTAAATAGCACAGATTTGCTGATTAGGGGTCATTAGTACCTAGTATAAGCCTTGTAAAATCTTAGCCTCATAGAGCTTGAAGTAATCTTAGAGCTTTCTTGTCCAAAACTTGCCCTTTAAATGAGAAACCTGAGAAACCACAAGAGTCTGAAAGCTCTGTATAAGGTCCTAGATGTTATTTACCGGCTTCAGGTTGGAAAAGTAAGAAAAATACCCGAATTCAGAGCTGACCCCAGGCTATGAATCTCACTAAATTTAAATAGCTGTATCTCTTTATAAATCCTGAAATTCATTCACTTATCCAAGTATTTGTTTATTATTTTTTGAGAAGCTACTATGTTCTGGGCACTGTTACATTGCCGGGGATGCCTGGTGAATCAGCATATCATCCAGTGATTATTTTTAAAACAATCCTTTGAGTTTTTGTAGAAAATTAACTTGCCCACAGGCAATTGTTTTGTTCTTAACAACCAAAAAAATGTGCTTAATTAAAGATAAAAGTGTGTGACTTTTAGGATACATTTTCCTCCATACAAGGAGAAGAATCCTATTTTGTGATTCTTTCATCCAGGTTGGTGATACTTACTTTTAAAGGGGTGAGAAATCAGTTCAGCTGTCAAAAGAGATTCTAATAGATCTGAAGAGGAACATTTACTGTCCGGGAGCTTCTTAACTCTTCTGTCTGAAAGGCGTGAGGCTCTTCACTCAATTCTGCCTTTAAAGTTTCTCTCCTTGTCCCCAAGTTGATTAGAATCTTCTTTCTTTATTTTTTTTTAAGATTTTCTTTTATTTATTTTTGGCTGTGTTGGGTTTTTGTTGCTGCGTGCAGCCTTTCTCTAGTTGCGGTGAGTGGGGGCTACTCTACGTTGCGGTGCACGGGCTTCTCATTGTGGTGGCTTCTTTTGTTGCAGCACATGGGCTCTAGGTGTGCGGGCTTCAGTCGTTGTGGCACATGGGCTCAGTACTTGTGGTTCGCGGGCTCTAGACCGCAGGCTCAGCAGTTGTGGCACACAGACTTAGCTGCTCCACAGCATGTGGGATCTTCCTGGACTAGGGCTTGAACCCATGTCTCCTGCATTGGCAGGCAGATTCTTATCCACTGCACCACTAGGGAAGTCCCAGGACTAATCTTCTAAGAAACTATAAACATGTGGGCAAAGGGTCCTTGGTCGTAAATGCATGGTAGGGAAACTTTTTGCACAATGACAACTTTCAGGAAAAGAAAACTCTTAATGGGACACATTTATTTTCTCCCCCCAATTCAAAATGATCATAGATGTGCTGAGTATCATGGAAAATTAAGGTATGTTTTTCTAGGTAAAATTATCTACTTGACTCAGTAGAACAAATGCCCAAATGAAACTTGACACTAAATTCTAGGCCTGAAAATTATCCAAATAGCCAATAATTGTAGCAAAAGAGAGTCTTCTTTCTATTCTTCCATCTGGGCTGGTTGTATATATCTTGGGCCTTTAGTAGCTCATTGCTGGTATAGACTCAGAACACCACAGGCAATGAGACCTGTCTGAGTAAACAAGGAAGACAGGTGGATCAGGCCCTGGAAATGTTTATTTATATGAAGAATTGAGTAGCCTTTTAGGAAAGACCTCATCTTAAGGAAGGAGTGGGACTTGGGTATTAAGTTTGGTTCTGTAGCATTTTAGAGAGTGGAGAGCAGGGTAAATCTTGACTTACTACGTTGTTTGTCACTGATATTTTCTCAAGCCAGTTTACCCTCCTACATGTCCTTGGGACCTAGAAGGAGAAGAACTATTAGAATAAGCTGAATAAGCTGTTTCCTCACAAACTCACTGGAGTCATTGGAAATCCAAAATACCTTGGTTTACAATGCAAAATGAGGTATTCTGTCCCCTTCAGCATTGGGTATTTAACACACCTTGTGCTCTAATCATTCCCACCATGACTTCAGTTGCAGTGAGAGCTGGGGTCTTTATGTTCTGGACACTATCCCTCACCCATAACTTCAGCAGCAGCCAGAGGCAGTGCCAGCAGAGCCGAACCCTGAAACAAAGGATGACATTGGCTCAGACTTTCCTTGACAGGGACCTCCAGCAAGAGCAGGGACAAGGGCTCAGCAGTGAGGTCACCGAAGGGGGTCAGAGCAGGAAAGAAGGAGAGTGGGAGTTGCCTCTTGTAAACCCCAAGGGCTTGTTTTGATTACACAGTAGAAGATCCCCAGGGGCCCCTAAAAATAGCTGGTGGAAGTCAGTGGAGACTTTGAAGGGAATAAAAGGAGTTCCAGAGGTTTCACAGTTGGAGGAATAAAGCCTGGGAAATACTGTTAAGTGGCCCTGTTGTATGCTTAGAATGATGTGACTTGGCAATTAGGGGGAAAAAAAAACAACCTTCAGAAGGTAGTAGGGTAGTCCTTTGTAGAAAAAGAAGACGAACCATGATTTCTGTATTTAGTCTTTGTTGTGCCTCTGACTACCAGACACTAGAAAGGCTGCCCTGTTTTTTAACCCACCATGCTAGAATGTTAGAATTGGGTATTATTCAGTAATAATAATAATATAATACAATATAATATAATTATTATATTATATAATATATATAATATATTATATAATATATATAATATAATATATATTATATTAATATATATTATATTAATATAATATATATAATATATATTATATATATTATATTATATTCATATTATATAATTATATAATAATTATTATTCAATTGGGATTACGATTATTGTGCCTAGAATGAGTGTTGCTAGTGTAATGATGAAGATGGATGGATTTATTAGTATGGGAAGGGTATAAACCAACATTTTCGGGGTATGGGCCCGATAGCTTGTTTAGCTGACCTTACTGTAGATTGTAGTGTAGTAATATGGTAGCACGAAGAACTTTGAATTCTTAGGAGTAGGTTCGATTCCTATTATTCTAGAAATAAGGGGGTTTAAACCTCTATTATTTACTCTATCAAAGTAACTCTTTATCAGACATATTTCTTATGTTTGAGGGGGAATGCCTGCTGTCATGATGGGTAGTGAGATATGTCATATACAGAGGGCTAATGTTAGAGGGAGGAAGTTTTTTCAGAGTAAGTGTATTAGCTGATCATATCGGAATTGGGGGTAGGATGCCCGGATTCATAGGAAGGATATTGTAAGTAATAGTGTTTTGAGGATGAGATTTGTTGTGTGTAGTTCTGGTGTGTAGGGGTCGTGAATCGGGGGTAGGATGCTCGGATTCATAGGAAAGATATTGTAAGTAGTAGTGTTTTGAGGATGAGATTTGTTGTGTGTAGTTCTGGTGTGTAGGGGTCGTGGAATGCCCCTAGGAATAGAATGGTCGTGAATATGTTTATTACGATGATGTTGGCATATTCTGCTAGAAAGAAAAGGGCAAAGGGGCCTGCTGCATATGCTACATTGAAGCCAGATACGAGTTCTGATTCTCCTTCTGTTAGGTCAAAGGGGGCTCGGTTGGCTTCTGCCAGGGTGGAGATGAATCACATTATAGCTAGTGGTCATGAGGGGAAGAGTAGTCAGAGTTGCTCTTGGGTTGTAGTTAGTGTTGACAGGGTGAAGGAGCCGTTTATTAGTAGGACTGATAGGAGGATAATGGCCAGTGTTACTTCATATGAGATTGTTTGTGCTACTGCCCGGAGGGCTCCGATTAGTGCGTACTTTGAGTTGGAGGCTCAGCCGGATCATAGGATGGAGTAGACAGCTAGGCTGGATATTGCTAGTATAAATAGTACTCCTAGGTTTATGTTAATAAGGGGGTATGGTATAGGTAGGGGGCTTCATATTGTAAGGGCTAGGGTTAGGGCTAGTACGGGTGCAATAATAAATATAGTGGTGGAGGATGTGGCTGGTCGTAGGGGTTCTTTGGTGAATAGTTTAATTGCGTCGGCCAAGGGTTGGAGTAGTCCATGTGGACCGACAATGTTTGGTCCTTTTCGGAGTTGTATATATCCTAGGATTTTACGCTCTACTAACGTTAGGAATGCTACGGCTAGAAGGATGGGGAGGATAAGTGTTAAGATGTTAATTATAAACATTTTGTTGGGGAGGGGATTTGAACCTCTGGGTATAAAAGTTTAAGTTTTATGCAATTACCGAACTCTGCCACCTCGACAAAGCCCTGGTCTTGGGCAGGTTTAGTTTACGCTTATTTATTAAGTTAAGATTAGATCATTAATTGTTTGAAGGCGCTTATTTAAAGTTGGCCTTATTTCTCTTGTCCTTTCGTACTAGGAGAAATGCGTAATAGATAGAAACCAACCTGGATTGCTCCGGTCTGAACTCAGATCACGTAGGACTTTAATCGTTGAACAAACGAACCCTTAATAGCGGCTGCACCATTAGGATGTCCTGATCCAACATCGAGGTCGTAAACCCTATTGTCGATATGGACTCTAGAATAGGATTGCGCTGTTATCCCTAGGGTAACTTGTTCCGTTGATCAAAGCTTTGGATCAATAAGTGATGTTATGCTTTGGCTGGTAGGCCTAGGCTTTAATCACTCGGAGGGGTTTTTGTGCTCCGAGGTCACCCCAACCGAAATTGTCAACCCATATAAGTTTTTTTTATCCCTTGGTGGTTTGAGGTTGTGGGTTATTGGGTTGATTAATTGAAGCTCCATAGGGTCTTCTCGTCTTGTTTTGTTATTCCCGCCTCTTCACGGCTATAATCACTCGGAGGGGTTTTTATACTCCGAGGTTGCCCCAACCGAAATTGTCAACCCATATAAAACTTTTTTATCCCTTGGTGGTTTGAGGTTGTGATTTTTGGGTTGATTAATTGAAGCTCCATAGGGTCTTCTCGTCTTGTTTTGCTATTCCCGCCCCTTCACGGGAAGGTCAATTTCACTGATTAAAAGTAAGAGACAGTAAAACCTTCGTGTGGCCGTTCATACAAGTCCTTATGTAGAGAACAAGTGATTATGCTACCTTTGCACAGTCAGGATACCGCGGCCGTTTAACTATCAGTCACTGGGCAGGCAGTGCCTCTAATACTGGTTATGCTAGAGGTGATGTTTTTGGTAAACAGGCGAGGTTTGTGTTTGCCGAGTTCCTTTTACTTTTTTTAATCTTTCCTTAACGCACACCTGTGTTGGGTTAACAGTGTATTTAATAAATGATTTAGCGTTGGGCTCTATTTATTGGCTGTTAACTATCAGTATATTATCAGTTACTGATGTAAGCTTGTGCGAGGAGAAAAAGTTTTCTTGTTACTCATGTTAACAGTATTGCTTCTATAATTATATAGATTAGTCCAATAATTATACTAGGAGTTGATTTGTTATTGTTGGGATTATAACACAGTTTTATTGTTGAGCTTGAACGCTTTCTTAATTGATGGCTGCTTTTAAGCCAACTATGGCATGTGTGTGTCTGTTTTACTCTCTAGTTAAGGTTGTACCCATTTCTAAAAAGCTGTACCTTTTTAGACTAACAGTTAAACATACATTGGAACTTCAGGGGGTTCTTGGTACTGTTTAATGTTGAACTGAGATTATTTATTTTACTCTCTAGTCAAGGTTGTATCCATTTCTAAAAAGCTGTACCTTTTTAGACTAACAGTTAAATATACATTGGAACTTTGTGTGGTTCTTGGTATTGTTTAATGTTGAACTGAGATTCTTTTCTTGGACAACCAGCTATCACCAGGCTCGTTAGGCTTTTCACCTCTACTTACAAAACTTCTCACTATTTTGCCACATAGATGAGTTCATTCTAGGTACTGTTCGTAAGTAGCTCGTCTGGTTTCGGGTAGTTTAACTAAAGGTCTCTTTGCTAAGTTACTACTAGTTAATTCATTATGCAAAAGGTACAAGGGGTAAGCTTTGTTTTTTTTTACTTTTAGTATATCTTTCATCTTTCCCTTACGGTACTTTCTCTATAGCGCCACTAGTGATTTGGATTTCTATCTCCTATACTTTGAATGGGTGGTGATATTTTATTTAATTAATTTGTGATAGTAGTGGTTGGGAAGTGTGGGCTAGGTTTAGTTCAAGATATACACGAGTTCATAGGGTAGTTATGCTTACTTTTGTTCCTTTTTAGGGTTTGCTGAAGATGGCGGTATATAGACTGAAGTAGCAAGGGTTGGTGAGGTTGACCGGGGTTTATCGGTTACAGAACAGGCTCCTCTAGAGGGGTATGAAGCACTGCCAAGTCCTTTGAGTTTTAGGCTATTGCTAGTAGTACTCTGGCGAATAGTCTTGTTTTATGACTACCTGGGTTTACGGCTAAGCATAGTGGGGTATCTAATCCCAGTTTGGGTCTTAGTTGTCGTGCAGTAGATTGTATTAAAGTCACTTTCGTGGTTTAGCTTAATTTTAACTATGGCTTTTTACGGTTTAGTCAAGGCTTGACTTTATTTTGTATAACTCTTTAACACTCCTTACGCCGTATGCCTATTAGCTTGGGTCAATCGTATGACCGCGGTGGCTGGCACGAAATTTACCAACCCTAATCAACATGACTTAGTCAAACTTTCGTTCATGGCTTAATTTTTATCACTGCTGTGTCCCGTGGGGGTGTGGCTAAGCAAGGTGTTGTGAGCTGCTGGTGTGGCATGCTTGATACCCGCTCCTTTTGATCTTTGTGATTTGGAGGGCATTTTCGCTGGGATGTAGATACTTGCATGTGTAAATCTGTTAAGAGCTAATAGAAAGGCTGGGACCAAACCTTTATGTTAGTGGGACTAGTAGGTCCATCTAGACATTTTCAGTGTCTTGCTTTATAAAAAGTTTAAGCTACATCAACCTGTTTGTATATGAAGGACGTCCATACAATTGTATTATGGGGCTTGTGTCAGATTTAGTATTGATTTATTAAAAAAATGCCTTGTAAATCTAGGGAGCAAGCTGTCTAGGGGGGTGGTGATTATCTAAGAAGACGGTTAGTATTCAATGTGGGGGGGGAAAGGCCCCCTACAAAATACAGTTTTTTGACTCCAGGGGGGAATAGTAAAGTGCTATGTCCTGTAACCATTAATTAATTATGTCTTATAATCATTAATTTAAGTAAGGACTAGGATATGTGCCCGATCAAAAATACACACAAGTCCAGCTACAACCAACTTTGACTGCGGCGGGGCCGCCCCGTCGGCCATAGGGGAGTCCAAGCAAATCCCCCCAAAAAGAGAAAAAATACCAAATGTATGAAAATCCACCCGTGAGTGATCAACAGAGATGTAGTCACTAATCCATCGAGATGTCTTATTTAAGAGGAACGAGTGGGCGATTTTAAGTGAACATGGCCCTGAAGTAAGAACCAGGTGTCTTATAAAGATCATTAAATAGCTACCCCCACGAACAATGGGCCCAGTGCGAGAAGAGGGATCCCTGCCAAGCGGGTTGCTGGTTTCACGCGGCATGGTGATTAAGCTTGTAATCTAATGGGGCGGCCATAGTGTTAATGGACTGGAATTGATTTAAAATCATGTATTATGTATGACTAATAATATTTATGTAATATGTAAAATTATTGAAATTTAATATGAGCTTTAACTGCTCGTGGGGAAAATAATGGAATGCACAATTATATATAGCATGTACATGTATACATCTACAGGGAGAACGCTATTATTGATATGGGGTATATACTTGCATGGTCTACAACATGAAAATGTAATTAAATTATTTTCAATACTGACATAGCACTGTGGGTTCGTGTTTATTTACAATGAAGCTTTATTTCAAGGAATAGTTTATGTAGAATTTCAGCTTTGGGTGCTGAGGGTGAGGTTTTAGTGCTTCTTCCTTGAGTCTTGGGGAGGTGTGGTCTTCTCCTTTTCCGGCTTACAAGGCCAGGGTATTCATTATACTACAAAGACTCTTCATTTTAAGAGTTTATTCTCGATAAGACTAGCTACTGGTATTAGGACTAGGATTAAGAGAAAGTATAGAATGGATGCTAGCTGGCCTACGGTCCCGTATGGGTGTTCCACGGGTTGGCCTCCGATTCATGTTAGGGTTAAAAGTCCGCAATTCATACTCAGAACAGGAATTGGCTGAATGGTCGAAATATCATGCTTCGTTGTTTAGATGTGTGGAGCATTGGGATAAATACTAAGATTAGGATAGGAAGTAGTAGGGCTAGGACGCCCCCTAGTTTGTTGGGGATGGATCGTAGAATAGCATATGCGAACAGGAAATATCACTCTGGTTTGATGTGTGCTGGAGTGCTTAATGGATTTGCTGGGGTATAATTGTCGGGGTCTCCTAGTTGGTCGGCTGCAAATAGGGTTAGTATAAGTAGGGTTAGGATTAGTAATAAAGCACCTAGGATATCTTTGATTGTGTAGTAGGGGTGAAATGGAATTTTGTCTATGTTGGAGGGGATTCCTGTGGGGTTGTTGGATCCTGTTTCGTGGAGAAATAGGAGGTGGACTATTACTAGTGCTAGGATGATAAAAGGAAGGATAAAGTGGAAAGCAAAGAAACGTGTTAGTGTTGCTTTGTCTACGGAAAAGCCGCCTCAGATTCATTCTACTAAGGTGGTGCCGATGTAGGGGATTGCTAATAGAAGATTAGTGATGACGGTTGCGCCTCAGAATGATATTTGTCCTCAAGGTAGGACGTAGCCTACGAATGCGGTGGCCATTACTGCAAGCAGTAGGATTACTCCAATAGTTCATGTTTCTTGGAAGGCGTAGGAGCCATAGTATAGGCCACGTCCTATATGAGCGTAAAGGCAAATGAAGAATATGGAGGCTCCGTTGGCGTGTAGGTATCGGATAACACAGCCGTAGTTAACGTCCCGGCAGATGCGTGCGACTGATGAAAAGGCGGTTGCTGTGTCTGGTGTGTAGTGTATTGCTAGGAATAGGCCTGTTAAGATTTGTGTAATTAGGCAAAGGCCGAGCAGGGAGCCAAAGTTCCACCATGAAGAGATGTTTGATGGGGCGGGAAGATCGATGAATGTGTTGTTGATGATTTTTATTAATGGGTGTGTCTTTCGAATGTTGGTCATTAGCGTTCTTGTAGTTGAATAACAACGATGATTTTTCATGTCATTGGTCGTGGTTTGAGTCCACGTAAGAATGATGATAATATATCTTGTTTTTATCTTAAGTATTACGTTTGTAATTAGTTTTGTGGGGGTTTCTTCAAAGCCTTCACCTATTTATGGGGGTTTAGGGTTAATTGTGGGTGGTGGTGTGGGGTGTGGGATTGTTTTAAGTTTTGGTGGTTCGTTTTTAGGCTTAATGGTATTTTTGATTTATTTAGGAGGAATGTTGTTTGCGTTTGGCTATACTACAGCTATGGCTACCGAGCAGTATCCTGAAGTTTGAGTTTCTTATAAGGTTGTGCTGGGGGCATTTCTTTTAGGGTTAATGGTGGAGTTTTTGGTAGTGGCATATGTGTTAAAGGGTGGAGAGGTGGAGGTTGTGTTCGAGTTTAGTGGGTTGGGGGATTGGGTTATTATTATATTATATTTATTATTTATATATATTATTTATTATTATATTATATATATTATATAATATAATAATATATTGGGTTATAATCCCAATTTGGGGGACCATATTTTAAGGTCCCAGAGCTGTAGCTGTTTAGTCTCTACTGACCAAAAGGGCCTTAACATGTCCCTCAGCTTGACTAAACTTTGGACAGGTTTCTTCCTGACTGTGAGCCCCTGCCCTCCCTTTTCTTAGAGTATTTATTACAATAGTTTTCTCCCCAATCCTCCTATTCTGATATTCAAAGCCCTCTGTTGTAAGAAAAAGAGCATGAGAGGTTTTAAAAAAATTTTTATTGGAGTCTAGTTGATTTACAATGTTGTGTTAGTTTCAGGTGTACAGAAAAGTGAATCAGCTATACATATACATGTACCCACTCTTTTTTAGATTCTTTTCCCAAATAGGCCATTAGAGATTATTAAGTAGAGTTCCCTGTGCTGTACAATAGGTCCTTATTAGTTATCTAGTCTATATATAGCAGTGTGTATATATCAATCCCAGTCTCCCAGTTCATCCCTCCCTGCCTTGCCCCCTGGTAACCATAAGATTGTTTTCTACATCCGTAACTCTATTTCTGTTTTATAGGTAAGTTTATTTGTACCCTTTTTTTAGATTCCACATATAAGCAGTATCATATGATATTTGTCTTTCTCCCTCTGACTTACTTCACTCAGTATGACAATCTCCAGGTCCAGCAGTGTTGCTGTAAATGGCATTATTTTGTTCGTATATACACACCACATCTTCTTTATACATTCCTCTATCGATGGACATTTAGGCTGCTTCCATGTCCTGGCTATTGTAAATAAGAGCATGAGGTTTTTATTCAAACCAACCTGGTGTGTATCCTCGTTCCATCACTCACTGGGGGTGACTCTCAGCAGGACAGTTAACCTCTCTGACTTTTCTTCATCTGAAAATAGGGTAAATGAAGGTAATATGGACTCTATTCCTTCTCCTGAGTTTTCTCAGTGGAGGGGACCATCAGCCAGCAAGTTGTCCAAGCCAGAAACCGAGTGTTATCCTTCACACTTCTTCTTTAGAAAACTTGCAATTGTGAATTCTTTCTCTGCCCCTTTGAGATATAATTCTTTTCCCAGCCTCTTGCCAATTTTATAATCCAGCGATGTCTGTCTTCAGTCTCTGGGAGCCATCCCTTTGAAATGTAATCATCAGGAAAGATGGCGCTCCTGTCTTCCTGTATCTGTGGGAGGATGGGAGCCTGATTTCCATAAGCACCAATTAGCAAACACAGGTGCCCTATTCACCTTGATGGACCTCCAGCTAATGTTCTTTAATACTTTCCCGCAGCCTATCCCAGAGCTTGAAACTCTCCTGCCTTTTGTGTGGAGTTGAGTTCAGTCTCTCTCCCCGAGTGCAGTAGTCTTAAATAAAGACTTCCTTGCTTCTTTTATTCTGTCCAGTGCAATCTTTCTTTGACACCACCTGTAGACTGGACCCTCTTCCCTGTTATTTAGACTAATCCTCGCCGGGGGCAGGAGGATTTTTACCTGATTTAAGTTCCCCTTGCTGCTCTTCTGACCCTGATATACACAAGTTTCCACCTTATTCCTGAGCTCTGACCCGACCCTCGTTCCCCTTGAGACATCAAAGTTTTTAGAAGTAAGAGTTAGCCTTGGTCCATGTTTCCCAATCTTCTTTCTGGGAAACTGCCTGCTTCTTGTCTTGTGTCCTGACTGGTTCCTGTCCTGATGGGTAGCAGTTCCACCTGGTCTCCTCCTGCCTGTGGAGACCCCCAAAGTCCTCCTATCAGCTTGGATTCCAGTTCAACAGTAGCCTGCCTAGACGGAAACTGGGCCTGGTGATGAGACCCACCGGAAACAATGCTTAGCATCTCAGATGGCACAGCCCTTGGGCATTTGCAGCTGAGTCCCTTCTCTTTGGCCCTTCTCCCACCTTGATTCAATGAAAAAATCTAATTGCATATCCTTGCCCTTGCCCACCTGGCTTACCTTAACGTGGTCTAGTGAAATTCTACGTGTTGACTTCTGAAGTCTTTGAAAAGAAAAATCAAGCAGTCTCTGGATCATATTTTAAAAGGTAGATTATAGGCATTCTTTTTATAATCTTCTTACCATCCTATGAAGGAGATACAGTTGTCCCTCTGTATCTGTGAGTTTCACATCTGTGGATACAGAGGGCCAGCTGTGGGATTTGAGCACCCAAGGAGTTTGATACTTGCACAGGTCCTGGAACCAATCCCCCATGAGTACGGAGGAATGACTGTATATTGCTACCTTCATTTTATGGATGAGAAAACTGAGGGTCAGAGAAGTTAGAGCTTGTCCAAAGGCACAGGGATAGGGCTCAACAATATTGCTGAAATTTTTTTAAATGCTGTTTTTAACTGGAATCTGCCTGTTTATAAATCTTATGCCCTTTCTTCTGGACCGTGCTGAATTCCTTCTGGTTGTAGATGGTATTCATGAAATATCTTCACGAAACTTTCAGGAGACCAATGTAAAATTTAATTCAGAAATTTAGGATATTATTTTCAGTGGAAATGTAATAAAATTATGAGTTGTTACTGTAAACTACGCCTAAATACTCTGGGAATTGTTTAAAAACTGGTTTTGGTGAGTCTTTTAGTAAATATTTCAGGAATTTGTACTTGTGCTCTTTTATATGTATACTTTTTGTTTTTGTTAGAGGTATTTTTCCTTAGCATCTGCTTCTCTCACCCCAAAACATGTATTCTCCCACACAGTTTACTCATCCTTCATTATGCCTTTCTGTTAAATATTCTTGCTTCCTATTGAGTTGACTGCTTTCTAGGATGCTACTCTCATATCAATCATATTTAAAATCCCAAGATGAGAACTGACAAAGCAGTGTAATATTTCTTGGTTTATGTAAATCTGAGGAGTCTGGCGCTGTTAGGAGAGGTGGGTGTGGTGTTTCCTGAGTGCCTTTTAGTTTCTGAGTGTAACGGGCTCCTTCTCCAGGGCAAGCTGGCCAACTTTCAGAATTCCAGCCACTGGGTAGTATGTTCTGGGGCCAATACACCCTGCTTCCTTCCGTAGCGTGAGGATCAAAGTAGAGGTTACTGACCGCTGTTCATAGTTCATTTGCACCACTGCTCACTCACTCACTTTGAGGCAGGCATGACACGGCTAGATCACCTTTATAGTGATGTATTAGTTTCCTATTGCCGCTGTAACATTTTGCCACAAACTTAGTGGCTTAAAATAACACAAATCTTTTTTTTTTTTTTTTTTTTTTTTTTTTGTGGTATGCGGGCCTCTCTGCTGTGGCCTCTCCCGTTGCGGAGCACAGGCTCCGGACGCGCAGGCTCAGCGGCCATGGCTCACGGGCCCAGCCGCTCCGCGGCATGTGGGATCCTCCCGGACCGGGGCGCGAACCCGTGTCCCCTGCATCGGCAGGCGGACTCTCAACCACTGCGCCACCAGGGAAGCCCAACACAAATCTATTGTTTTACAGTTCTGGAGGTCAGAAGTCCAAAATCATTTTCACTGGCCTAAAATCAAGATGTCAGTAGAGCTGTGTTCCTTCTGGAGACTCTAGGGGAGAATCAGTTTCCTTTCCTCTTTCAGCTTCTGAAGACCGTCTGAATTTCTTGGCTCATGGCCCCTTCTTTGATCTTCAAAGCCAGTAACATAGCATATTCTCTCCTTCCTCATCTCTCTCTCTGTGCTTATATCTTTTCTCTCTTTCTCCCCTTCCATCACTCTCCCTCCCTGCCCCCTCTCTTAATGCCACCTTACATTAGCAGACTCTTTTGTCTGCTAATGTAAACACCTATAAGGTGTTTACATTGGGCCCATGTCAGGATAACCTGATCTCAAGATCCTTCAGTTAATCACATTTAACAAGTCTCCTTTAGCATATTGAACAGCATATTTATAGGTTCTAGGGATCAGGACATGGATATCATTTGGGAACTATTTTCAGCCTGCAACAAATGGTTTCTCTTTTCTAATGTTGATAGTCAAACTGGTAGAATAAAATAGACTGATCTGTCTTTCCTTCCTTTCTCTTTTCTTCCTCTCTTCCTTTTTTCCTTCTTCCTTTCCTCCCTTCCTCCCTCTCTCCCTCTCTCTTCCTTTCAACATTAAAAGATCTGATCCTAGTAGAAAGAGTGGGTTAGAGGGTGTTGGAAAGATTAGTGGTGTGATAACCTACACATGCTAGGTCCTGGTTGTAACTCTCCCATTGTTATCAAAGAATCAGAAAGGTTGCTCTCTGGTTTTCTGTTACAGATCTGAAATACAAGTGTGATTGGTACATTTTTATTGTCATTGAAATGTACCTCAATCCCATTCTCCCCGTTCAGGGCAAAATGGTGATCTAAAATAGAGGTGATACAAAGATTATACCTCATTATTTTCTCAATTTTAAGAAGAATAATTTTAATTATTTTGAAATGTATTCTACAATATATCACTTAGGGAATCTCAAAAACCTAAATCTCCCATAGTTAAAAAAAAAAAAAAAAGACATGTAACTACGTTAGTTAAAAACAGAAGAATTTATCAGATGAGATTATTTTTAAGATTTCTTTTTATCAAATTTGGCTGGATTCCTCTAAATTCAGAAAATTTTTTGACAGCTGAACATATTCTTTCCTAAAGTTTAAAATGTCTTTGGGGACAATCAGTAGTTTTTGGAAAAGCTGATACAATAACTCCAGCTGCATGCGTTCAGCAGATTACTTGTTCCTTCTAGTTCTTTTCTAGAAACAAATACACCATCAGACCAAGGCACTTATAGCAACTGTGAATCATCTGGAACTTTAAAATCTGCGAAAAGAGGTATTCCCATTGGTCCTAATAAGCAGATGAAAAAGAGGATTCTCTAAAGGATTTTACCTACATACATTTTAAAATTTCTCATGTCAAAAGAAACCTCTTCTGCCTTTAATATAAACAAGGGACAAAATTAAATGCAAAAGAGTGTGCTAATGTAAGATTCAGTTTCTCAGAGGAACATCAATTTTCCCACGTTCTGCACATTCTGAATATTAAGGTATCACATTTAAGAGACTAGCTAGTTCTGAAAAACACAGTATTTGAAGTATAATGAGTAGAAGTGAAAGGAATGGCAGCAAGGGTTACTTCTTTAGTATGTATGACCACAGCAGAGTCAACTTTTGATTTTTCCAGGTCTAATCCGGGACAGTTAGTATGATCTGTGTCTCCTGTTTTCCCTTTCCTTTCTTGTTACCCCTTCCACTAAAGGACCTTCAAGCTCGGGGAGAAGAAATAAAATGAGAGCAGGCAATTTGGTTTCCAATTCATTGCTTGATTACTCGTTTGGGAGATGTGGATGTAGGGCCAGATTGATATTGTCATTAATCAGGAAATGTAACCCATATCTTGTCCCTTGAGTAATTTACCATGAAAATCGGGGTCTTAATGCTATCACTTGTAAATGGTTCCCACCCATGCTCTACAGATGACCACTAAAGATGATTTTCTCTAAAACCATTTGAATTTTAAAAAATCATATCTGTTTTTTATGTTGAAGAAAGGTTATACACATAAGAAATAGGATAGAGACAAACAAAGTGGACAGTTTGCCAGAGGTGAAAACAGGTGCATATCATATGGAATAACCCATATTTTGTGACTTCACCACCCTTCCCAGGTTTTGAGAAATGTACAGACAATTTGCAGTAAAGAATCTGTTGAATAACAGTAGCAACACTCTGTATTTATACAGCACCTTTCTTTCACACTGCTTTATGAACAGTATCTCATTAATCTTCACAACTTCCCTATATGGAAGGCGGTTTCAGCTATCATTACTCACATCTTTATCAACAAAGAAACAGTTGCCTGCCGAGTGGCTAAGCAACTTGTCCAAGGTCACCGAAGGAGTGAGTGGCAAAGCCAAGAATAAAACTCAGAGCTTTGACCTTCCAGTTTAGTATTCTCTCCAGGAGGCCACCTTGAAGGAAGAGCAGTTTCTAACATGAATATTCATAAGTCTCCCAAGAAAAATCTACCATTTCTCAATATTTTCATCAACCAAATTTTGATGCTAATTGGTGGCCATTTAAAAATAAAATCCAACGGCTGATAGTGATGGGGAAACACTGAAACTGTATTGAGAGAGCACACAGACCTCAGTGTCTAAGCCTCATCAATCACCTAGAGACCAGCAGTTGGCTGCACACAACTCATTAGACCAATCAGTTTAGAGAATGCTGAGGAGCAAGCAGTGGCCACCCAGGATGTGAAGACGCTGCATGAAATGGCCAAACTCTCAGTCCTTTTCCCCCAAAGTCGGTAGACAATACTCACTAGGATAAGTTGCTACTAGTTGGTTGAAATATTAATTACCATTTATTGGATGCTACTCACGTGCTAAGGGCTGCACACCTGTACTCAGGTAGCTTATGGTCTAGTGGAAAAAACATGGGAATGGGTACACACAGTGTCATAGAAGTGGAAGATCCATGGCTAACACTGCCTGGGAGAATTAGAGAAGGTTGGAATGAAATGCCAATTCCCAGGGCTCTTGTCCAACAAAGGCTTTGATTTGAACATGGCATCTTCTTTTCCCGGACTCTCTTCCACTTTGCATGGCAGACATGTTCCAATCTTTGCTATCAGCTTAACCACTTCTCTTCAGAGAGGTCCTCCTGACCTTTCCAATGGAGGTTCTCCTTGTTGTCAATCAAGGGACTCTGTTTCCTTTACAGCTTTCATCTCAGTTGATAAAATAGAGTTGTTTGTTAACCAGGTTATGATATATCTCCCTCTCCAAACTGTCAGCTCCATGGAAAGATAGAACAGTGATTATTGAAAAGTATGTGCTCAGTGAATGGATGGTGATTGCATGGATGACACCCCTTAGGTTCTCTTTCCTTCTCTATAAAATAACGACAATGATGACTACCTCTTAGCATTGTCATGAGAATTAAATGGACAAGGACACAAAACTGCATTACACCATACTAGGCACATCAGTTCAATAAATGGTAACCTGAAGCTGGCGTTAAAGGTCTATAGACTTAACAATTTAAAAGTTATTGATTACTGAGTCAAATGTAATTTTGTGTGTGTGTAACAATAGAAGTGAAGTAGAAGAAGGGAAATTAAGGAGTGTTAATTTTTTAGGGCAGCATAATTGTGGAAAGAAAAGAGAAAGGAAGAGCTAGAACTGCATAGGATTATGTGGGATTGTTGTGAGCATGTGTGTGTTGTATGAATTTTTTTACATGCTGAGAGAGTGAAAAATACAGGATAAGAGAGGCAGAATTGATAGAATACGGTGTCACTGAAGCATGAGAAGATGGAGAAATTCATCTTAGCTAAAACAAGGAACACCTCTCTGAGATAAGAGAGAAGGATGCAAGGGATGAAGGCAGATGCAACAACAGAAATTATTTTTGTAATTCTTTTTATAACACTTATTGAGTACTCACTAACTGGGAAGCATTATGCTAAGTTCTCTCTCTCTATCTGATTCCTTTAAATCCTGACTTGAAAGTAATCTTGAAAATAAGTGCCTTTATTGTCATCAGTTTGTATGTGAGCAAACTAAATATAAGAGGGGTTACATCACTGCTGAAGGTCATACACATAACCAGTGGTATAAAGAGGCTTGGTCGTTACCATGACCCAGGTCTAAATCACACTTGTTGTTTCTTATGTGGATAAGTCAATGGAGACAGTTTCTAAATTGAAAGCTTTGGATTCTGATAATCTTTATTTGGGAGGAAAGAGATCATTTTTCTGGAGATTATATGTATATGTATGTAACTTCTGCTTCAGACTGCAGAAGTTGTGCATTTCCAGTATCACCAGTCTTTTCAGGAGCCTGAGCAGTCTCAGTACTGGAAGGAGTAGGTGAATGGTTAACTTGACCCAGGATTGGCCAGTTGTGGCTGAAGGCTAAAGGAGACACAGGATGGTGCTGGTAAGAAGGTAAATTGATAGTCTAGCCGTGAGATCCAGGCTAGATAGGTAAATATGCAGTGCCAGGAGGAGACATACTGCACAGGGGCAAAAAAGAGAAGACAAAAAACTGGAAGACAGCATGATCAGAATGGAAATAAGGTAGCTGGAAAAATAAAAGATCTGAGTTAATAATTTTAGGCATATACAAAAAGTGAATAATGACAAGACCCAGGGGAGGCTCTTGAATTAAATAAGGATGGAGATGTCAAAACAGGACAATGTGGAGTTACCCAGAGAAACTGGATTTAAAGATGAGGACTTCGTGCTGTATATGCATAAGCCCTATGTTTCTAAAGTATGGTTTCGTAGTGGAAAGGACTGTCTTTGTCTCTGATGTGCCCAAATGTTTGCTGGAATCCCACAAAGGAGGCTGCCTGCCTTTTCCTTGGTTGGTAGTTTTAATGATCTTAAGTAACTATTGAAAAAAGTAAGCCCTTTGTCTTTCTCTCTCACACTAGTTGGCATTCTCTTAAAACAATCCACAATTTCTGCCCAAATATGTTCAGGAAATATGAGCTTCTGCAGCTTGTGACCCCTTTAGATAACCACAAACTGAATCATGGAATACAGTTCGGCTGAGTAATAAAACATAATCAGATTGGCAGGCGGCATCAGACTCAGCCATGCCCATACAGATCTTCTTTTAACCCAGTTTAACAAGTCACTCTCCAGAAGTTATTTATTCCCCCTGTCAACATTCCTATTGTGGAAATGACAGCCATCAAATCTCTTTTAGATCCTAATCCTATTCTTTTCTCTTCTGCCTCAGGTAGTGGAAAGCTTCCTATAAGCAATATCCTTTTAGTCAGTTAAGTGATTTGTTTGACATTGATCATTTGCTTGAAGGAATAGCTATCATCTTTTAAAAAATAAATTTAATATCCCCATCATTAGCCATGTAGTAAATTCAGAATAAATATCTGCAGCCAAAATTACTTTGAAATCTTATGAGGCTTAGAGTAGTGTAGGTAGCTGTCTCATCAGCAGTAATCTGCCATCCTACTCCAAACTGCATAATAAACTGTCAGTCTTAGTACAGCATCACTACAAGGTACTGTCAGACCGAGTTTCACATTTCACTCTCAACCTCATTCTTTACAGAGATCTGGTGCTAATAGGGCCAGATAAGGTCAGTGGTCAGGAGGAGATGACCTTCAAACTGAATCCCAGATATTTAATAGCAATGAGAAGAGTAAGAAGTTATTAAGTGGATTCATAGATTAATATGATAATAAATCAAGGAAATCAATTTTTAGTGAGGGTCACTGCCTGGGCAGGCCCAATCTTAGCTCTAACCAAATGTCTTTCATAATTTGGTTTGCCTTTTTTATAGAAAGAGCTAGTAATTATTGATTTCTCTGTGCCAGATACTGTTCTTAGTCTTTTATTGTGTGTTTATAATGATATGCAGTATGTAGTAGTAGTATCTTTATGAACTAGAAAAATGAAGTGTGGAGCATTTGAGTTATTTGTCCAAAGCTAGTAAGTGTGGTAGATGCAGAATTTGGACCTAGGTAGTTGGACTTGAGCGACTGAACTTATTAGTACTGTGTTAGTCTACCTATACATGCCCTGCTTTAGGACTGGGTCTGGACCAGCAAGGGGGAGGTATGCTGCTCAGGAGTTCTTAAACCCTAGAACAGAGAATTTTGAGCAACCAAGTTACTGACATTGAAAATAAAGAGTTGTGCTTCTGGAAAAGTCCTCTATCATCACAAAGGCTGTCATTCCTGCTGTAACAAAAAGAAAACACTGGATAATCAAAATATATATACTTTTTTCTTTAGAGGCATTAGAAACAGTGGATGCAGAAGAGTCCAAATTAACAAAATTCTAGAGTGAGACAAGTCTTTCACTGGTACGAAGGGGTCAGTGACTGCTTCCATTACAAAGACATTTGCAAAATGTCAGGGTACTATAGCAGAGGGAGAAATATGCCATCTATAGGCAAAAGAACTTTGTTGAGACGGGGCGAAACCAGCTAGATTTCTAACAGCTACCCGTAGCCTGGCATGGCATTTTGGAATATAGAGGATGACTTCGCTGATAAATTTTATCAAATATTAAAAAAATTCTACCAATTTTATACAAACACTTTCAGGAGAAGAAGAGGAATAACCCCCAGGTTGTTTTATGAAATTAACATAATCCTCATGTCAAAACCTGACAATGACATTATAGGAAAAGAAAATTACAGACTAATTTATCTCATAATAATGGATGTAAAAATCCTTTAAATTAGCAAGTCGAATGCAGCAATACATAGAAAGGATTATACACCTTGAACAACTGGGGTTTATACCAAAATATTAAAGATGGTAGTCAAAAGTCACTCTTGTAATTCACCACATTAACAAAATAAAGAGGAAGAAAACATATGTTCTTCTCAATAAATGTAAAAAAAAATAAAGGCATTTGATAAAATTCAATACCTATTCATGAGAAAACTTTTGAAATAGAAGGGAATTGTTCAATCTAATAATGAAAATCTGCAAAACCTGTAGTTAATATCCTACTTAATGGAGCATATAAGCATTTTCTTCTTAAGATCTGGGATATGACAACAGTTTCCACTCTCATCACTTCTATTTGATACTGTACTGGAGGTCCTAGCTAGCGCAATAGGGAAATTTAAAAAAAATTTAATCTAGATTTTTATCAGATCCTTCTAGAATAGCCAAAACAGTTTTAAAAATGAAGAACGTTTGAGGACTCATGCTACCTAATTTCAAGACTTACTACAAAACAACAACAATTAATACAGTGTGGTACTGAGATAAAGACAGGTATAAATTAATAAAACAAATAAATATAAATAGCTTATTTGATATAACTTTCTTCTATTTGGAGATTTTCTATTATTTAGAGATCAAGCAAATCACAAATACATAATCATTATAATACTGGGTCTCCCTTTTCGTTGATTTTTATGCTTTAACCTCCTGTAGCAGGCAGAAATTTAAGATGGTCCCATGATTTTAACACCCTCATAATGTTTTATTACAAGGTAAAGGGATTTTGCAGATGTAATTCAGGTTACTAATCAGTTGACGGTAATATAGGGAAATTATCTGGCTGTGTCTTACCTAATCACATGAGCCCTTTGAGAGCAGAGTTTTCTTTGGCTGGTAGCAGAAGAAGAATGCAGAAAGATTCAAAGCATGAGAAGGATTCAATGAGGGAGGTTCATTGCTGAGACAGAGGCAGTCTGGCATAGGGCAAGGACCTGAGAGCAGCCTCTAGGTGCTAGATCAATCCCCACCAACAGTAGCCAGTAAGAAAATGAGGAGCTGGGTCCTGCAGCTACAAGGAACTCAATTCTACCATAAACTTGAAATGAGCTTGGAAAGTGGATTGTTTCTTAGGAGCTACAGATAAAAGCGAAGCCTGACTGATACTTTAACTTTGGCCTTGTGTTTCCCTAAGTGGAAAACTCAGGTGAGCATGCCTGTATTTTTTATCTACAGAACTGTGAGATAACATATAAATGGTGTTTTAAGCTGCTAAATTTGTGGTAATTTGTTATACAGTAACAGAAAATTATTATAGACTATTAATAAAGTTTTATAGTTTCTTCAAAAAGGTACTGAATATCTCTTGCTAGATATGTTTCAAGTTTATTTTTTTATTGCAATTGAAAGTATCATTTTAAAAATTTACACTTTATAACCATTTGTTGCTTATTCATAGAAGTGAAGTTTCTGAATATTGGTCTTATATTCAGCTGTTGAATCATTTGAGCTATTTTAATAACGTTCCTAGAAGTTCTAATAATTTGTACGGATTATCTTTGAGATAATCATATTGTCTGAAAGTAAAGAGAGCTTTCTTCCTTTCCACAACTTATATCTTTTATTAATTTTTCTTCTCTATTTCTAGTTTGCAAGCACTTTAAAGAATAATGAATAGGTATTGAATTTCACCAAATGATTTCTCTGCTTTAAATTCAATGATTATATAATTTTTCTACTTTAATATATTAGCATGCTGTTGAATTTCTTGGGTATATTTTGGTCATGTGCATTTTCTTTTATACATATTATTGGGTAGGGTTTGGCAGGATAGTTTTCTCATGATGATCTCACCTTTTATGCTATCCAAATAACTAGTTTCAGAATTAGTTGAGCTGTATTTAGTTTTTAATTTTTTTATTATTTGGCTCACAAATGCACACATTTCATCATAACCCTTAGCTCATGACACACCATCATCTCCAGTCATTTCATCCATTTCATACATATTTTTGTCTATCCATTTAAATAATAAACATCTATACATGTACCACACACTTCAGGATGTAGAATATTATTAATAATATATCTAAGTGATATGCTAGTCCCCTATCCCATTGTCTGCTTATCTTTCAAAGATGGCCATTTTTCTGATTTTTGTACTTTTCATTTCCTTTCTTAGTTATTTGGTTGCTTTTACTCACATATATATAGGGCTAAATAAAGAGTATAGTGTTTCTCATTTTTGAATGTTTAAAGAGATTATCATACTCTAGGTGGTCTTCTGAGACTTGCTTTTGTCACCTTGAGTTACATTAGTAAGATTTATTCATACTGTTGAATGTAACTCTAGTTCATTCATTTTCACAATTTGAAAATAAACTTGTCCTGGGAACATAACACAAAAGTGCACAAAGCATACATGTTTAGCTCAGTGAATTACCACAAAGTGAACACAGCCAGTTAGCCACCACACAAGTAATAGAAAAAAGCTTCCCAGCATCCCAAATGCCCTTCACATGCCCCTCATGACCATGATGCTCCCCTTTTACAGAGGTAATCCACTATGCTGACTACTAATACCGTAGGGTAGGTTTCTGGTTTTTTGCATTTCACTGTGGACTCCTAAGGATGAGCACGTTTTCATATGGTTAATGACCACTTGCATAGTCACTGTGGGAAGAGGCTGTTTAAATCTTTTACTAATTTCCTATAAGATTGACTAACTTTTTATCAGAGATTTGAAGGAGTTTTTTTTTTTTTTTTAATAAATTCTGACTATGAGTCATTTGTCAGGTATAGGTCTTAAAAATATCTTTTAATACCCTATAGCTTGTACTGTTACTCCCTTAACAGTGTCTTTTGATGAAGGAAGGCTCTTCTATTCAGTTAAATCAGTTATAAGTCTTTTCCTTTATGGACAGGCTATGCATATATAAGAAATTTTTCCTACCCCATGATCAAGAGGATAGCTTCTCATGTTAGCTTACAAAAGCTTTATTATTTTATCTTTTGCATTTAGGTTTACAAGCTATTTGAACTTGATTTTATAATGGCACAAGGTAAAGATCAAAGTTCGTTTTGTTCCATACAAATAACCTAATGTTCCAGCCTGATTCATTGAAATGATCACCATTTCCCCACTGCATTATTATGTAACCTTGTTATATAAATCAGGTGACTGTATAGGTTGAGGTGTATGTGGAGGTGTATTTCTGAACTCTATTCTGTTCTGATTATTTGTCTATCTTTATACCAATTCTAAATTATATTTATTACTGTAGTTTTACAATGAGTCTTATCATCCAAAAGAGTCCTTCATGTTTATTCTGTACAAAGATTTCACAACTATTCTTGGCCCTTTGCATTTCTATACACATTTTAGGATCCTCTTGTCAATTTTTTCAGCACAAAAAGTACTGGGATCTTGGTTAGAATTTTACTGAATCTATAGATGAGTTTGGAGAGAAAGAATATCTTAATAATCTGATATCTGAACACAGTATATAATTCCACTAAATAAATTCCATTTATTTAGGTTTTTAATTTCTCTCAATCATATTTTTAGTTTTCTGTGTTGAGGTCTAGAACATCTTTAACTATATTTATTCCTAGGAATTGGATGACATTTGATGCTATTATAAATGGTATATTTAAAAATTTCATTTTTGAATTGTTTGAATATAGAAATTCATTTGGTATATACATATATCTATGTGTATAAATGTGCATGTATCTTAACTACTATTAGTTATTCTCTCCCAATTTATTTAGTCATAACTCTAAATATTATAACATGCATCCCTGATTTATTAAATTTAATACGATTTGTACTTTATCACTTCTTGTGTAATTTAAGAACCTTAGACCATTTTAACTCCAGTTTTTTTGTGCTATTGTTATCACATATTTTAATTCTGTATAAAATATGAATGCTAGAAGTCAAGATTATCATTTTTTTACAGTCAATATTCACTTAATTTTCCACTTAATTTCACTTAATTAAATTGTTAAGTTTTCCACTTAACAATTTCACTTAATTGTTTACCCTTTCTTTGCTCTTCATTTCTCCCTACTTTGTACTTTTATCTAAGAGTATTTTGCTTTTGTCTGAGGATCTCCTTTAGAATTTTCTTTATCACAGGTCTGCTGTTTACTTTTTTCAATTTTGTTCTGAAAATGTCTGTTTTTACCTTCATTTTTTTTTTTTTTTTTTTGTGGTATGCGGGCCTCCCTCTGTTGTGGCCTCTCCCGTTGCGGAGCACAGGCTCCGGACGCGCAAGCCCAGCAGCCACGGCTCACGGGCCCAGCTGCTCCGTGGCACGCGGGATCCTCCCAGACTGGGGCGCGAACCCGGCTCCCCTGCATCGGCAGGCGGACGCGCAACCACTGCGCCACCAGGGAAGCTCCTTACCTTCATTTTTGAAGAATATTTTTGGGAGTGAATTATAATTCTAGATGGGTAGTTATTTTCTTCTGTATTTATTATGGGCTGAATTATGTCCCTTAAAAATTTATATATTGAAGTCCTAACCCCCAGTGCCTCCGAATGTGACTGTATTTGGAAATAGGGTATTTAAAGAAGTAATTAAGTAAAAATGAGATCATTGGGATGGGCCCTAATCTAATATGACTGGTGTCCTTGTAAGAGGAACACAAAAAGACCCAGGGAGAAGACAGCCAACTAAAAGCCAGGGAGAGAGGCCTTAGAAGGAACCAACCCTGTTGACACCTTTATCTTTGATTTCTGTCCTTCAAAACTGTGAGAAAATAAATTTCTGTTGAAGCCACCCAGTCTGTGATACTTTTTTATGGCAGCCCTAGCAAACTAATGCAATCTTCTATTGCTTCTGTTGAGAAGTCAGCTGTCTATCTTGTTTATACTTTGAAGGTATCATGTATTTTTCTCCTGGCAATTTTGAATTTTCTCTCCATGCTTTTTGTTTCCAACATTTCAATGTGATATGTGTAGGTATGATTTTTCTGTTTTATTTCACCTGTGCTTTGTAGTGGTCCTTGAACCCGTAGATACCTAGTGTCAGTTTTGTAATATTCCTAGACCATTATCTCTTCAAATATTGATTCTTTCCTATTCCTTCTGTCCTCATTTCTAGGACTCTGATTTCATGTACATTAAAATTTTTTAACCATATACTATATATCTTCTATGTTATTTTTAAAAAAATTTAACCTTTTGTCTCTGTTTTAGTTTGGAAATTTTCTTCTTATCTATAATAAAAGTCACCAAAATTGTGCTGGCTATGCCTAACCTGCTGTTAAATCCACCTATTTAGTTCATAATTTGTTATAGTATTCTTTTTCAGCATTTTCATTATATTCTTTTTTATAGTTTTCAATCCTGACAAAATTCATAGCTATTTTAAATTACTATTACTATTTATTGCTCTAATATTTTTATTTCCTCTGAATCTATTTCAAATCACTGTTTTTTCTTCTGATCATCAGTTTTCATCTTTTTGTTTGTCTAGCTGTCTTTCTCTGAATTCCAGAGATTATTAAGGAAATTTTGAGACTTTGAATAATGATATTTTTCTTCAGTGAGGACTTAGTTTCTAGCAGGCATCAAGGATATAGGCAGATCACATTAAAGAAAACAGGGATTCACTTATTTCCAAAAATTGGCTTTCAGTCTTTCTGGGAGTAGATCTATTTCAAGTTTATCTTTACACTTAGGCTTAGGTGTTGCCTTTTTAGGGCCTCAGTTGAAAGCCTGAGGTTTTCTTTTTACCATGACCACTGTTCATTATGGCCATTTATCTAATCCAAGCACAACTTTCTTCTAAGCTTTCCAGCCTCTCAGCTGTTGGTTTTAATCAACAAATGTTTTATATAAAAAAAGGAGCACCAAATGTTGTGCTCACCCTCTGGATTCTGCAGTTTATGCTACCATCTGGGACTATTTTCTTTTAACTTCAAGAATTTCCTTAAGTACTTCTTATAGTGAAGGTCTGCCAGAAAGACTCTCTACTCTTGTTTGTGTTGGAACATCTTTGTTACATTTTGAGGAGCATATTTCGATGGGTATAGAATTCTAGGTCAGCATTTTTTTCTGCTCTAAAGATGTTATCCTATTGTCTTCTGGCTTGCATAGTCTCTGTTGTAAAAGCAGTCAAATACCTTGAAGACATGTCTTCTATTCTCTGGCTGTTTCAGACTTTCTATTTGGTTTTGACCTTGCTGTGGTTTTCTTTGTATTGAAAAGAACTCTCTTGGTTCCCTGAGCTTTTTGAATTTGTGTGTTGATGTCTTTCATCAGTTTCAGATTTTTTTAAAAAACAATTTTCTTCTCAAATTGTTTCTGTCTTATCTTTATCTACTCTCATTCTGAAATTCCAGTTATATGTATGTTAATCTCTGTTTTGTTCTTTATCATTTTTTTCTCTTTGTGCTTTGAGATATTTTCTTTTAACCTACATCATATCTCTTTTGTGTTTTGGACATTTTCATTAACTTATCCTCAGGTTCAGTCACCCTTTCTTCTGCTGTGTTTAGTAAAATTTAGTCTATCTCTAGTTCATGCCTGTTCCTTGGCTCTCCTTGAGTTTTGATTGAATTGAGGTTAGTCTCATCTCCTCATCTATAAAATTTCCAAGAATCAGTTCTGTCAATTTGTAGATTTTGAGTTTAGTGCTTTAGCTCCTATGCTACACAGCTTCAAAATCTGACAAATGTCAAGAGAAACACTATGTGTTTTTGTCAGGTTTCCAACTTCCAGCAAGACTTGTTTCTTGTGCACCATAGGAGATGTTACTCTGCCATCTATAAATCTCTTGGCTTATCCTCAGTGTCTTGCAGAATCCCAGAACTTAGCTAACACCTCATGGAGCAAACTCATCATTTGTTTGGGAATCTTTCAGTTTCCATTTGATCATATGGTCAAAACTCTGTTGGATTCCCTTTTCCCCATTTGGGTGCCTTTAACCTAAGCCAAGTAGATTCTCATCTGTCTTTAGAATCAGTAAATGCCTCCAGGGCAGTAAATGGCTAGCGATTATCAACCCAGATAAGAAGGGATGTTTCTTTGTAGAATTTTAGTTAACTGAATTCTCATGACTTCTGTGATATGTTTATAAATATTATTTTTTACATATACTCATTTTTCTAGTTGTTAGCTTTGTGTTGGCCTGCTAAAATATACTAACCCCTATTTAGAAGTAGAAATGTAGGACTGGTAAGAAGAGATCCACTGTCCTTTCTCCACGGTATTCCTATTCCATGAGTCAGGCAGTCAGTGTGGAGACTCTTTCAGTTCAGGATATGTAGTCCCATCTATTTATGCAAGAACTTGGACAATATTCATTGCATAACTTTGGGTACATAGGCCTCCTAAAAATAGTCTTAATCAAAGCTCCATTTATCACCTGAAACTCCATTTATTTCTATTCTGATATTGTCCACAGTTATGGACTTGACTGTCATGCATTTATAAATCCAAAGAAAATGGTTTTTGTGAAACTAGTGTAGGCATCCACTAATCTCCCCCCATTCATCACTGACATTTGGTTATTCACTTTCTCCATGTACTAGTATGAAGGTTAAGGGCTCGACATCCCTTTAGGAAAGGCTAAGAAGAATGTTCATAGTATACTCTTGTACTGTATTCAGAATCTTTCATGATCTATACTGAAGTTTCTGATTTTCAAGGGGCTCTGCATTTGTGAAATGAACCAGGTCGGGGGATAAGCCAAAGGATCATGACTAGACAAGTAGTTCAAGTTAGGCCTTGATTAAATATCTTTGAGAAATTTTGTGTTACATACCAAATAACTTCTTCATGAGTTTCTTATTGATTGTATTTCTATGGACCCTGTGATTACTTATGCATAACTAGAGATCTCTGCAGTTTGAATACTTCTTAAAGATATGATGACTATACCTGTTCTATTGCCTATTGATCTGTCCATACCTACTTTGTTTCTTTGTTTGGGGTCTGCCTCTAGGCTAAGCTGCTCCAAAAATGCATCCCTATCCACTACAGTTGCAATCCTTCCTACCAGAATTCATGGCCTACAGAAATCTGCCTGCAGAGTGATTTTTAAAAATTCAAGTGTTTCTCTCTCCAATATATTCCGCAGGGATAGTTTGAGAAACATGGGAGAAAATAGAGAAATAAAAAAGTTACACTTGCAATTCTGGGATAAACACTTTGATCATGCTGGATTATTCTTTAATATACATTATGGTTGGATTTCAGTTTCTTGTGTTATTTAGGATTTTAACAGCCACATTCATAAATTAGATTAGTATAGTTTCTTTTCTGTGTAAGGTTGAGTTAGGAAGAGCTCCGTCTTATTCTTTGCGTTCTGTTCCTTAAAACTACAAGTTTAATTTGCAAGAAATCATTCATTACACTAATCGAAAAGACTGTGTTTTAGAGGATGTTCTTTGACAGATTTTAAAATGTACTCAAGTTTTTATTTCTTGAATAAAATTTTGATCATCTTATTTTGTCTTGAAAACCAAGTAAGTTATCAAGATTTTCCAAAATATCAACCACTGTTATGATTTTAATTTCCTCCATATTTGTTCTCTCAGTCTGTTTGCATTTGCTCTATTTTAGATTTGCATTAGATGTATCTCTAATATTTTTAAGATGTAGCCCCTACATTTATTTATCAAAATGGCTGTTTTCTCTAGTTGTGCCATTGTATTTATTATTTGTTTCTCATAATATAATGTTGGCTGTTGTCTTCTTACTTAGATCGTGAATTTCCCCTTTAGTTCATTTATGTTTAATAATGAAAACTTTTTTAAATTTTATTTTTTATTGAATAAAAGATTTTGTAAATTCTATAGTGCTTTACAATTTTCAAAAGTTTCACACACATGATTTCCTATAATCCCATAATAATCCTTTTTTTCCCCTCCTACCCCTATTTTGCCCCTCCCCACTTCTCTCTCCCCACTGGTAACCACTAGTTTGTTCTCTGTATCTGTGAGTCTGCTTCTTTTTTGTTTTATTCACTAGTTTGTTGTATTTTTTAGATTCTACACATACAGTATTTGTCTTTCTCTGTGTGACTTATGTCACTTAGCATAATGCCCTCCAAGTCCATCCATGTTGCCATGAATGGCAAAATTTCATTCTTTTTTTTATGGCTGATTAGTATTCCATTGTGTGTGTGTGTATGTGTATATATATTATATATATATATATATGCCAAATATTCTTTATTTATTCATCTGTTGATGGAGATGTAGGTTGCTTCTATACCTTGGCAATTGTAAATAATGCTGCTATGAACATTTGGGTGCATGTATCTTTTCGAATTTGTGTTTTTAGTGGTTTTTGCATATATACCCGGGAGTGGGATTGCTGATCAAATGGTACTTCTATTTTTAGTTTTTGGAGAAACCTCCATGCTGTTTTCCACAGTGGCTGCACCAATTTACCTTCCCACCAACAGTGTAGGAGTGTTTTCTTTTCTCCACATCCACGCCAATATTTGTTATTCATGTTCTTTTTGATGATAGCCATTCTGACAGGTGTGAGGTGATATCTCATTGTGGTTTTGATTTTCATTTCCCTGATGATTAGCAATGTTGAGCATCTTTTCATGTGTCTGTCAGCCATCTGCATTTCCTCTTTAGAAAAATGTCTATTCAGTTCTTCTGCACATTTCTTAATTTAGTTGTTCTTTTTTTTATATTGAGTTGTATGTGCTGTCATATATGTTGGATATTAACCCCTTATTGGTCATATCTTTTGCAAATATCTTCTCCCATTCAGTAGGTTGTCTTTTTGTTTCATCACTGGTTAATTATCCATTAATCTCTTCCCATCCACCACCAAAGTTTGGTTATTTCCCTTCCCTTTATACTATTATTCAGATTAATGGCTTCTCATTTTCTTTAGAAAAGGCTAAGAGAAGTGTACATGGTAATCCTGTGTAAGTCCATTGTGATTTACAGAAGTTTATGAGTGGAGATTTAAGCTATTGCTATTTTTCACTATTAAAATAATGCACAGTGAATAAACTATTTCTTGGTCATTTTTTGTTTTTGCAAATGTATCTTTGGTATAGAGTCAAAGAGGTAGGAATACTGTGTCAAAGGGTAAATACATGTGAATGCATTCATATATTTCTAAGTTCCCCACCATAGGGAATTATACCAATTTGCACTGATATGCTCATTACCAATATATGAGAGTATTCCCCACAGTCTTGACTGAAGAATATATTGCCAAAGTTTCAGAGTTCTGTCAATCTAATTGAGTAAAGATATTTTTCATTATAGTTCTTCACCTATATTTTCTTTAAGGTTTAATTATGTATCGTGAAATGAACAGAGCCTAAGTGTACAAATACATGAACTTCTATAACCCACCCTACTTATAAGACCAACAATATTTTTTTCATCTCAGAAAGTTCTCTCATGTTCCTTTCCTCAATTCCCCACCTCTGAACAACTGCCTTTCTTATTTCGACCACCATGGATTAGGTTTGTCCATTCTAGAACTTCATGTAAGTGAACTCATACTATGAATTTCTTTGCATCTTTCATTCTGTATAATGTTTCTGAGATGCATCTCTGTGTTGCGTATAATAATTGGTCACTCATGTTCACTGCTGAATAGTATTCCATTGTATGGGTACTAAATTTTTAAATTAATTTTTCTGTTGAGGGACATTTGGGTTGTTTCCAGTTTACTCATTCCAGTGAGTAAAGAGTGACAGCTCCTTTTGGTTGTAATTTGCACATCCTTAATATCTAATAATCTTGAGTGTTTTTTCTTCTGCTTAATAACTATTTATATATCTTTCTTTGTAAAGTATCTTATCAAATCTTTTTCTTATTTAAAAGAAATAGTTTGTCTTTTTTATTGAGTTGTAGGAGGTGTGGATACAAGACCTTTGCCAGTTAGATGTGTTAAGAATTGTTATCCCCAATCTGTAGCTCTACTATTCATTTTCTTAATGGTGTCTTTTGATGAGCAAAACTTTTAATTTTGTTGGTGTTAAATTTATCAATTATAGGTTTATCAATTCTATATTTTAGTTTGTGCTTTTTACATCTAACCTAACCTAAAAAAAAAATCTTTCTTTAAGATCATGAAAATAGCCTCCTATGATTTTCTTCTAAAAGCCTGATACTTTCAGCTTTCACATTTAGTGTATGATCCATCTCAAATTAATTTTTTGTGTGAACTGTGAAAGAGAGGTAGAAGTTCATTTTTTTCCATGTGGATATCCAGTTACTCTGGAATAAGTACTTTAAAAATATTCCTTTTCCAGTTGAATTGCTGTGGCACTTTTGTTGAAAATAAATTGATTACATATGAATGGGTGTCTTTTTAGGTAATCTGTTACATTCCATTATTTTGTTTCTTTCTACCATTAATACACACTCTGTATAACTGTTAGTATAAGTTCTCCAACTTTTTTTTTCTTGTACAATACTGTTTTCACCACTCAAAGTAATCTTCATTTCTATGTAAAATTTGCAATTAGCTAATCAAATTGTGAATAATTAACATCTTAACAGTATTGATCCATGAACATAGTATTTCTCTCTATTTTTAAAGTGTTCAGTGTTCAAGGCTTGCTTGTACTTGGATAATTCATTTCTAAGTATTTTACTTTGGGTGCTGTTGTAAACCATGTGGTTTTAAAATTTCTTTTCCCATTTGCTTACTGCCAGTTTATATAAATAAAGGTTTTTTTAATATTTACCTTTTTTGTATGATCTTGCTAAATGGCTTATTTATTCTTTAAGTGTTTTGGTAGCTGTGTTAGGATTTTGTATGTACCGTATCATCATGTCAGAATAAATACAGTTTTACTTATTTTCTTCCAATTTTTGCACTTTTTAGTTCTCTATACTGCCTCGTTAACATTAGCAGGAATCCCATTAGTGTTGAACAGACATGGTGAAAGAGAGATCCTTTATTTTTTCCCAAATTTAGGGGGAAACTATTGAGTCTTCCACCATTAAGTTTAATGTTAGCTATAGGTTTTTATAAAAGTACTTCAGCAAATTAAAAAAAAAAATCCTTCCATTCCCATTTTGCTGAGAGTTGCTTTCTACAATACATGGGTTTTTAAGAACAATTTTTTAAATTGTGATTTAAATACACTCAAATTCATCCTTTTTGTATGTCCAGTTTGAGCAGTTTGGTTAAACATAAACAGTCATGGAATCAATGCCATAAATAGGGTAGGCAATATTTGTAGTACTCCAAAAAGTCACTTTGTGTTTATGTAAACTTATGGTAGTCTCTTGCGATCCTTTTTATTTCTGTGGCTATATATATATATGTATATTATATATCTATATAATATACATAGATATGTATGTATGTTTTTTTTGTTTTTTTTTTTGTGGTATGTGGGCCTCCCTCTGCTGCGGCCTCTCCCGTTGCGGAGCACAGGCTCCGGACGCGCAGGCTCAGAGGCCATGGCTCACGGGCCCAGCCGCTCCGCGGCATGTGGGATCCTCCCGGACCGGGGCGC
>NC_041224.1:11149771-11156249 GCF_002837175.3 Physeter macrocephalus
CCCTGCATCGGCAGGCAGACGCGCAACCACTGCGCCACCAGGGAAGCCCTGTATGTATGTATTTTTAACATCAGTTAATCATTTAAAAAATTTTAGACTACCTTTACAGATTTGATATTGGCATTTGGGTGTCACAACTACGGCACACCAAGTCATGCTAACCAAGAAATTCATATATTATTCTTTTAAATACATTGATATCATTTTGATTGTTGCTTTTTCAGTCCAGGTTTGGTGATTTTCTTGGACTCCTGTACTTTTAGTCTTTGCTTTACCCAATGACTCCTACCCTGTTGTCAATCAGGGCTCAGCATTATTCAGATTTGTGGATAAATCTTTGATGAGGTACATCATATTTATGTTTTCCATCTATTTATCTCCATAGAATCTATCATTATAACAGGTTATATTATTTCTAGTAAGAGGTAAAAGGCAAAGCTGGTGTATTTTTCTCTGTGTTTGAACACAAATGCATGAATTAGAATGGTTATGTCAAAAGCAATATATATGGTCGTTTTAGAAAGTCTATATTAACAGTGAAAAAATGGAGAGAATGTACAATATAATTGAAACTCTTTGATGAATATTATACAGGTATTAGGATAACCGTTTGTAAATGTGCTGTCCCAAAATGTTGTTTAAATTTCCCAAGAAAACAAAAGGAGGTGATTTCTTATCCTGGCCGGATAATCATGAAACAGAAACAGGACATCAAGGAAGAATAGAGCACTTTGCCAATATATCCTGCATTTCCTGTTAGAAAAGAGAGTTGGTGAGAGAAATTCCTACTGGTAATAGGATTGCAAAATTTACTTTCAGTGTAAACATTGCACATGAAATAAAGAAATGTAATCTGGAGCATGTTCTGAGTTATAGCAGTTTATTAAGTAAAAACTAGCAGAATCCTCACCTTTCAGTGGCTTAATACAATATATGACTATTTCTTTTTTTTTCTTTCTTTTTTTTTTTTTTGCGGTACGCGGGCCTCTCACTGCTGTGGCCTCTCCCGCCGCGGAGCACAGGCTCCAGACGCGCAGGCTCAGCGGCCATGGCTCATGGGCCCAGCCGCTCCGCGGCATGTGGGATCTTCCCGGACCGGGGCACGAACCCGCGTCCCCTGCATCGGCAGGCGGACTCTCAACCACTGAGCCACCAGGGAAGCCCAATATTTGACAATTTCTTACTCATAAAATATTCATATGTAAGTGTTACTAGTCAATGATAATTCTCTTACACATAGAGATTTAGGAACCTACAGTTCTTTCATCCTGTGGCTCCACCACTGCCTTGAGTCATGGAATTCTCTACATCCCACTGGCAGTTGAAGGACAAGTGTCTTAGTCCATTCAGGCTCCTATAACAAAACACTATAGACTGGGTGGCTTATAAACGACTGAAATTTATTCCTCCCAGTTCTAGAGGCTAGGAAATACAAGAACAGACTGCTGGAAGATTCAGTGTCCAATGGGGATCCACTCCTTGGTTTATAGAGTCATCTTTTCTCCATGTCCTCAGATGGCAAATAGGGCAAGAGAGCTCTCAGGGGTCTCTTTTATAATAAGGGCCTGAATCTCATTCATGAGGCCCCACCCTCATGACCTAATCACCTCCCAAAGTCTCCACTTCCAAATACAATCATATTAACAGTTAGTTTTCAACATATCAATTTGGAGGGGGCACAAATATTCAGCCTATAGCAACAGGTATAGAAAAGAAATCCATTATTCTCCAAAGCACTGGACTGGAAGTGACGCTCAACACTTCGGCTTGCATTTTGTTAAACTAGAAGTGAAACTAGACATCTGGCCACTCCTGAGTGCAGTGAGCAGTGGAGGAGTGAGTCACAGTATGTGTTTTCTATCTGGGAAGCGGTTTCCCCGTAACAGCCCTACCTATGGAAGGGAATATTAGTTTTTGGTGGCCCTGCCATAAACAGAAGGGAACCATGAGTCGGCTAGTCAGACATCACGAGCAAGCCACTTCCTTATTTTTTAATTAGTTTTTATTGGAGTATAGTTGATATACAATGTTGTGTTAGTTTCTGCTGTAGAGCAAACTGAATCAGTTATACGTGTACAAGTATCCCCTCTTTTATAGATTCCATTCCCATATAGGTCATTACAGAGTACTGAATAGAATTCCCCATGCTATACAGTAGGTCCTTATTAGTTACCTATTTTATATAGAGTAGCGTGCATATGTCAGTCCCAATCTCCCAATTTATCCCTCCCCCACCTTTACCCCCTGGCAACCATAAGTTTGTTTTCTACATCTGTGACTCTGTTTTGTAAATAGGTTCATTTGTACCATTTTTTCAGATTCCACATGTAAGTGATATCATATGATATTTGTCTTTGACTTCCTTCACTCAGTATAATAATCTCTAAGTCCATCCATGTCACTGAAAATGGCATTATTTCATTCTTTTTTATGGCTGAGTAATATTCCATTGTGTGTGTGTGTGTGTGTGTGTGTGTGTGTGTGTGTGTGTGTGTGTGTATGACATCTTTATTGACTGAGGAGTCTGGAAATCTAAAATACTAACTTTTCCAGCTCAAATTCATCTGAAGGATGATGAGTGATACATTTTTGGATCATGAGATGTGGCCTAAAGTCCCTGTCCCCTAAGGAGAAAGCTCTTTTGTCCCTTTCTTCTTCCACCATTTTTTTTTTTTGGTCTAGAATATGACAGTGAGGCCCATAGCTAATGATAATGAGTATGAAGGTCCTCACATCAAGGAGTAGAAAGATGGAAGGAGCTTGGATCAGTGACACTGTTACGTGGTTGCATCAGCCTCAGTTGCCTACCTCTGGACTTTTTTGTTATATGAGGAAATTAACTACATCCCTCTTTCTTTAAAATACTATTTATTGGGGTTTCATTTAGTTGCAGTTGCAGTCCTGACTGATATATAATTAAAGTGATTGTCCCATCCATGCAATTAATTTTTCCTTGGGACAAAAAACAATTTTAAAGTAACTGCCCATCTTCAACTATTTTTAATCAAAAGCCATTCTAAAATTCACACCACCCCAAGGTTCACAATATTGTTTTATCAAGATCACCAAAACAACATGAATTTGGAATCCAGCTATTTAAAGAACACTTGTCACATTAATTAGGCAAAGTACTCTCTAGAAAATTAAAAACTAAAATGACCATTACTGGTATGAAAAATATAGATGACGAGAATAAAAAAACTTTAAAATGACATCTAATAATGTGACAGTTATGTATCATAAAAGGAACTATATTAGAGAAAAGGAAGCAAAAATATTGAATTGGTTGGGAAAGGGAATTAGATATCTGATTTCAAAGACTAGAGCTGGGAGTACATTAGGGAGAGGAGGGGAAAAATGTAAGAAATTTAGAAGATGGAAGTGAGAATATTGAGCATGGAGGTGATAGACTAACCAAAGTGTCCTTGATATCCAGCAGAGTAACACAATAATACCCTGCCAGGTTGGAAGCAAAGAATCACTTTACAAAGAAATGGCTGAAAGGTTATGCATCTTAATCACTCTCCTCACCTCAAGAGCAGATACCCAACAAGACAGACGAGTGAGCATCACTTTCAGAAATTTCTTAAAATGGAGATGAGTGTGACAGGTATATTTCCAGGAAAAAAACACAAAGCTCAATTTGTCAATCTAGCGCTCCTGCAGAATTTTACCACTTTTACTGAGGAAAAGATGGTCTCCCACTCCCACTTCATTTCTTGTGATGCTGATTCATTAGTTTTATTTTAGGGTCTCATAATTTAGAGACTGAAATTGTGTGCCAAAAAAAAAAAATTAATTCCCTTCTGATTTCCACTGCCTTTCTGAACTTTATGCAGTAATATAAATAAGGCATTTATTGCATACACACTTAAAAAATCTATGTCGTCCTTACTAACAGTCCCTCATTAGTGAAGACAGGCCCATAGTTTGGATATTAATTTTCCTCTATCTTAGAGTGAATCGATGCTGTCTTACTTCTTGTTACTATTACTCATGACCTTCCAAAGGGTAGACCCTTGGAAGTTAAAACCATGGAAACACGAAGTTTCAAAGTTCCCTGACTCACAAAGTTATTGCACATTTTGATTTTTTACTATTTTTCTGTAAACAGTTGTTTCTGCAGCCAATTTGCTTACAAAATGTGGCTACTTATACCACAGGACTGCTTGTTGAACAATAGGAATAGGTGTTATCACATAATTGGGGTTAATGCACAGAAACATCTGTGGCGTATGGTAATTTGGAAGATACTTGGAGAAACGAATCCTAAATGTCACTTGGCAGTTGCTTATGGGCATTAAATTCATGCTTTTTGCTAACATTTGTGTGGGAAAGAGAAATATGTGCAAAAAAAATCTCATAATCTTTGACAAATTCGCTAATACCTTTTGGATTATGTGATTAGTTTTTAAAACTCAAGTTTGCAAAACAATTTTTGCTTCCCAGTAAATGCTTTTGACAATAAAGTTGAAACTGAGTAGAAAATAGGATCTACTGGATCTGATGAGCATGGCTAAACTAAAGAACTTACTCTGTATGTTTTGCATGGTGCTTTGCAAAATTAAACAAAGGAATAATATTAAATTAAGAAAAAATCTGTAGAGCTAGCATTAGATTTTTTAATGGGGAGTTTTAAAAATAGAATAAATGAAGGGAAAAAATTATATATTGAATACATATACTATATATATTTTGCCAAGATAATTTGCTACTTCTCTGACCATAGTTGTTTTTTTTTTTTAATATAATTTACTCTGTAGCACTGGAAAGAAATGTAAGCCATCCTTAACTCCCCCAAAATAAACAAAAGTAAGTATTTAAGGAAGACAAGCTGTCTTGGGTGAAACTGTCTGTCTTGTGTCATATATGGTGCACACCTGAGAGCCTAGATTTAATAAAATCATAAAAACATGGAAACATAGCAATTCAAAGTTGGATGGGAACAGGAAGACTTCTAGTTTTACCCATATTGACTGCATTAGACAAAACAAGTCAGAGATGAAAAGGGAGCCTTATACTTGGTAATCCCTGGAGTCACCAGAAGTCCAACTCCTTCATTTGGGATCAAGATAGGCACTCATGCTGAGCACATATTCCTCCATCGTTGAAGAATCAAGCATAAACTTGTATACTGAGACCAAGACCGTGCCTTCCTAGACCTTTTATCCTAATTACCTGGAGATAGTAGAGAGCCCTCAAACCAATATCTGACTCCACAGACATTCCCAGCCTCATTCTAACCGCCATAATCTGTCTTAAATTTGCCAGGACCAGTTTCATTATGCCTTTTATATCTTTACATATCTATCACCACAAAACCTCCAGACTCCCAGATCTCCCTCTTCCACACTTGACCTCCCAAAGCCTTTTCACATCCTCTATTCTGTGCCCTTTTGGCACCTCCATACAACTCCTGAAACCCTGCTTATGTGTCCACTGAATTCATAGCCCATTTTTAGCAAAATTCCCTTTATCTGCAGTCTCTTCTCTGCCTGTTCTTTTTTCCTTCTTATTCTGATGGAAGCTTGGCTCTGATGCTGTGGCTCTGTTTTACTGCCACAACCCTGAGATTACTAGACCTGAAAGCGAACTGTGTCCTTTCTCTATAATGCAGCATCCAAATCATTATTCTTCCCTTGTGTTACTGAACTCAGGTTTGGCTGCTTGCTGCTTGACAGCCAGAACTCCAGAGACAAGAGTTGGTAGGAAAGGAAAGGTTGCTTTATTCAAGAGGCTAGCAACCTGGGGAGAAGGAAGACTCATGCCCGAAAGCCAACTCTCCATTGCTGATCAGGGGGCAAGAGCTTTGAAAGGGAAGTTTCAAGGGTTTATAGGCAGCAGGGGGCAGAGGGGTACATGCTGAACAGCACAGTTAGCTCCAACAATCATCTTGAAATTGGTCATGCAGTGGTCTCATCAGTGTCATATTGATTGTTTCAAGTACAGTTAATCTTCAATTCCAGGGTCAGTTTGTTCCAATTTCCTTGAGGCAACTTCTCAGAATTGTGTACGATGAAGTGGCTTATGTCATGGCTACAGTCTGGTCATCATGTAGTTAACTTCTTCCACCTGGTGAGGGTTTCAGTATCTTCAAGACCACTCACAGGATATGGCTCAGAATATTATCTATAGCCCTTGAGGAGGAACTAAAAGTCCTTGACTTTGTTTAATGGCTGAACTATTATGATTTTTGTCTTGTTTGACTATTTTCCTTTCCTTCTGCATTTTCTCATTTCTCTGATTAAATTTATTCTTTTTTTAAACGTCTGTATTGGAGTATAATTGCTTTACAATGGTGTGTTTCTGCTTTATAACAAAGTGAATCAGTTATACATACACATATGTTCCCATATCTCCTCCCTCTTCGTCTCCCTCCCTCCCACCCTCCCTATCCCACCCCCCCAGGTGGTCGCAAACCACCGAGCTGATCTCCCTGTGCTATGCGGCTGCTTCCCACTAGCTATCTATTTTACAT
>NC_041224.1:11156719-11158466 GCF_002837175.3 Physeter macrocephalus
TAGATTTTTTTGATGATGGCCATTCTGACCGGTGTGAGATGGTATCTCATTGTAGTTTTGATTTGCATTTCTCTAATGATTAATGATGTTGAGCATTCTTTCATGTGTTTGTTGGCAATCTGTATATCTTCTTTGGAGAAATGTCTGTTTAGGTCTTCTGCCCATTTTGGGATTGGGTTTGTTTTTTTGTTATTGAGCTGCATGAGCTGCTTGTAAATTTTGGAGATTAATCCTTTGTCAGTTGCTTCATTTGCAACTATTTTCTCCCATTCTGAGGGTTGTCTTTTGGTCTTGTTTATGGTTTCCTTTGCTGTGCAAAAGCTTTTAAGTTTCATTAGGTGCCATTTGTTTATTTTTGTTTTTATTTCCATTTCTCTAGGAGGTGGGTAAAAAACGGTCTTGCTGTGATTTATGTCATAGAGTGTTCGCCTATGTTTTCCTCTAAGAGTTTGATAGTTTCTGGCCTTACATCTAGGTCTGTAATCCATCCTGAGTTTATTTTTGTGTATGGTGTTAGGGAGTATTCTAATCTCATACTTTTACATGTACCTGTCCAGTTTTGCCAGCACCACTTATTGAAGAGGCTGTCTTTTCTTCACTGTATATGCTTGCCTCCTTTATCAAAGGTAAGGTGATCATATGTGCATGGGTTTATCTTTGGGCTTTCTATCCTGTTCCATTGATCTATATTTCTGTTTTTGTGCCAGTACCATACTGTCTTGATTATTGTAGCTTTGTACTATAAGTGGTAGTTTGATAGGGATTGCATTGAATCTGTAGATTGCTTTGGGTAGTAGAGTCATTTTCACAATGTCAATTCTTCCAATCCAAGAACATGGTATATCTCTCCATCTATTTGTATCATCTTCAATTTGTTTCATCAGTGTCTTATAATTTTCTGCATACAGGTATTTTGTCTTCTTAGGTAGGTTTATTCCTAGATCTTTTATTCTTTTTGTTGCAGTGGTAAATGGGAGTGTTTTCTTCATTTCACTTTCAGATTTTTCATCATTAGTGTATAGGAATGCAAGAGATTTCTGTGCATTAATTTTGTATCCTGCTACTTTACCAAATTCATTGATTAGCTCTAGTAGTTTTCTGGTAGCATCTTTAGGATTCTCTATGTAGAGTATCATGTCATCTGTAAACAGTGACAGCTTTACTTCTTCTTTTCCGATTTGGATTCCTTTTATTTCTTTTTCTTCTATTGAGATGATCATATGGTTTTCTCCTTCTATTTGTTAATATGGTGTATCACGTTGATTGATTTGCATATATTGAAGAATCCTTGCATTCCTGGAATAAACCTCACTTGACCATGGTGTATGATCCTTTTAATGTGCTGTTGGATTCTGTTTGCTAGTGTTTTGTTGAGGATTTTTGCTTCTATGTTCATCAGTGATACTGGCCTGTAGTTTTCTTTATTTTTGACATCTTTGTCTGGTTTTGGTATCAGGATGATGGTGGCATCGTAAAATGAGTTTGGGAGTGTTCCTCCCTCTGCTATATTTTGGAAGAGTTTGAGAAGGATAGGTGTTAGCTCTTCTCTAAATGTTTGATAGAATTCACCTGTGAAGACATCTGGTCCTGGACTTCTGTTTGTTGGAAGATTTTTAATCACAGTTTCAATTTCAGTGCTTGTGATTGGTCTGTATATATTTTCTATTTCTTCCTGGTCCAGTCTAGGAAGGTTGTGCTTTTCTAAGAATTTGTCCATTTCTTCCAGATTGTCCATTTTATTGGCATA
>NC_041224.1:11158882-11159501 GCF_002837175.3 Physeter macrocephalus
TCATTTCCTTCATTTCTTTTTCATTTATTTCTGATCTGATCTTTACGATTTCTTTCCTTCTGCTAACTTTGGGGTTTTTTGGTTCTTCTTTCTCTAGTTGCTTAGGTGCAAGGTTAGGTTGTTTATTTGAGATGTTCCCTGTTTCTTAAGGTAGGATAGTATTGCTATAAACTTCCCTTCTTAGAACTGCTTTCGCTGCATCCCATAGGTTTTGGGTCATCGTGTCTCCATTGTCATTTGTTTCTGAGTATTTTTTGATTTCTTCAGTGATCACTTCATTATTAAGTAGTGTATTGTTTAGCCTCCATTTGTTTGTATTTTTTACAGATCTTTTCCTGTAATTGACATCTAGTCTCATAGCCTTGTGGTCAGAAGAGATATTTGATATGATTTCAATTTTCTTAAGTTTACCAAGGCTTGATTTGTGACCCAAGATATGATCTATCCTGGAGAATGTTCCATGAGCACTTGAGAAAAATGTGTATTCTGTTGTTTCTGGATGGAATGTGCCATAAATATCAGTTGAGTCCATCTTGTTTAATGTATCATTTAAAGCTTGTGTTTCCTTATTTATTTTCATTTTGGATGATCTGTTCATTGGTGAAAGTGGGGTGTTAAA
>NC_041224.1:11159848-11186251 GCF_002837175.3 Physeter macrocephalus
TCTTTTCATTCTTTTTTCTTTATTCTGCTCTGCAGTAGTTATTTCCACTATTTTATCTTCCAGGTCACTTATCCGTTCCTCTGCCTCAGTTATTCTGCTATTGATCCCTTCTAGAGTATTTTTAATTTCATTTATTGTGTTGTTCATAATTGCTTGTTTCCTCTTTAGTTCTTCTAGGTCCTTGTTAAATATTTTTGGCAATTTGTCTATTCTATTCCAAGATTTTGGATCATCTTTACTATCATTATTCTGAATTCTTTTTCAGGTAGACTGCCTATTTCCTTTTCATTTGTTAGGTCTGGTGGGTTTTTACCTTGCTCCTTCATCTGCTGTGTGTTTTTCTGTCTTCTCATTTTGCTTATCTTGCTGTGTTTGGGGTATCCTTTTTGCAGGCTGCAGGTTCATGGTTCCCGTTGTTTATGGTGTCTGTCCCCAGCAGCTAAAGTTGGTTCAGTGGGTTATGTAGGCTTCCTGGTGGAGGGGACTGGTGCCTGTGTTCTGGTGGATGAGGCTGGATCTCGTCTTTCTGGTGGGCAGGTCCACGTCTGGTGGTGTGTTTTGGGTTGTCTGTGGCCTTATTATGATTTTAGGCAGCCTCTCTGCTAATGGGTGGGGTTGTGTTCCTCTCTTGCTAGTTGTTTGGCATAGGGTGTCTAGCACTGTACGTTGCTGGTCCTTGAGTGAAGCTGGGTCTTGGCGTTGAGATGGAGATCTCTGGGAGATTTTTGCCATTTGATATTACATGGAGCTGGAAGGTCTCTTGTGGACCAATGTCCTGAGGTTGGCTCTCCCACCTCAGAGGCACAGCACTGACTCCTGGCTGGAGCATCAAGAGCCTTTCATCCTCACGGCTTGTATCCAGAAGAAAGCACAGACAGACCACTGCAAAAGCCGCTTGGCTGCAGAAAACTAAATTTATTCTTTGACTAAAGGTTTTCTATAAGCAGGAGGCAGGCGGAGGACATGGGGTATCTGTCCCAGGAAGGCCCCATAGGGGCCTGCTTTGTTACACCTGTGCCTCTCCAACTTTGAATCGTATCCCATGTTGTAAGATTTTATCATCTATCACTTCTTTGTGTTGATGTCATCTATGAACTTCTTTATTTCTCTACAGTTTTAGCTCCTTTATTGTGGTAACCCTTTCCAATATTATTTTAAAATTTCAATCCACAAAGAGATGATCCTTCCGGGCTTCCCTGGTGGCACAGTAGTTGGGAGTCCGCCTGCCGATGCAGGGGACACGGGTTCTTGCCCCATTCTGGGAGGACCCCACATGCCGCGGAGAGGCTGGGCCCATGAGCCATGGCCGCCGGGCCTGCGTGTCCAGAGCCTGTGCTCTGCAAAGGGAGAGGCCACAGCAGTGAGAGGCCCGCATACCGCAAAAAACAAGAACAACAACAAAAAAACAAAGAGATGATCCTTCCAATCCTCTAGTCTTTCAGTTCCATGAACTCCTCTCTGGCAATAATTTTATTCTCTGTTCAACCTCAGCCTCTCACTCTTGGTAATCACACATTCTAAGCCTTCATGTGACCAATATTTAGAACCCATCCAAAATCTCACTTCCATTCCATGGCCACCACCCCCTGTTATTACGGCTCTCCCTGCATATTATTTCAGTTCCAGTAATTCTTGGTAAAGATTGAGACCACCAGTTCCTTGACGCTAAAAACTCTTATTGTCCTTAATCCAACTTGGTGTTCTTTCTCCCCTCCTCTCATTCTTCCTCAAATTCCTTGGCCTTTATAAACACTGTTATATACACACATATTTCTTTTGCATCATTCTTACTTTTTCATACTCAATTAGGAAAGCCTCAACCTTCATTAGTTATAACTTCCCACCAGTTCTACACCAGCACCAATGTAGCTGAACATCACTTGAGAAAAACTCATAATTACCCTGTTGGATATTACTTTAAATTCAAGACCACATTTAAATGAATTTTTAACGTCGCTAGACAATCGTGCTGTACTTTTCCAGTTCATTCAGTCTCTCATTCTCCTGAACCACTATTTCACAACTTTACCTTTCTCCTTAAACCTTCAATACCTCCTCCCCTTTCCTCACACTTTGTACTTGAAAAATATTCAAGTACTTGGAAGAGATTTTCTGCGGACTTCCATCACCATGTCACACCCACATAGTACTCTGCCTTGATGTTTGTCCCATAGTTGGACTATGCATGTGCCTATCTAAAGTTAGTCCTTTACCTGAGTGCTAGATTCCATCCCACCTCACCTACTTGAAAACATTGCTCCAGCAATTCCATCTCCCCTTCATCGTCAGCTTTTTGTGCTAGAAAGGATTATTGCCATCAGCAAGCAAATATATCATTATTTCTCTGAAGTTACTTTTAAATCATTTTCTTGATCCCTCGTTCACTACCACTTACTTCCCTATTTTTTCCCCTCTTTGCAATAGAATGTCAAAAGAGTTAGTACGTCACTGTTCCAAATTTCTATCCTCCCAGTTCCTCTTAAAGCCCTCCAATTCACTCACATCAAAGTTACTAATTATTACCTCTGTGTTGCTAAAATAGCCAATTCTGAGCCCTCATTGTTCTTGAGCAATGAGAACATTTGTTACAGGTGGCCACCCCCCTTCTCTCTATTTTTTAAGATTATTTGTTTATTTTTGTGGCAAAATGTACAAAACATAACATTTGCCATTTTAACCATTTTTAGGTATACAATTCAGTGTCATTAAGTATATTCACAGTGTTGTGCAACTATCACCACTGTCCATTTCCAGAACTTTTTCATCATCCCAAAAGGAAACTCTACACCCATTAGACAATAACTCCCCATTCTCCCCTCCCTCAGCCCCTGGCAACCTTTATTCTATTTTCTGTCTCTGTGAATTTGCCTATTTTAGGTATCTCACATAAATGGAATCATAACAATATCTGTCCTTCTGTATCCGTCTTACTTCACTTAGCATAAAGTTTTTGAGGTTCATTTGTGTTGTACCATGTATCAGAATTTCATTCCTTTTCAAAGTAATACTCCATTTTAAGTGTATACATTTTGTTTGTGCACTCATCTGTTCATCACATTTTTGTTGTTTCCACCTTATGCCTCTGATGAATAATGCTACAGTGAACACTGGTGTACAAGTATATTGTTCATTTTCCGTCCAATTGCGAATCTACTTGTGGGTGAAACTGCTGAATCATATGGTAATTCTGTGTTTAATTTTTTGACAGAACATCAAATATTTCCACACTGGCTACACTATTTTACATTCTCACCAGCAATGTATGAAATTTCCAGTCTCTCCACATCCTCAATAACTCCTGTTAATTTCTGTTAGTTTGGTAATGGTTAATGGATGTGAAGTGGTATCTCATTGTGGATGTGATTATTATTTCTCTAATATCTAGTGATACAGAGCATCTTTTTATGTGCTTATTGGCCATTTTGTATACCACTTTGAAGAAATTTCTATATAAGCCCTTTGCTCATTTTTGAATTAAATTTTTTTTGAGTTGTAGGAGTTTTATATATATATTTGTATATATATATGTGCATATATATTCTGGATATGAGTCCCTTATTAGATAGATTATTTGAAATATTTTCTCCCATTCTGTGAGCTACTTTTTTACTTTCTTAATATTATCCCTTTATACACAGAAGTTTCTAATTTTGATAAAATCCAATTTATCTTTTTTTTTTTGGCTTTTGCTGTCTGTGCTCTTGATGGCATGTCTAGTAACTTATTGCCAAATCCAGAGTCATGAAGATTTCCCCCTATGTTTCTTCTAAGAGTTTTATAGTTTTAGTTCCTAAATTTAGGCCTGTGATTCTTTTTGAGCTTTTTTTTTGTATGTGGTGTAAGGTAAGAGTTCACCTTCATTCTTTTGCATATGGATATCTAGTTTTCTCAGCACCATTTATTGAAAATACTTCCCCATTGAATTGTCTTGGCACCCTTGTTAAAAATCAATTCACTATTTGAGGATTCATTTCTGGGCTCTCTATTCCATTCCTCTATGTCTGTCTTTATTCTAGTACCATACTATTTTAATTATTGTAGCTTTGTAACAAGTTTTAAAATCAGGGCACATTAGCGGTCCAACTTTGTTCTTCTTTTTCAAATTGTTTTGGTCATTTGGGGTCCCTTGAGATGCCATGTGAATTTTGGATAGGTTTTCAATTTCTGCAAAAAAAAAAAAATGCCAAAATGGTATTTTGGTAGATATTGTATTGAATCTGTAGATATTTTGGGGCAGTATTGTCATCTTAACAATATTAAGTCTTTTAATCCATGAACACAGAATATCTTTCCTTTTATTTGTCTTCTTTGATTTCTTTTAGCAGTGTGTTATAGTTTTAAGTGTACTAGTCTTTTGCCTCCTTGGGTGAATTTATTCCAAAGTATGTTATTCTTCTTGATGGTATAGTAAAAGGAATTGTTTTCTTAATTTCCTTCTAGAATTGTTAATTGCTACTGTATAGAAACAGAACTGATTTTTCTTTGTTAATTTTATGTTCTGCAATTTGTTGAATTTCTTTATTGGTTCTAACAGTTTATTTGTGCTATCTTTAGGGATTCCTACATATAAGATCATGTCATTTTTTAACAAAGATAATTTCATGCTATATATAAACAAAGATCATTTCTTTCTTTCTAATTTGGGTTCTCTTAATTTTTAAAAAAAGTTTTATTTATGTATTTAGCCTAATTGCTCTGACCAGAATTTCCTATACTGTGTTGAATAGATGTGGCAAAAGTGGACATCCTGTTTCGTTTCTTCATCTTAGAGGGGAAGCATTACGTCTCTCACCATTGAATATGATGTTAGCTGGGTTTTTCAAAATGGCTCTTATTATGTTTAGGGGGTTTCTTTCTATACATGGTTGGTGGTTTATTGTTTTAGTTTTTGTGTGTTTTTTTGTCATGAAATTGTGTTGAATTTTTAAAAATGCTTTTCAATAATTGGGATAATTATGCAGTTTTATGACTTTATTATTGTGGTATATTATAATAATTGATTTTCATATGTTGAACTATCTGCTAAATTCTGTACTAGAATCTTGTTGAGGATTTTTGTATCAATATTCACAAGGGATATTGGTGTGGAGGTTTCTTGTACTGTCCTTGGCTTTGATAACATGGCAATGCTGGCCTCATAGAATTAGAGACAAATTGCTAGAAATGTACAATATTCTAAGACTGAATCAGGAAGAAATAGAAATATGAACAGACTGAGCACTAGTAGTGAAATTGAACCAGTAAGAAAAAAAGAAAACTCCCAACAAACATAATCCAGGACCAGATGACTTCACAGGTGAATTTTACCAAATTTTACCATTTAAAGAAGAATTAACACCTATTCTTCTCAAACTATTCCAAAAATTGCTGAAGAAGGAATGCTTCCACATTCATTCTTTGAGGCCACCACCACTCTGATGCCAAAACCAGACACAGATACCACAAAAGTAAAATTACAGGCCAATATCACTGATGAACATAGATGCAAAAATCCTCAATAAAATATAAGCAAACTAAATTCAACAATATATTAAAAGGATAATATACCATGATCAGTTGTGATTTACCCATGGGGTACAAAGATAGTTCACTATCTGCGAATCAATCAGTGTGATGTACTGCATCAACAAATTGAAGAATAAAAGTCATATGATCATCTCAATAGATGCAGAAAAGGCTTTTGACAAAATTCAACTTTCATTTATGATAGAAAAATCTAAACAAAGTTGGTATAGAAGGAACATACCTCAACAAAATGCCCTATATGACAAGCCCACGGTTAATATCACGCTCAAAAGGAAAAAGCTAAAAGCATTTCCTCTAAGATCAGGAACAAGACAAGGATGCCCATTCTCACCACTTTTATTCAACATGGTATTGGAAGTCCTAGCCACAGCAGTCAGACAAGAAAAAGAAATAAAATGAATCCAAATTGGATAATAAGAAGTAAAATCAACACTGTTTGTAGGTGGCATGATACTATACATAGAAAATCCTGAAAATGCCACCAGAAAACTACTAGAATTTATCAATGAATTCAGTAAAGTTAGATGACACAAAATTTAAATGTAAAGATCTGTTGCATTTCTATACACTAACAATGTACTATCAGAGAGAGTAAGAAAACAATCCCATTTACATTTGCATCAAAAAGAATAAAATACCTAGGAATAAATCTAAGGAGGTAAAAAGCCTGTACTTGGAAAGCTATAAGATACTGATGGAAGAAACTGAAGATGACTCAAACATATGAAAAGATATCCCGTGCTCATGGATCAGAAGAATTAATATTGTTAAAATGACCATACTACCCAAGGCAAACTACAGATTCAGTGCAATCCCTATTAAAATACCAATGGCATTTTTCACAGAACTAGAACAAATAATTTTAAAATTTGTATAGAAACACAAAAGACTGTGAATAGCCAAAACTATCTTGAGAAAGAACAAAGCTGGTGGTATTGTGCTCCTTAATTTCAAACTGTACTACAAAGCTACAGTAATAAAAACAGTATACTACTGGCACAAAAACAGACACATAGATCCATGGAACAGAAGAGAGAGTGCAGAAATAAACTCACACTTATATGGACAATTAACATACAAGAAAGGAGGCAAAAATATATAATGGGAAAAAGACAACCTTTTCAATAAACAGTGTTGGGAAAACTGGACTACTCTCTCATGCTGTGCACAAAAATAAACTCAAAATGGATTAAAGACTTAAATGTAAGAACTGAAACCATAAAATGTCCGGAAGAAAACATAGACAGTACACTCTGACATCAGTCTTAGCAGTAATTTTTTGGATATGGCTCCTCAGGCAAAGGAAACAAAAGCCAAAATAAACAAAAGGGACTAATCAAACTAAAAATTCTGCACACGAAGGAAATTATCAACAAAATGCAAAGGCCACCTACTGAATGGGAGAAGATATTTGCAAATGATATATCTTATAAGGGGTTAATATCCAAAATATACAAAGAGCTCATACAACTGAATATCAAAGAAACAACCTGATTAAAAAGTGGGCAGAGGACCTGAATAGACATTTTTCCAAAGCAGATATCCAGATGGCCAAGAGGCATATGAAAAGAGGCTCAGCATCATTAATCATCAGAGAAACGCATATTAAAACCACAGGGAGATATCACCTTCTACTTGTTAGAATGGCTATCATCGAAAAGAGCACAAACAACAAATGTTGGCAAGGATGTGGAGAAAAGGAAACTCATACACTGTTGGTAGAGATGGAAACTGGTGCAGTCACTGTGGAAAACAGTATGGAAGTTTCTCAAAATACTATATAGAACTACCATATGACCCAGAAATTTTATTTCCTTGTATTTATCTGAAGAAAACGAAAGTGCTTTTCCAAAAGCTATATGCACCTTTGTTTATTGCAGAAATATTTACAATAGCCAAATATGGAAGCAGCCTAAGTGCCCATCAATATATGAATGGATAAAGATGTGAGATATATGTATGTGTGTGTGTGTGTGTATATATATATATATATATATATATGTATAATGAAATATTACTCAGCCATAAAAAAAGAATGAAATATTGCCATTTCGGATGCCTTGGATGAACCTAGAGGGTATTATGCTAAGTTAAATAAGTCAGAGAAAGACAAACACTGTATGATTTCACTTATATATGGAATCTGAAAAACAAATGAACAAACAACAAAACAGAAACAGAGTCATAGATACAGAGAACAAACAGGTGGTTGCCAGAGGGGAGGGGGTGGGGGATTGAGAGAAATAGGTGAGGGAAATTAAGAGGTACAAACTTCCGATTATGGGTATGAAATGTACAGTGTGGGGAGTATAGCCAGTAATCACTAGACTTATTGTGGTGATCACTTTGAATGTATAGACATATCGAACCACTGTGTTGTGCACTGGGAGCTAGCATAGTGTAGTAGGTCAATTATAGTTCAAAAACAAATAGTGAAACTCGTAGAAAAAGAGATCAGTTTTGTGGTTACCAGAGGCTGGGTGTGGGTGTAGGAATTGGATGAAGGTGGTCAAAAAGAACAAACTTCCAGTTATAAGATAAATAAGTACTAGGGATGTAATGTACATCATGGTAAATATATTTAACACTGCTGTACATTATATATGAAAGTTAAACACATCCCAAGTGTTCTTATCGCAAGGAAAAATATTTTTTCTCTATTTCTTTGCTTTTGTATCTGTATGAGATGACAGATGTTCACTAGACTTACTGTGGTCATCATTTCATGATGTAGGTAAGTCAAATCATTATGCTGCACACCTTTAACTTACACAGTCCCATATGTCAGTTATATCTCAATAAAACTGCAAGAAAAGTAAAAACTAAAAATATTTTTAAAATATTAATTTCAAGATGGCAAAGTTCACTGCACTCACTTTCAGTGTTCTATCTTCTATTGTCATGGGCTGTATTACTTATTTTTATCCCTAACTATAGTATATGTTAGAAATGTTTTTTGAACGGGAAAGTTAGAAGACATACTTTTAATTTTTTTAAACTCAATTCTCCTTTTTAAAAATAGCCCCAACAATAATTGGCTATTCTTCCTCCAGGGGTTCTGATACATCGAACTTAACTTAACCAGAGTTAAGTCCCGCAAGGTGTTTATGCTAAACAAACAGGAGCTTTATTTAATGAAAGCAAAACTACTCACCCATTAGTTTTGATCAATTGCTTTGTGGTCACTCCCATTAGACTGTTTAATTTGGACCACAATTAGATTTTATCCTTTTAAAAGATACAGCAGATTCCTCAGCCATTAATTAAAGGGTCTGACTAAAGTTGGTTACAAGATGGATGTTATATACCTTTCACTGATGACCCAGCTGAGCAGAACAGTATCCTTCTGGTTTGAGAAGAAACTATAGTAACTCTAATATTGAAAACTTTAGTTTATTCCTGGAGCAGGTGGACAGGAATTCATAAAACGTTTCGGGTTTGCTACTATAACACTCGGCTCCTTGGGACTCCATAAGGAATCACACAGTGCATACCAATGTAATAAATCCGTGAATGGTATTTTTTATTGGAATATGAATTCATATATATATAATTTATAAATTGATTAAATGGGAATCGTGTCTAAATGATGTTCTGTAGTAAACCATTCTTGCCCCTCATTAAAGCGATGGAATGATATAGCAGTTCTCAACTGACCAGACTCGCTATGACATATTTGTCTCCAAGGCAGTGGCAGGCACAGCTCAAAAGAGGAAGTCTCTGCATGTTGGAGAGGTCGGACCCCAGAAACTGCCAATAATACTCTCGTCCACTCTTAGCATCCTCCTGCCCTCCTCTCTTCATGCAGGAGTCTCAAAGGAACTTTCCCATTTCATAAAATCAAAACAAATATTTTGAATAAATCACCCAAAATGGAGGAGATCAGTTGAACAGGGCATTTAAATTACCCGAAAGATCATGGGATCATATGTGAAAAGACCTATATTTGCATAACAAATAACTTACTTAAAAAATATTAAACTCCTACATGATGTGCCATTTCTCTTAAATGCTGAAAGCTTCTTTACTAAAACTCAGGAAGGGAGTGTAATACACTGGTAATGAGCATGGACACAGGTGCCTGCTTTTTACTTCTACTAAGGACCTGGTGACCTTGTGCGTATCATCTTAACCATTGCTGGACCCTCCTCTATAAAATGGTACCTTCTCATAGGTTTGTGGTTAAAATTAAAAGAGATGATCATGCAAATCATACTTAATACATGCATGTATTAAGTATCCAGTACTTTTTACCTTTTCTTTTTTTTAAGTTTTATTTTATATTAGAGTATAGCGATTAACAATGTTGCATTAGTTTCAGGTGTACTGGCAAAGTGATTCGGTTATACATATACATGTGTCTATTCTTTTTCAAATTCTTTTCCCATTTAGGTTGTTACAGAGTATTGGGCAGAGCTCCCTGTGCTATACAGGAGGTCCTGTTGGTTATCTATTTTAAATATAGCAGTGTGTGCACGTCAAGCCCAAACTCCCAATCTATCCCTCCCCCCAGTCCTTCCCCCATGGTAACCATAAGTTCATTCTCTAAGTCTGTGAGTATGTTTCTGTTTTGTAAATAAGTTTATTTGTACCGTTTTTTTAGATTCCGCTTATAAGCGAAATCATATCGTATTTGTCTTTCTCTGTCTGACTTATTTCACTTAGTATGATAATCTCTGGGCCCATCCATGTTGCTGCAAATGGCATTATTTCATTCTTTTTAATGGCTGAGTAATATTCCATTGTATATATGTACCACATCTTCTTTATCCATTCATCTGTCAATGGACATTTAGGTTGCTTCCATGTCTTAGCGTTTTACCTTTCTTATTGGTTGTGGTTCATTGTTTTTGCACAAAGTATTGTATAACATGAAGCCTACTGTCTACCCCTGCTTTGATTGTCCTCTGTGGGAAAAGGGGCATATCCTCATCATTATAGTAATTAAGGCAAAATGTCTGATGTGGTGAGAAAGTGAAGGAAAGATGAAGAAACAAATCAATGGTAGGTGATATTTCCCTGTGAGGCTACATAGGTTTATTATGCTTGTGTTTGGCTTTAAAACCAGAAAAGGAGGTGGCATGGATATCATTAGAGAGAATCCCCTTATCCTAGTTCTTAGGAAAGTCTTACTGAATTCCTAGTCACAGTACAGCCAAGCATACAGTAGAAAGGGATTACTGAACATTTTCTGGGGCATCTCCAATCCCCCAGAGCATTCAGGATTAGGTTAGAAGCAAGTTTTATTTTTTCAGTTTGGATGGAAGTCATTGTAGTACAAAGTGGAAGCAAAGAAGATAATAAGCATCAAACATATTGTTTAGATTATTTTATCTAATACCCATCAACATTTTTTGCCTCAGTAATTGGTCCATCCAGGGGGATGCATGCCCAACCCAAGACAATAAGAATCTTCCCCCTGTGGCTGGGCTAGAGAAGCTTCTCTTCTCCCTGGTAATGAATTTGAAGGTATATTAGTCCAGAGCCACTATCAGCTGTGACCACTGCCAAATAGAGGGAACTGATGTGAAACACAAGAGATGGTGAGAACATCCTGGCAGTGGCAGAACTTCTGTTTTCAGTCATCTCTATTCTTCTCAAGATAAGATTGATCAGGTTTTAAATTTGTGAATTACCCCTACAACCTTCTAATAACATCTCATAATACCCTCAGTCCAACCTATCACCTGCCATTTTGAATAGTTGGTAGGTGCCATTAAAAATAAAAAGATGTTTAAACTTTCAAGTCACCTACTATTTATTTTTGGTCCAGCATATAATAATTTTGGGGAAATATTCCATAGACTTTTGTAAAGAATGTAAATTATCATTGTTGAAGAGACTATTCTTTCCCCCATCAAATTGTATTTGATCTTTTGTGGAAAATAGATTGACTAGAAATATGAAGAATTGTTTCTGTACTCTCAATTCTATTCCATTGATGTATATGTTGATCCTTATGCAAATATTACACTGTCTTGATTGCTGTAGCTCTATAGTAAGCTTTGAAATCAGAAAGCGTAAGTCCTCCAACTCTGTTCTCCTTTTTCAAGATTGTTTTGGTTATTGTTGGTCCCTTGAATTTCCCTATGGAGTTTAGAATCAGCTTGTCAGTTACAAAAAGCCAGCTGGTATTTCGATAAGTATTTTGTTGATTAAAAAAGTAGATCAGTTTGAAGTTATTGCCATCTTAACAATATTAAGTCATCTTATTCATAAATGTGATGTCTTTTTGTTTATTTAGGTCACCTTTAATCTCTTTCAACAATGTTTTGTAGTTTTCAGAGTATATGTTTTACATTTATTTTGTTAAATTTGTTCATATTTGTTCTCTTGATGTCACTGTGAATGTAATTGTTTTCTTTTTTTATAAATTTATTTATTTATTTGTTTATTTTTGGCTGTGTTGGGTCTTTGTTGCTGTGCGTAGGCTTTCTCTAGTTGCAGCAAGTGGGGGCTACTCTCTTTTGAGGTGCACGGGCTTCTTATTGCGGTGGCTTCTCTTGATGGGAAGCACAGGCTCTAGGCGAGTGGGCTTCAGTAGTTGTGGCACACGGGCTCAGAAGTTGTAGCTTGCGAGCTCCAGAGCGCAGGTTCAGTAGCTGTGGTGCACAGGCTTAGTTGCTCCACAGCATGTGGGATCTTCCCGGACCAGAGCTTGAACTCGTGTCCCCCGCATTGGCAGGCGGGTTCTTAACCACTGTGCCACCAGGGAAGTCCCTGTAACTGTTTTCTTAATTTTCTTTTTTTGGATTGTTCATCACTAGTATAGAAATGCAATTGATTTTTATATATTTTGTGTTGATGTGGATCTTGCAACTTTGGTGAACTAATTTATTATTTCTAGTAATATTTTCATGATATTCCATAGGATTTTCTATATACAAGTTTCTTTCATCTGCAAATAGAGATAGTTCTGCTTCTTTCCAATCTGAATGCCTTTTATTTCACTATATTGCTTAATTGGCCTGGATAGACCCTTTAGTGGGATGTTGACTAGAAGCTACATGAGTGGACATCCTTGTATTGTTCCTGATCTTAGGGGAAAAAAATTTAGTTTTTCAATATCAAGTACGATGTTAGCTGTGAACTTCTCATAGGTGCCCTTTAACAGGTTGAGGAAATTTCCTTGTACTCCTAGTTTCTTGAGCATTGTTATAATAAAGGATGTTGGATTTTATCAAATGCTTTTCTTGGGTGATCATCATGTGGTTTTGTCCTTCATTGTATTAATGAGTTATTACATTAATCAATTTTCTGATGGTAAGACAACCTTGAATTCCCAGGATAAATCCCAATTTATAATGGTGTATAATATATACTTGTTACATGTCGTTGGATTCTGAGTGTTAGTATTTTGTCAAGGATTTTTGCATCTATATTCATAAGAGATATTGGTCTCTAGTTTTCTCTTGTTACGAGGTCTTTGGCTTTGGTATCAGGGCAATACTGGCTTTATAGAATGAGTTGGGAAGTATTTACTGCTTTTCTTTTTTTGTAATAGTTTATGCATAATTGGTATTAATTATTCTTTAACTGTTTGGTAGAATTCACCAGTAAAGCCATTTGGGCCTGAACTTTTTTTGTGGGAAGTTGTTACATTACTAATTCAACCTGTTTACCTGTTATACAGCTATTCAGATTATCTGTTTCTTTCAGAGTCAGTATCAGTAGTTATGTTTTTCTAAGATTTTGTTCAGTTTATCTAAGTTATCTAAATTTGTTGGTGTGTAGTTCATAGTATTCACTTGTAATCCTTTTTATTTCTATAAGGTTGGTAGTAATGTCCCCCTTTTCATTCCTTATTTTAGATATTTTAGTCTTCTCTCTTTTTTGCTGATCTGTCTAGCTAAAGTTTCACAATGTTGTTGATCTTTCAAATAACTTTGGCTCACTGGTTTTCTCAATTGTGTTTACATTATTAAATTCATTAAATTTTGCTCTAATATTTATTGTTTCCTTCCTTCTTCTGGCTTTAGGTTTAGTGTGCTCTTGTTTTTCCATGTGGGACCAGTTTTTAATATTTTCAGCTTTTGATCCCAAGCATGCAGGCAGTATAAATTCAGCTTCCAAATAAGCAAGGAGCTCATTACTTACCATCAGTTAGTGATTTTACTTTTTTGATGTATTATTCCCTCTTTATTTTTTTGACCTAAAGAACTTTCTATTTTGCAAAACTACTTCTATCTATTTTTAAGCTAATGTTTCTAGGTAGTGTGGCAGGACGAATGTCTGTTACAAACCAATAATCCCACTCACATCACTTATAATTGCTGGTTAGTAGAAAGTTAGGGCTCAGAACTTCTCTTCTTCCCCAGTAGTTGATCCTCAAGGATGAAGGAGAAGTAGACTGCTTGTGGATAAGAAGAATTCTGCTTATGCCTTCCATACTGAAGAGTAGAATATGGCTTTGGGTAAAGTCTCCATAGTGGAAGATATTTGCTTTGCAGAAATGAATGTGAGATATAATTGTAGAGCTATTATTTTTCTGCAACCAAATTGTTTGACTCGGTCTTCAAGTAAGCTTGTATATAACTTGCTCATTAAAATAAAAATGCTTTTATAATAAAGTATTAGAGTCAATAGTAGTAGATAATGATAAATTATTTTGGCAATCTCACTATTAATAAAGAAAAGCTAACAGAGAATGACACCATTTTCAAATTTTTACTGTTGTTTTTATACAAATTGTTTGTAAATTATGGAATGGATATTTTTAAAAGATTAGTATGAACAAGAAGCTGGTAAAGTAAAATCTTTTTTGTCTTCCAAACTTTTAATAACTTAAAAATATCACTCTTTACTGTGTATCTCATTTCTTTGTCTACAAAATATGATTAATGACACTAATCTAGGGACAATTTATAGCAAAGATGCAAGAGATAGAGCAGAATCTGAAATGTAATTTTTGCCCCTTATCAAGGAAACTTTGTGTAATAAAAGACTGCATTATTCAGGTGCTGAATATCCCAAGTGCTTAATGTTATTGGAATTGTGGGTATGCTGTAGAAAGTTAAATAGTTCATCATGTGAAGTCTGCCTTTTTTTTAAATTAATACTTTGTTTGGAGAGAAAGAGAAATCAACTAGATCAGGTGTCTCAAAATCATCTCATTGTTTTCATCCACCATAGTTGTAAATGCTTTGCTCTAGGCTTTGACTAATTATATTTTTGTGTTCTTGTATATTTTTAATCTAGCTAAAATAGTGAACATGCTTCCAAACACTGAATGCTAAGTAAATCCTGTTTGTTGCCCTTGGAAAAGGTTCTATTGTCATATTTGGTGGCCCTGTATTTCAGCTCCCATCATTTTTTCATGTGTAGCCAGGGTAGCAGCTCAGCTGCCAAGAAGCCAAAGCTGAGCAAAGAAAGGGAAGGTTTCAGTAAGTTTGATATTCATTACTAACTGTTAAGAAAATATATGAAAAATAAACCTGAGCATGAAAGAAATACACTTAGTCTTTTCAATTAGGTAGAGAAGGAAGAAGAACCAGTGAACCAGTGTCTGGCTTTAGAACACTGTTAACCTCCAAACAAGACTTACCCTCTAGGTTTATACATGTATATTTTAGTACGATCTTAAAAAAAAAATCCTAGATTTAACCTTTTCTTTTGACTCCTGGGCTTGAGAAAAACCATATCCTCACCAATTTAAAATGCAGTTTGAGCCTTTCCAATATTTGAGCCTCCTTTTCTTTATACCTAACTCAGAACCTTCCTTTCACACTGTTAGCCTGTTTTAAAAATCTTAGTGACAACTACATAGCGCTTAGAATAACAAACATAACAGTAAGTTCCTTTGATGACTGGAACTGTCTTTTACTGTAGGATGCATCCAGTAAATCTTTGTTCAACAGATAAAGTAGAAAAATATAAGTTTATGAAAAGTGCAAATTGCCTATCAAGAACATAGCGGCTGCCAGTTCAAGTCATTATGGAGGGTTTTGGTGGGAAGGATGTGTGTACAAGGCAAAAAGTTCAGGTGTCAGCCATAGATTGTTCATGTCACAGGAAGAATGGGTTCAATGTAGAAGCATTTTTTCTTATTTCCCAAAAGAAAAAAATCAGGAAACCACATGAGATACCCACTTATATTAATATTGGTTCAAGCTATTCTTTGTTTGCTTGTTTGCAAAAGCAGGAGCAAAGAAGTGAATAATTTCCCGATGTAGTCACCATCAGTCACATTCCTCTGCTATGACCTGGATGCTGAATAAGTTAAATATTAACTTTGGGAAAGGAGACAGGTAAAAATCATCACCTTGGCTGAAATTTCCTACTTCCTGTCACTGAAAGTAGTTCACAAATGCAAATAAGTGAGAAAATATAATGTGTGATTCTATTCTTGTCCTTTGATAGCAGAGGAACTTCTAAGAAGAAAATTTTACATGTTAAAGGAAAAAGCTCATTGAAATCCTCTACCATCTAAAATACAACAATAACCATTGCAATAACACTTCATTGTTCAGGACTTGCTAAGTCCCATATAGAGGAAGTTAGACCTTTATTCTTGACTCTTATAAAAGCAGAAATGGACAAGAGAAATTAACACTTTTAGTTTCTTAAGAGTGTATTATTTATGGTCTTCCAAATCAGTAGTTTTCAAGGGTGATAATCAGTAGGACCTCCACTTTTCGTACTATGGTGTCATTACAGTTTCCACAAAATTAGTGCCATTTCAGTTAGTCACAGAGCATTACCGTGTAAGCATTTACACTGTAGCAAATACTGAGCCCATTGTTGGGTCTACAAAAGTACACTTAGCTCTCTTCTTGCCTTCAAGGTGATTGCATTAGTCCGTTTGAACTGCTCTAACAAAATACCAGAGACTGGGTGGCTTGTAAACAACAAACATTTATTCCTCATCATTCAGGAGGCTGGGAAGGGCAAGATCATAGTGCCAGCAGATTTGGTTTGGTGGCTGGTGAGGGCCCATCTCCTGGTCCATAAATAGCACTTTCTTGTGTCCTCACATGGTGGATGGGGGTAGAAAGTTCTCTGGGACCTCTTAAAAGGATCCTACTCCAATTCATGAGGACTCCACCCTCAGGACCTAATGATGCCCACAGACCCACCTCCTAATACTATCACCTTGGGGGTTAGGATTTCAACATATACATGTTGGCGTGACACGTTTAGATCATAGCAGTGATGTTCTACTGGGGAAATAGACTAGCAAATAGGCCTTTACAGGGAATGTTTCCAGTGCTACAACAAGGGATTTGACAGGGTGCTGTTTGGGTAAACTTGTGGGGTACCCAATTCATTTTTGAGGAGTCTGGGAATGTATGGGGGAAAAGTGGCTTTTAAACTGAAAACTGGAAGACAAATAGAAGGTAATGAGTTATGGGAAACCAAAAGCAGACAGGACTAAGGCATTCAGAGCAATAATTGTACCCAAACTGTTGGTTTCTTTTGTTATTTTTTCCTCTAATTTTTTACATTCTCTTTATATGTCCTTAAGTAGACTTAAAATGCTAGCACTTAACTTATACAAACCAAAGTAAAGAGATGAACTCTTTTATACATTAGCATCCCTAATTTCTCTGACTAGAACTTCTAGTACTGTATTGAATGTAAGGGACAAGAGGGAGAATTCTTGTCTTATTCTTGGTCTTAGAGAAAGAGTTTTCAGTTTTTGACGGTTGAATATGATGTTAGCTGTGGTCATTTCATATATGACCTTTACTATGTTGAGCTACATTCCTTCTGTGCCTAGTTTGTTGAGAGTTTTTATCATGAAGGTGTACTTAACGTTGTCAAATGCTTTTTCTGCATCTATGGCGATGAGCATATGAATTTTATCCTTCATTTTGTTAATGCAGTGTATCACATTAACTGATTTTCATATGTTGGAACTACCTTGTGTCCCAGGAATAAATCCCAATCATGGTATTGGTATGAGAATCATGGTAAAAGAATCATGGTATGATTCTTTTAATGTGCTGTTGAATTCAGTTTGCTAGTATTTTGTTCAGGATTTTTGCATCTGTGTTTATTGAGAACATAGGCCTATCGTTTTCTTATAGTATCCTTGTTTGGCTTTAGAATTAGGGTAATGCTGGATTCACAAAAATGGTTTGGAAACGTTCCCTTCTCTTCTATTTTTTGGAAGAGTTTGAGTAGGATTGGTATTAATTCTTTAAACGTTTGGTAGAATTCACCAGTGAAGCCATCTGGTCCTGGACTTTTGTTTGTTGGAAGGTTTTTGATTACCCATTAAACCTCCTTACTAGTAATTGATCTGTTCAGATTTTCTGTTTCTTCATGATTCAGTCTTGGTAGGTTGTATGTTCTGAGAATTTGTTCATTTCTTATTGGTTATCCAGTTTATTGATGTATGATTTTTCTTATACTCTCTTCTTGGGTGAAGGACTTGAATAGACATTTCTCCAAAGAAGACATACAAGTGGCCAACAGGTATATTAAAATGCGCTCACTCACAAATAATCAAAGAAATGCAGATCAAAGCTATGGCTATCACCTCACACCTGTTAGAATGGCCATTATTTTTTAAAAGATAAGTGTTGGCAAGGATGTAGAGAAATCAGAACGCTTCCACTGTTGTTGAGGATATAAAATGGTTCGGTCACTATGGACAACAGCATGGAGATTCCTCAAAATATTAAAAATAGAATTTTCATATGTTTCTGCAAGCCCACTTCTGGAATGGAACAAAAGAATGGAAATCAGGACATTGAAGAAATATCTGCACTCATGTTCATTGCAGCATTAGTCACAATAACCAAGGTATGGAAAACCCCAAATGTCCATCAGTAGTTGAATGGATAAAGAAAATGTGGTATAGGGCTTCCCTGGTGGCGCAGTGGTTAAGAATCCGCCTGCCAATGCAGGGGACACGGGTTCAAGCCGTGGTCTGGGAAGATCCCACATGCCGCGGAGCAACTAAGCCCGTGTGCCACAACTACTGAGCCAGCGTGCCACAACTACTGAAGCCCGTGTGCCTAGAGCCCATGCTCTGCAACAAGAGAAGGCACTGCAGTGAGAAGCCCATGCAGCGCAACATAGAGTAGCAACGAAGACCCAACGCAGCCAAAAATAATAAATAAATAAATTTATTAAAAAAAAGAAAAAAGAAAATGTGGTATATACACACAGTGAAATATGCTATTCAGCCTTAAAAATGGAAGGAAATCCTGCCATATGCAACAACACGGATGAACCTGAAGAACGTTATGCTACGTGAAATAAACCAGTCACAGAAAGCAAATACTGCATGATTCCACTTACATGAGGTATATAAGATAATCAGACAGAGAAACAGAAGCAGAGTAATAATGGTTGCCAGTATTTGGGGTGGGGAAAATAGAGTTGATGCTTAATGGATATAAAGTTTTAGTCGTATAAGGTGAATAAGTTCAAGAGATCTACTATCCAACAGTGTGCCTGTCATTAACAGTACCCTATTGTGCACGGTTGTTGAGGATACGTCTAATGTGTTCTTACCACCAAAAGAAAAAAAAAAGAGTAGGTTAGATTTAGCCCATGTACTGTAGTTTGCTGGCCTTCTTTACGGCATGCCTTTGTAGCAAAGTCACACTCATGATTTTATTAAATTTCTTTACTTTTCTTACTTTTTCCTACTTTCTTTATTTAATTTTCTCCGTGTTCTTTTTTTTCTCTCTTGTATTATGTTATTTGGTTTTTTATGTAACTGTGATGCCTTTCTAGTATTTTTGAAGCCAAGTAAGTAATAAATACATAAATTCAAAATTTAGAGTAAAAAAATAACACATTTTAAAACAACTTCAAAAGAGAGATTAAATACATGTGCACGGTGGAAGTAGTGGCATTTGGTACCGTTTGATATCATGCTCCCAGAATATAGACATAAATGGAAAAATGAATAAAAAACTTAATAGTACATACTATTGAAATCTGGCTGGAAATAAGAGCACATGAGAATCCCCAAAGTGGAAAGTAAGTTTATTAATCTTGAGGGAAAGGAAAGTTATTTTCTGAACCAGAAAAAACATCACTTCAGGATACCAAGGAGTTACAAAGAAACAGTTTTACTGCCTGAATAAACTTTAACATTTAGTCATTAATAGAGTTATTTTGTAAAAATACATAAAATGGAATTAGTGTCAATGGTAGGTAGTTTAATTAGTGAATATTCATTTTTTATTAGTGTACATTTTTAACACTAAGGTGCACATACACTTTCTTAAAAATCTTTTCCATCACTTATGAGATACGTAAAACCTTCATTAAGAATACACCTAATAGTTGGTGCATCAAAATCCAACAGATAGTACAGAATTGCTGGCTGTGCTTTCCTTGCAAAATCACAAGTCACAGCAGGATGGTCTGTAGTTAATATTAAATTTTTGAAAGAGCTAATAGTTAAGGTACAAGAAATGACCTTTTTTATAGCACCGACTTACCACAATTCTTTCTTTTAAGTGATTAAAATAAAAGCTTACTTGAAGAGGACTAAAATAAAAAGCAAATTCTTTTGAAAAGAAAGGAAAGGCTATTTGAGAATAATTTAATCATATGAATGGTTGCATATTTGGCAAACTTCCCTTCAAACCAAATGATCCTCCCATGCCTTACTTATTAACGTGGAAAAGAAACAGAATGACTCTCCTTTTGATCTGAGCTGCATCACTGCTTCTCTGCTGATTAGACAACCTGCTTCTTCCTCATTTATCACCTTAATGTTACTGTTAGTATAAATGACTGGTCTGCAAAACTAAAACACAATTAGAAATCGTGGGGCTGCTTCCAGAAGTGCCAGTGTGAGCCACAGCGCCAGTCCTCCATTTATCACCATCTGCTTTCATAGAGCAACATCCACTTCATTTATCACCTGATCTCTTTCTATTATTTCTTTCATGGGAGGGTGTCTAATCAGCATTATTTATCTCAAATTGTATTTTCTTGAAAACTTTTAAGAAGCTCCTAACAGGGGCACAATTACTGTACTCATTTAAGGAAACACCCAGCTCCACAAGACAGAGGTTCATATTCTGATCACCCTTTTAAAAAGTGAATTATTAGGAGAGATTCTAAAGAAAGATTAAAGTACACTCTTATGTAGCTTCCTGCTTTTGTGTGTGTGTTAGCCGAAAGGGCACTCATGAAAATGAATAAACTAATGAAATGCAACTTATTAATTGATGTAATCAGTAAAAAATGAGTGGTTAAAGGATGATTCTGTGGTTCGGTGGTTAATATGGAAAATGAAGAGTTAAGAATTGTGGGAACTTTTCAGTGACTCTGTCAGGTTGCTGAGGATTGTAGGTTATCCATACTGCAAAGGTATCCACAGTTGGGAGAAGTACGGTCTTTATCACTTACTGACCAGCTACCCATTTGCTTTCTCACTTCCTCCAAAAACCGGGAACAGTAATAATCACCAGTATGTTTTACATAATAGAAAAGATCAGAGATTCTTAGATAAAATGGCTATTTTTGCAACTTTTCCTTCTGTGACGATACATTTCTGCTAACAGGGCACTCTCCCTTTTGTACTTTGAAATTCATATTGCAGCAGTGCAGTATTTGGCCTGTTCAGGTGGCAGTGGCAATGTAAAAACACTGATGAAAAACAAATAGGTAAATAAAATTAGAGCAGGACTCAAGAAAATTAATTCTAATCCAAGTTCTGGAACCAAGAAGTTGGGCAACCTGCATAACTTCTAAATCTCTATGGAATTAGGGTATTAGGAAAAGTGTTTTCCGTTCTAGTAACCTTTAAATCATTTTTGTCATTTTCATGTTCAAATATAAAAGCAACACACATAGATATGCAAGACACTCTTCTAAGAACTTTAGATATATTAGCTTATTTAATTTTTACTGTGCTGTAGGTAGCATCATGATCCTCATTACACAGACGCAGAACCAAGGTTTCACAGCCAGTAAAGGCAGAACCTGGATTTCAATCCACACAGGCCAGTTTCAGGATTTATAGGGTTATTCACTGCATTGTAATGCAATTTATTGAAACTTTTTCTTGATATCACTTCTCATCAATAAAGTTTTTCCTTTTTCATTTTAATAAATTTACTTCAAAGGAAACCTTTTGTCCCAATCGTAAATGGAAATCCAATGTCATCAACACAGACAGAAGATTACTATACACATTAAAAAGATACAAAGTAAGATTGTTAATTTAAAAATAATAACACAGAAGGAATAATACTTCTAATTATAGCAGAGGAGAACGAGACGGATTTGCCCCAGATTTCAGGGTGGTTTCATTGCACATTGGGAAGACAATCTCATTGTTCCAATTTCCAGTCCAGAGTTCTATTCACCACATCCTTGGGAATCCTTTCTCATGTCATTAGCAGTTGATCATTCTGCTGGCTCCCCATCGGGTCTCTATTTACCAGAAATCCCAAGTCCTGCGCTCTTAGTTGCATTTCCTGTTTCTCTGCCTCTCAAGGCTATAATGCTCATTTCCTTTTCTGCCTGCTTTCCCATTTCCTATCCCACATGCCTTCCCAAACATTCTTCTCTTCTGTTATCTGTGGGGTGTGGCTCCTTTTGTTGGGCGCTGAGTTCTACAGTCAGAGTCCTTGGAGTGTCATGGAAGGACTGAGAAGTCAGTGTGAATCGGTAGAGCTCATCTCCCTCTTCGGTGCTTTGTCCGTCAGCCCGCATCCCTGGACATGTTCCCATTCTCTCCCTCCCCCTCCCCCTCCCCTCCCCCTCCCCACCATTTTACTCACAACCACCAGTGTCCCAGGAGTCAAGCACCTCTGCCTGAGTTCTAGATGGGTTTCCTAGCCTCTCTTTCTTCTTCCTCTGGCTCACCTTTTCTTTCCCTTTACTTTCCTCTCTCTCTCATCTTTTTCTTTTTATGCGCCCCCCCCCCCCCCCCCGCTTCCTAGTCTCTGTGCCACTCAGGGTGATTATGCAATAGTGGGTAAATATAAATATAAAAAGATATTTGATCCTGTACCACCTAAAACTACCTCATAAACTAAAGACAGCCTACACCCTACACTTTTAGAAGTGCTACAATTTAGAGGATGCACGTGGCCCTTTTCAGCTTTAAAATTACGTGATCTAAAATGGGCCAAGTCAGCTACCTTCTCGTCAGTAATCTTTCCCCAACAGTCATATTAAGACTTCTTTGCAGCTGGAACCAGTTGGGTGATTACTTTCTGGCCTGAATCTCATTAGCAGTGTTGAAACCACCGCAGCCCTTAAGCTTTTCATGGGAGCCTTTCAGCTGAAATCACACTCTCTCCCCTAATGTGACTGTGATCTCCTATGGCAACCCTTACACGGAACAAGGGCACTTGTGTATCTTCAGGAAAAGGAGGGAACTCGTGACAAGGGGTTGACACTGGCTTGGATAGGGTAATGGGCTAGTTAAACAGAACCAGGGCAGTTTAGAAAAATTAATTTCACAGAAACACAAATTTAATATGCAGTATTACACTTAAAGGGAGTGGTGCTTACCATTTGAAAGAGTTCTTGGTCAGGAGGAGCACCACCTCAAGCAAAATAAGGCCGGAAACATGAGGTTTAAGGACTGGAAAACTGTGCCTTAAGGACTAAAGGATTGAGGTGAAAGTGGGGAAATTTTTCCTAAGTCTTGAGTTTGGAGTAATAGAATCCAGAGAGTACATGAAAATACAGGAATCATTATTGTTTATCATACAGTGTAATAGGAAATGAGATGACTGTGAGATGCCTGAATACGGAAAGAAATATATATATATATATATATATATATATATATATGTATAGTGTTTGGGGAAAAAAAATCTATGAGTTTAACCCTGAGAATGGGGACCACTGACTGTTAGAAATTGGCGTGCCGTACAGTGGAGTCATTAGCTAGAGTAAGTTGTGGTAAAAGTAGGGTGTTTTATATAACGGCTAAAGTGGGCCAACTTGAAATCCAATACAAGAAGTGAAGGAGAAAACACATTTATAAATAAGTTCTCCCGTATTTATAGCTTCAAACACATCCACATTACAATGCGGAATCCGAGCTACTTTTTTCAATTGCTTGATTAGTTGGATACTTGCCCTACTAGATCTTATTGTATCAGATTGTATTTTCATTGTACTCTGTGCCAGAGTGGGGCAGAGAGGGGGGTTAATATCAGAAAATAAATTAAAAATAATCTGTTTGGAAAGATGCACACCCCTTTCATTCTGAAATATATTCTCCTCATTCCAAAATGTCGTTAAAAGGCCCCAAATGGAACTGTACAAATGTGGTCTTCTCACACAGTCTCAAGAGAAGACTACCATGCTGGATGGGTCTATACCATATATACCATAGACCATGGGTAGGCAGAGAGGAAGCCTTCTGAGTCCACCTGGGCTCCCAGGTAGTATGGGAAGAATGCAGATGTACCCCTGTTTAGCCTGTGGGGAAGTGAGAAGTAGTGTTGGACCTTTCATGAAGGCAATGAAGGCAAGGGATAACATGACCTCTGCAGGGATTGTGGGGTGCAGAGTTCCTAAGCCAGACCCCAGAAAGAGCATGTAGTTGAATATTAGAGTAGTCTTTAGAGCCAGCAAGTCTTGAGTTGGGATTAAACCAAAGGAGAACCCAAGGCGCCCTGACCAAGCCAACAGAAAGTATAGAATTTAGACTGTTAATTATGGACATCAGTCAAGCCTTCAGCAGTAGATGCCAGAAGAGCTGCACTACCAGGCAACCAAGGGCAGTTGCCAAAAAGAGACCAAAAGTGAACAATAACAGCCTAAGGTCACAGTGCTTAGATCCCAGGCTCCCTCCAGCATGAGGGTCTGTGTGTTCTGCCATCACCCAGGTACCATCTTGGGAAAGAGAAGGATGTAGGAAAACATCTGAAAGCCTGAACATTGACCTGAACACAATAAGTTGCCTGAATTAAATGGTTTAAACTAGGAGAGATGGAGGCATTTAATTGGCAAGTTAATGCCCATCTTCCCTCTTTCAAACCTTGGTAGAGTGAGGCTTATGAAGAAGAGTAATAGATGAATACTAGAAAAAAAATAGTTTTTGCACATCTGATTAGTAGTCCATAAATTGGTGGCCTTATATGCTTTTTCCTCTCTCCTTTCTTCCTTCCTTGACTTCTTTTCTCCATCCTTTACTAAATAAACACTTAATTTATTCCTCCAGTGTCTGACACTTTAATAGGTGCTTGGAATGAAAGGGCAACAATAGTAGCTCCTGCCTCCAGAGATCAGCCGTCTAAGGAAGGAGAAAAACAGGTAAATAAATAATTACGTTACAGTATAAGTGCAAATATAGATGTGAGCAAGGAGTTGTAGGTGAGTAATTGGAGGAATTAGTTTCCTCTCCATGGAGTAGAGCTTGGAGTTTGAGTATGCTTTTGTGAGGCAAATAACAGGATTTCAGACAGTATTATAGTCTTTGTAGAAAATCCTGAGGAAGTACTTTAGAAATGTCACAGAACTCAAAGACAATATACTAACGCCAATCTGGCGTATCTATCTGCCAGAAATGAATATTTGGAACTTGAAAAACAATCTCACTTACAGTAAAACCCAAAATGATGAAATATTTAACCAAATATGTGCAGCATCCATGTGCTGAAAACTATAGAACACTCATAAAAGAAATGAAAGATATATGCAAATAGAGATATATCACATGCTCATGGATTGAAAGATTCAATACTGATGTCAGTTCTCCCCAGTTTGATCTATAGATTCAACCCTCAATCGTAACCAAAATACAAACAAGCTTCTTTGAAGATAAGAACAAGTCGATTCTAAAATTTACATGGAAAGGCAAAGGAATTAGAATAGTCATGATAATTCCAAAAAGAAGAACAAAGTCAGAGGACTCACAGTGCCTGGAGGCAGGACCCACAGTTGTCCCCTGATTTTAAGACTTACTATAAAGTATAGTGATCAAAACAGTGTAGTTTGGGGACTTTCCTGCTGGCGCAGTGGTGAAGAATCCGCCTGCCAGTGCAGGAGACATGGGTCCAAGCCCTCGTCCGGGAAGATCTCACATGCTGCGGAGCAGCTAAGCCCGTGCACCAGAACTACTGAGCCTGCGCTCTAGAGCCCGCGAGCCACAACTACTGAAGCCCGCGCGCCTAGAGCCCGTGCTCCACAACAAGAGAAGCCACCACAGTGAGAAGCCGGTACTTCTCATTTTTAATAAATAAATAATAAATAACTTTAAAAAAAAAGACAGTGTAGTTTTGGCAAAAAGATAAGCATATCCCTCTATGAAACAGAATAGAGAGTCCAGAAATGAACCTACACAAATATAGTAAACTGATTTTTGACAGAACTGCAAAGGCAACTCAGTGGAGAAAGGATAATCCTTTTTTTAAAAAAAAAAATTTATTTATTTATTTATTTTTGGCTGCGTTGGGTCTTCATTGCTGCGTGCAGGCTTTCTCTAGTTGTGGCGAGCAGGGGCTACTCTTCATTGTGGTGCGCGGGCTTTCTCATAAAAGAAAGCGTGGGATAAAAATCTACGTGACCTTGGGTTTGGTAACGAATATTTAGACACTGCTTCAAAACTATAAGCCATGAAAAAATTGATAAATCAGACTGTATCAAAATTTAAAACTATCACTTCATGAAAGATGCTGTTAACCCAATGAAAAGTCACAAACAGGAGAATATATTTTCAAATCATACAACTTTTAATGGACTTGTATCCAGAATATGTAAAGAATCCTTAAAACTCAACACTAAGCAAACAACTGATAAATGGCAAAAGATTTGAACAGACACTTTACCAAGGAAGATACATTGATGGCAAAGAAGCATGTGAAAAGATGCTCAACATCATAAATCTTTGGAGAAATACAAATGAACTCCATAAGGTACTACTGTATACGCATTGGAATGGCTAACTTTTTCAAATAACATACATATATATATATATATATATATATA
>NC_041224.1:11187602-11291311 GCF_002837175.3 Physeter macrocephalus
AAGGATAATCCTTTTTTTAAAAAAAAAAATTTATTTATTTATTTATTTTTGGCTGCGTTGGGTCTTCATTGCTGCGTGCAGGCTTTCTCTAGTTGTGGCGAGCAGGGGCTACTCTTCATTGTGGTGCGCGGGCTTTCTCATAAAAGAAAGCGTGGGATAAAAATCTACGTGACCTTGGGTTTGGTAACGAATATTTAGACACTGCTTCAAAACTATAAGCCATGAAAAAATTGATAAATCAGACTGTATCAAAATTTAAAACTATCACTTCATGAAAGATGCTGTTAACCCAATGAAAAGTCACAAACAGGAGAATATATTTTCAAATCATACAACTTTTAATGGACTTGTATCCAGAATATGTAAAGAATCCTTAAAACTCAACACTAAGCAAACAACTGATAAATGGCAAAAGATTTGAACAGACACTTTACCAAGGAAGATACATTGATGGCAAAGAAGCATGTGAAAAGATGCTCAACATCATAAATCTTTGGAGAAATACAAATGAACTCCATAAGGTACTACTGTATACGCATTGGAATGGCTAACTTTTTCAAATAACATACATATATATATATATATATATATAGTGTATAACATGATGTTTTGAAATACCTAATGAAATGATTACTTACAATCAAGCTAATTAACAGATCCATCTCCTTTATAGTTATTGTTTTTTGTGATTGTAGTTAGGGCACCTGAAATCCACTCGCTAAGTAAATTCTGAGTATATACTACGGTATTATTAACTATAGTTATCATGCTGTACATTAAATCTCTAGATTTACTCATCTAAAGAATGAATTCACGAATTCAACTTTGTGCTCTTTGACCAGCACCTCCCCATTTCCCCCACCAACCCACCCCTGGTAATCACCATTCTACTCTCTGCTTCTATGTCTTTAACTTTTTTAGATTTTACATATAAGTGAGATTGTGCAATATTTTTCTTTCTCTGTCTGGCTTATTTCACTTAGTATAATCTCCCGGTTCATACATGTTTTAACAACTAGCTGGATCTCCTTCGTTTTAAGACTGGATAATATTTCAGTGTGTGAGTGTATGTACCACAATTTCTCGATCCTAGAATGGCTAGATTTTTAAAAAGAAATTGACAATATCAAATGCTAATGAGAATACAGAGCAGTAAAACTGTTATGCATTGCTGTTAGAATGCAAAATGGTACAGCCAGTTTGGAAAACATTTTGGCTGTTTCTCATAAGGTTAAATACATACTTACCATACCATCAGTCCTACTTGTAGGTGTTTGCCTAAGCGAAATGAAAACTTAAGATCTCACAAAAATCCTACATATAAATTTTTGTAGCAGTATAATTCATGATTGTGAAAAACTGTAAGCAGTCAAGATGCCTTTAACAAATGAATGGGAAACAAAATGTGGCACGTTCATGATCATAGAACGAAATGCTGCTCAACGGTAAAAAGGAAACTTCTGTTTCATGCAACAACATGGAAGAATCTTAGGTGCATTTTTCTAAGTAAAGTAAGTCAGACAGACTCCATAAGCAATATGATTCCATTTATATGACATTCTAGAAAGGACAAAACTATAAAGGGAAGAAAACAGTTATAACAGCTTCATCTTACACTAATATGTTGGGCTGCTCTACCTACTCTCTCAAACTAGAGAACTTGTATCCTGCATAGGATGAGATCTCCAAGCTTTGTACTCAGGGGACTTGATCTCCTGACCTGGTCTCTTAAAGATACTCTGGTCTACTGCAGTCATCTTGGTTGGTATACTCTTGGGACACATACTCCTTAACTAGCCTCACTCTACTTATTATTTAACCTCCTATTCTAGCAAAGACACAAAACCAAGTTTTATAGTATTCTTCTTATAAAGGCCAACATCTGGCCTTTTCAGTATTGCCTTAATCATTTTCCTTCTTTTGGAGAAGAATACATTCTTCCTAGGAGCAGTACAAGCAGTAGACCTATAAAATCTCAGACAGGAGAAAAAAAGATTAAAGAAAAGACTAAGTGCAAACTAATAAAGCATAAAACACTTGCACCATAAAAAAACTAGGAGAATACCATTAGTGTGGCAAATTATTGGAAGAATAATTATCCCCAAAATGTTCAGGTACTCCCTACATCTTGCTTGCAAAGGACTGACATAATGTGATAAGGAGATAAAACTGTCAGCCCTCGAATGTTTGGAGGGATAAAGGTTTGAACATGAGATTAAACTGGCTGTACAAACAAGTCCAATGTCACCGCAATGAAAATTGGACATTGCAGGTGTTTTGGGTGTGTATGTGAAATGAGCATTTGAATGCATAGCACAGGCGACCTTGGATTGCTTTATTGGGAAGAAAAGAAGATTAAAATTTTCCTCTCAGACACTGCCATTAGTTACTTTTTCTAAGTGGAAAAGACCCAGTGACTGTACGTGGCATATTGGAATGATGCTCTGATTAGAGTAATGCCATTTGGATGCAGAGGTTTCTTAACAGTTTCAGGGATGGTGAAACATGCTGAGTCTAGGTCATCAGGGGACTCACCAGATCATCCACGTTAAAGACAGTCATGACGGGAAATCATACTCTCTGGGACCAGAGCCATCCATACGTTTCCACCCCAACTTAGGGCATGAGGAGGTGAAACTTCTGGGCTGATTTGGTGTCATAATAATACAGCAGAACTTATGACAGACTCTCATGTACATGTAATTGTACTGGAAGATCGTTTTGGGAAACAAAAGTTAAACTTTTAGGACAGTCATATCTTGCCCATGATTTTTCTGAAATTCCTAAACCGTTTCCTAGTTATAAATCAGGGAAGCAATTGTTCTCATTTTTGCTTTAATACAAGTTTGTTAATTCCTACTAAACTAAAAGGATCCAGGGAATTCCCTGGCGGTCTAGTGGTTAGGATGCCGTGCTTGCACAGCAGGGGGTGCAGTTTCAATCTCTGGCTGGGGAACTAAGATCCCACAAGCCATGCAGTGTGGCCCCCCCCAAAAAAGGATCCATATGTAGTTGACCCTTGAACAACATGGTGGTTGGGACACCAGCCCTCTGCGTAGTTGAAAATCCCTGTATAACTTTACGGTGGGTCCTCCACATACACAATTCTGCATCCACGGATTCAACCGACCACAGATTGTGTAGTACTATAGTGCTTACTTAGTGAAAAAGATCTGTGTATAGGTGGACCTGTGCACTTCAAATCTCTGTTGTTTGAGGTTTCACTAGGGAAAACAACTTTCTTTTTCTAAAGATATATGTACATGGGTTAAGTGTTGCTGAAACCTGTGTCTTCACTTAGCTCATGAGTCCTTCTACTAACCATGTGGTTAGTTGGCACTAGAATTGGGCTTGTTCTAAAGAAGTTTCAGAGAAGCAAATTGCATTATGTGGCTGTTCAGTACTGGTGGCTTGTATACCATTGTTTCATAGACGGAGATGATCTACTTTGTCTGCAGGCCCCTCCTCCTTGTTGGATTCTTTTAGGAGTATGCTAATACAAGTTAATATTTACATATGACCTTATGCTTGATACAACACTTTCACATATATTTTCCCTTTGGGTTCTCTAGTTATCATTGGGAAGTGTGATGATATTTTTATTGTAGATGAGGAAACCTAGGCTTGCAGAAATCATCTGCCCAAGATCACTTGGTTAATAACAAGAGGGATGGGATTCAAGCCCAGAGTAACCGATTCCAGAGTACAAGCTCTTTCCAGTGTGCCACACTGGAAGTTGATTCTGTGTAAGGGTAGAGGTGATGTGTCAGGCCTAAGCCATCTTGTCCCCCAAATCATTTAATAACCAGCAATCCAAATGGTAAGTGAAGCCCCATGTGGTGATGTTAGGATAGAGCAAGATAAGCTGGTTGAAGGAAAGATGATAAGTTCCACTTTGGACGTGTGGTCTATTTAAGAGGAGATGTTCACTTGACATTGGATGTACAGGTCTAGAGAACCAGATAGAAATCTGGGTGGGTGATATAGATTTTGGAAACCCTAGTTATAGATGGTAATTAAAGGCACTGAAATGGAAGAGACCTCTCTGAACAAGGATACTGCTATAACTTGAATTATGGCATGAATGGTGTTCAGATGAAATTCAGTTCTACTTACATTTAGCTTGTAGCTTTATAACTATTATCATATCCGAGAAAAAGAAGAGAAGGAATGCTGGGTTTTGGAAGTACGACCCAGCGAAGAACAACAAAAAAGTTTTTGTGGATTGCTACATATTACACAGTGATAAAGCATGACATTTAGACTTAAGCACTTTAAATAGTCCCTTGGGCTATGTTCAGGGCACAGAACAGCTGTATGTGTAATTAAATAAAGCTAATTTAAATAAATTAGATGAACCAGAAAAATCACTCAAAGTTTGTATTCATAAAAGTTTTTTGTGTAAGGCCTTGTCAATGCAGTTACTTCGAACTGCATGTTTTGGAAAATGGTGGTCTCTAGGATAAGGCATACATTTTAAAGTAGTAAAAATAGAAAGTTTTTTCTTCGGATTTCATATTGAAAGTATAATTTTACGGATATTTTACACAGATGAATTGCAAGAGAATGTTTGCAATATAATTGTCATGGAAGGCACCAAGAAAGACAGTGAAATAGAATAAAACCACCTTTTTTGGTTTCCTTTTACTGCATGTATTTTAAGCACAACAACATGCATCTGGGAAATGATATTACTTTTCTTTTGGGTAGAAGCTACTGTGTGAACACACACTCATGTCAGTATTTATACGAGAATCTATATTGAAAAAATTGGTCAGTTGTTATATTTGTTCCTGGGTTTTAAAAGGGAGATGTTGCTTTAGCAAAACTAAAAATTTTTAGAATAAAAACGAGCATATAACTAGCTTTAATGTTCCTGACTGCAAGAGCGTTATAATGTAATCATCAAGGGCTATGAAATTGTTTTCATCAAAGAGCTGTAAGGACAGTTTCTGGGAACCAAGGGGAATTAAGGTTTGACCTTAAACATTTTTTTTTTTTTTCTCGACACTCTCTCTCTCATAGATACTTATTTTCAGGTTTTAGGAGTGAAGTGCATTGATCCTGTTTTTAGAGATCAGTCATACCGGTAAACAGAAGCCTCTGTGATTTATGACCAAACCTACTGATACTTCCTTAGAGAGGTTCAGCATTCACAGATTGAGAACTGTTTGAGGACCCAGGGATTCAAACATTACAGGGGAACGGCGCTGCTCTGTCCCCATTTCAGAAATGAAAATAACGGCAAGTTGAAATTTATTAGAGCCCAATATAAAGAAATCTAATATCTAGCCAATCCATAATAAACATTTTTTTTCTGGCCTTATGTAAGATTAATCACCTCGTTTTGTCTCATTTCTTTTTAAGATGGCTTTAGTGCAAGTGTTTAAAAAATACACTTAAATCTGAAGACGAAAAGAAGCTTTTAGGCTATTTAACTTAATGCTGTTCTAGAGCCAATGGTCAGGGGAAAACTTAAGCAACAGAAGAGCTTTAAGAAAAATTTTCAAAACAGTCGAATGAGGTATCATCAGATTTCAGTGTTATTTCATAGCAGCCATGTAAAAAGGAAATATTGTGTGCTACGTCTTTATTTGTCATATTAAGTGTCATGGATATAAAATAAAGCAAATGCAATAATTACCCACCATACATTAATCAAAACGTCTTTTTCCTCAGTGTGAGTCATCCAAATTGAGCTTTATAAAAATGTTCTTTATTTTAGAGAGGATATATCACATTTACTGAAGACATATGCTTATAATGGCAGAAAGCTAGATTTTTCCTTTGATTTCATATATATATGTATATGTACGTGTGTGTGAAAAAATATATATATATACACACACACACACACACATACATGTATGTATTTGTATTAAACAAAGTTGTTTTTCAAAGCTCAGAATTATTTGCTTAGTTTTTGCTTTTTTAATCAGAACATAAAACACAACAGTTATTTTGCTATTCTCTTCAAATTCTTCTCGTTATGAATGTGAATCTGAGTTCTTTTCTTCCCTTAAAACAGTCCCAGTAGGGGGCGTGGGATGATTTGGGAGATTAGGATTGACATATATACGCTACCATGTGTAAAAGAGATAGCTAGTGGGAACCTGTGGTACAACACAGGGAACTCAGTTCGGTGCTCTGTGATGACCTAGATGGGGGTCCAAGAGGGAGGGGATATATGTATACAAATAGCTGATTCACTTCGTGTACAGCAGAAACTAACACAACATTGTAAAGCAACCATACTCCAATTTAAAAAAAATTCTTCTAATTCTCACCTGGGTTACAATTTGCCCCCTAAACCAGAAAGCAAGAAATATCTTTTATCCACATCCCCCTTTGTTCAGAGTTAATTATGTTTTCCCAGTATTGTTTGGGGCAAGTGCTTTGGTTAAAATGTACTTATGGAATCAAACTGTTTACTATTGACTGTGAGAAATATAGAAATAATGATTTCACATTCCCAGTTTGAAAATATTTGAGCCCATGCTTTATTGGACACTTTTAGCTTAGTGTTCATTCCTTAGTTTGTGTGTAATAAAGCCTTGTTTCTGTGATAGGTGTCCCTGGGAATTGGTTCTGTACCTCTTATGGATATAATACTGTATCTTTGGGGAGATTTAATGACAATTTCATTGATTATCTACAAATTACCCATATGTCATGGTAAACAGACCGATAAGCTTCAGAATCAATGAAAGTTTTTAAAATGATCTAATCAATGCACCAGTTCCAACTATGATCCTTTACATCTAAGATGTGTATGTTTCTTCCTTTCTCTAAATGCCAAGTATTTTTACAACCACATTTGTACACTGATCAAGATAGAAAAATTACATCTAATTTATCGGTAAACTGTTTTCTTTCCTAGAAAACAAAGCCCTTTACAGTAAAAATATTTGTTGTTTTTGTCATAAATGCACTAACACCAAATTATACTTCAATTGGTGTTCCTCATCTAGTTGACTTATTTAAGTCCTGTCAAAGCAATGTTACTGTCTCAGGTTCAATCAAAATATAGTTTAACCAGCTCTGTAGGAAGAAATATATTATCACAAGCATTTTATTTCCAAGAATAGGAAGAAGAAATACCTAGTTCACGTCCCTCCACAGGTCAAAAAAATTATCGATTATAGGTAAAGTTTTTTTAAATGTCTTAAATTCATTGATGAGCTTGGAAAAGTGAAGGCTTACAGTTTTATTTTATTTTTTGTTTCCTTTTGTTCCCTTTTTTCGTTTATTTTTTCCTACTTTTGTGTTACTTAAACGTTTTTTAGAATTTCATGTTGATTTATCTTCAGTGTTTTTGAGTATAACTCTTTGCTTAGTGTTTTTTAGTGGTTGCTCTAGGTATTATAGACACACACACACATACATATATACACACATATATGTGTGTATACACATACTTATACATACACACACATATATGTAGTCATCACCATCTACCGATATTAACATTTTACCAGTTTGAGTGTAGTGTAGAATATTATCTCCTGTTTTAAAATGTTTAAAAATTTTTCTTCTTTCTTCCTGATGTTTCATGGTCCTTCATCTATCATTTCCTTTTTGTTTAAAAAATTCATTTAGCTATTACTTTAGGGTTGTTTTGCTGCCTACAAATTCTCTTACTTTTCCTTCATGTAAGCATAGTGCCTGTAGTTTAAAAAGACTCTATTGTGCCCTTAAAAATTTCTTAACAGGGTAGATCTCACAGTAAGTGTTCTTACCACAATAAAGAAAGAAAAAAATTCCATGCAAGTGTTTACGTGTGGTAGGGAAAGCTTTGGCTTTGGCTGTGTAGATGCATTTGTAGCATGACTCACATGCTATTAAATCTCCTAGCTCTATACTCCATGCCTTTCATTATTCTTTATTCTTTACCCCTGAATTCTGGAAATTTTAAAAATTTTATCTTCTGCTTTACACTTTGATTTTCTGCAGCATCCAGGCTGATGTACAGTGCCCCCAGTCTGAGTTTTATTCTGCAATCATTTTTAACCCCATACAGTCTCTCTTGATCTAAATATTTTTTTCTTTTGTTCTGGATACTATATTCTCTTGAATCACATAAATCAGGAATTTTCCTCTTGTCCTTTTCAGTAAATCTGTAACAGAAGAGGGCATCTGTTCTGATTCTTTGTAGTATCTTCTTATTTGGGACTGGACTGTTTTCTCCCAGGTTTGGTATATAACATTTCTGTTTGCTTTATCCTTACAGCAAGAGATCCACCAGCTTCTGGCTGAATTTGGCATTGAAATAGGGTCTGTCAAAGACTGATGTGGAATTCTGCCCAATTCTTTTATATTTAGACAATAGGGAAAGGGAAAATATCAATCTACTGTAAATTATCATTACCAATTCACAATACAGCAGCCTGAGGGAAATAGAGCAGAAGCTGAAACCCTGGGCAGTCCCCGCAGAGATCTGAGTCTTGGTGTCATTTATTCTCTGTGTAGTGAACTGCCATGCTGGGTTTCGGCTTTCAGGATAACCAGTTTCTGTTGGGTTAGTCCGATGCCAGGTATGAGCTGCGGCAGTACCTGGCAAAGGTAGTGCCCCTTTCCCCAACACTGCTGTCATTCAGTTTATGATAGCTCATCCCTCCAAGAACATATTCGAGCAACCCCCACAGTTGTAGGTGGCTTCTCAGGGTGGTAACTGACATAATGTTTGCAGTGAGTCCGGTCAGGCCCCAGTGCACCCATCTTTGCTCTTCCTTTTGTCGTCCATCTGCCTAATGTGTTTTGGGGTTTTGCCATTGTCTTCTCACTTACTTTCTTTGGATCCTTTCTTATAAGTAGGATTTCTCCTTCTCCTAAGAAGCATTTTTAAGTTAGTCTTCTATATACCCTTGTGTCATATTCAGTTAGTTGTTTCAATGGGAATCTAAGAGGTGGCCGTTAAAAATCACTATTTTCTGCTCTCTGTACTTTACCCCCAAATCCTTCCTATTAAATACAACATGTGGAGAATCACCTTCAGACCCTTACTGCCATCGTCTTCTCTCTTCATTTTTTTTAAACTTCTGAACTAAAATTCTTCCAGAGACTTAAAAGCCAAGTATGATACTCTCAGAAACTAGGATGCTTGTACCATTAAATTAATGACTGCAGTAATTATGGAGGAACTAGCAAATATATTCGTTTTATTCATGCAGCAAACATTTTCTCAGCACCAACCATTCAAGCTCCATGCTAGGCCTTGGGAGAAATATTTTAAAAAATATATATGGCCTGTTCCCTCAAAACATCATGTGGAGTAAACAACAATTAAATACACAGTTATAATTTAATGTGTTATGAACAATAAAATATGTGGTGGGAACACCTAAACGGTACTGTTATACTTCAGATCAGAAAAGATTTCTCAGAGGACTCAGTGATTGAATTTTTGGGGGGGAAAAAAAGGAAGTAGAAATTGCTCTAAAAGGGCTGCTTGGGAGAGATGGGAAGAGAAAATTTCAACTGCAGCCAAGTCAGCTTTTGCTGCATTACCATTCTACATCTATATTTACATTCTCCCGTGAGCACCTCCATGCAGCATCCGTATCTACATCACCCATGATGAGTATCACCATCCAGACGCCCCTGTCTACACTCTCCCATCATTCAGCACAGCTGGCTCTACTCCTGATAGGTCAACAGAAGGATTTTTGTAAAATAGATGGCAAGTTTCCTTAGCCCCCAGAGTGATAAGTACAAATATAACAAGATTTCAGGAAAATGGTCTTCATGCAGTTATCTTCTTTTTGTTGTTTTTGTTTCTGCTGTCACTATAGCCATAACCACTGTGGAAAGGAGCCTCAAAATCACATGAGCAGCTCACACTTGACACATCCCTATAGAGACAGCTAAAACCCAGAGAAAGAGGCTCTGGCTGTGACTTAGAGCGAGATAAAATCCAGAGTCGTTCGTTGACTTTATAAATGCTCAAAACATTGATGTTGGAGGGGGTGGGGCATGACCTAGCAAGGATGAATTCGGTGAAAGGATCCATGAGTGTGTGATAAAACTGTCAAGGAGCTCTCATGAATGAAATGGGACTCTAGTTGGGCCACGGAAGGTAAATTATAAAGGGCAGAGGAGGGGAGATGGACAAAGTCTTGGAATCGGGTAAAACTTGACCTGTCCAGGAAAGAGTGAAGAAAGAAAAATGAAAAGAGGAAGGATTCAAAACAGTGAGTCCTATGTGGCTGCAAAAGTGAGTCAGTGCCAAATTGTAGAGGATCTTAATTGTCACGTGGAGAAGTTAGAATTTTAGCTTTCTCGAAAATGTTTGAGAAGGGTAATGGCATAATTTTAAAAATAAAGTTGAGGAAGATTAAGCTAATGAGTGTGCATAGAGTGGCTAATTTAGTAAAAATTAAATAAGCTTTCAATATACTGATGGCTCCCACATCCTAACACTGTGTTCTCTCTGGTCCAACAACACACTGTACTCATCAGCTCACTTCCAGCTGCTTTTGTCTTTGTCCTTTTTTTCCCCTCAGACTTCTTACGGCCTTATCCTCTTCCTTTCATTCATACGTTGTTTTTTTTGTTTGTTTTTTTTTGTGTGTGTGCGGTACGCGGGCCTCTCACTGCTGTGGCCTCTCCCGTTGCGGAGCACAGGCTCCGGACGCGCAGGCCCAGCGGCCACGGCTCACGGGCCCAGCCGCTCCGCGGCACGTGGGATCCTCCCGGACCGGGGCACGAACCCGTGTCCCCTGCATCGGCAGGCGGACGCGCAACCACTGCGCCACCAGGGAAGCCCCATACGTTGTTCATCATCTATTCCTTTAAGACAGATGTTGTTTACTGTGAGCCACACATGGTGTCGGGTTAGAGTAATGAACAAAACAGTCATTGTTCCTGACGGCTTGGAGTTAAATATAACGTACTCCATTGTTCATTCTTTGGTCTTATTCTTGTCTAATTCCACCCTCTTATCCACAATCTCCTACAATCCCATGACTTTAATGTTGTATGGTCTTTTAACCTAAACTTCATATTTATTTATTTATTTAATAATTTCTTTATTAAAATTATTTATTTATTTTTGGCTGTGCTGTGACTTCGTTGCTGCGCGCGGGCTTTCTCTAGTTGCGGCAAGCGGGGCCTACTCTTCATTGAGGTGCGCGGGCTTCTCACTGCAGTAGCTTCTCTTGTTGCGGAGCACGGGCTCTAGGCGCGCGGGCTTCGGTAGTTGCAGCACGCCGGCTTCAGTAGTTGCGGCGCACGGGCTCTAGAGCACAGACTCAATAGTTGTGGCACAAGGGCTTAGTCGCTCCACGGCATGTGGGATCTTCCCGGACCAGGGATCGAACCAGATTCTTAACCACTGTGCCACCAGGGAAGTCTCTAAACTTCATATTTAAATTTCCACTTGCAGAGGGAAGAGATATGGGAACATATGTATATGTATAACTGATTCACTTTGTTGTAAAGGAGAAACTAACACACTATTGTAAAACAGTTATACTCCAATAAAGATGTTAAAAATAAATAAATAAATAAATAAATAAATAAATAAATAAATTTCCACTTGCCAACTATATATTTTTCTCCTCCTGGGTACCTTGTAGATGCTCCAAGCTGGACATATCCAAACTAAACTCATTATCTTACCAGTACTCTACACACCAGTGAAGTGGAGTTTCCTGTACAGGTTCTCATTAGTGATCTATTTTATACATATTAGTGTATATATGTCAATCCCAGTCTCCCAGTTCATCGCACCCCACCCCCTTTCCCCCCTTGGTGTCCACACATTTGTGCTCTACATCTATTTCTCTACTTCTGCCTCGCAAACTGGTTCACCTGTGCCATTTTTCTAGATTCCACGTGTGTGTTAATATACGATGTTTGTTTTTCTAATCAGATTATCTTAGCATTGCAGAGACAGCTTAATTCTTTTATTTATTTATTAAAAATGTTATTGAGCCCCTATCACATGCATGTAATGTGGATATGAAGGTAAGAATGGCATCTAAGGTTCATTGATTGGGATTACATACACAAATACAAAGTATAATGCAACTTTATCTTTTAAAAACATTAAGCTCCCACTTCACTGTGCAGTAGAAACTAACACAACATTGTAGAACAGCTATGCCCCAATAAAAAAACAAATAAAAATTTAAAAGATAATCTAATTAAAAAATAACTTGATAAGGATTTTCCTAAGCAACATAGGTTACATCCTCTTTTCAAGTCCCTTGGGGGAATCTTTGAAAAGTATATTTATAGATGTTAGCTCCATCAAAAAGTTAAGTATGTAACTATATCCTTAACTTTCTTTCAGTTCCTACTTCCCTTCTTGCACTCTTTCACTTAGCCACAATAATATATATGTTCCAAACCCTACCCCTTAACCCAGTAACTTCTGTGTGTGAAAAATCCCATGAGATTGGTCCACATTTATTTACCTGGGTTTGATAGGACAGAAAGAAGATATTACAGCAGCATCTTAAAGAACCTCATTTCCAGTGGGTCTTGGTTCAAATTTTTTAAGTGTCTGCTCTCCACTTTCCAAAACTAAATTAAGAACTGTGCACATTGAACTCTCTATGCACAAGCTCACAGAGAAGCAGCTCCTATCAAAATCGACACAGTTGTGCTGTGACTTCTAACACAAGCCTCATAAGTTTATGTTTGTTTGGCCCCTTCATTTATTCCACATGGCAAAGATAATCTCATTCATCCATTCATTCACTACCTATTGAGTGGCTCCACGTAGTATTTCATAAATGTATTATATGTGTATACAACACACAGTTTCTACTTTTCAACGGTGTCTAAAGTTGGACTTAGCTTTTTCTGTGACTCCTTCATTTTCATTCTCTTATTCTTCCTCTTTATGTAAATAAGATCATTTAAACCCACAGATGTAAGGAGTGTTGACCCTATCTTATATAGTCACAGACTGTTAACTCCTCCGTCATCTGAGCGATTCCAAAGATCGCCCTCTGAGTCATCTCATACGGTGCTGTAAAGTGCTGGCCTACATGTGTGTTTACTTTAGTCTCACCTTCTGGAAACCCCGGCCTGCAGAAAAGGTCACTGATAACATCATTTACTAATTGACCTCTTATGTACAAGACTGTTAGTGGATATATTCATTCAACATACACTTTTAAGCTCTCTTTCCAGGTATGATGTGCTAAGATCCAAGGATACAATATTGAGCAAAAACATAGTCTCTACCCTCTTGGAGTCTTTGGCGAGACATCCTTCAAATCCTAACACTCAAAAAGGTGTAAATCTATTAGTGCAATAAGTGCTGTAATGAAGACGGATATAGGACCATAGTAGTGTTTAAGAGGCCTGGCTGTTTAAGAAGGAAATGTGGCTAGTCTAGGGGGATTGTGAAAGGCTTCCCCATGGAAGCGTTGATTAATTAAAGTGGTGAACGTTGTGTGACTAAGTTGGACTAATTTGAGGAAAGAGGCAGAAGCTCCAGGAACAGGGAAAGCTTGTCCCAGACTCTATAAGATACTCATGCTGGTGTCAGAGATGGATGATTTTAAGAGATTTCTCACAGAGTTGCAATTTATATCAACTTTTACTGAATGTAATTAATCACATTCAGAAAACATTGATCTGACCCAGGCCAGGTATATTCAATGAAGGAATAATCCTTGATGTAAAGGGATCCTACGTGATTTATGTTTTAAAAGAGCCAGAAGTAAATAGTGAAAGGAACATTGGCTTTGATATCAAGCATATCTGGATTTGAATTTTGGCTTGGATGCTTACTAGCTGAAGGACTTAGAAGAAGTTGTTGACCTTCTGAGTTCACGGCATAGGTTTATCCGGGGAACTGAATGAATGAGACAGCATGTGTACAGTATCAGGCACTCAGTGCATGTAACTTTCCTTAAAGAATCATGTATTTAATTGATGCTACTCTCCTAAGGGATGATGCTCCTTTGTGTTTTGTTGTTTTCAGGTTGCTAATGATCTTGAATTAATTGGTTTGGCATATGATTATGTGTAATGATTTAGGAGTGTGAATAGATGAATTTATTCATGCTGTTTCACCTTCATGTGTTTAAGTGATTTTATTCTGCATTTGCCTCCTTCAGGACCCTTTATTTATTTCCCTTCTATTGATTAAAATGTGATAATATGCTGTCCCTTTATTGTTGTCTTTTTTTTTTTAAGTTCTGTTTCCTCACCTATATTGAAAATACTGAAAGCCAAGGACTCGGTTTTATACCTCATTATAGCCTCCCTGCCTGACATGATGTCCCCCTCATAACAGGAGCTTAATAAATATTGGCTGAAGATAATGATAGCCAAAATCAAGTCCAAAACTTTTCTGATCTAGAACCACTATACCTGGCCTCCATAGTTTTAAGATACAATCGCTAAAACTAGGTGGGAAGGAGTGTTACATGTCATAGCTGTTTATATCAACATAGATGTAGACTTCTTATCGAAAAATAGAACTATAAATAGTGAAAAGTAGAAACTAGGAGAAACTGTGTATAAGTTTGAGATAGGCCTGGAGGAACATTAATGAAGTAAAATTCAGTGTGTTAATGCGATCTTTAAAATAACTTATAATGTTATCTGATTTTATTTTTACCTTATCTATGAAGGTTGCTATTTACAGTATAAATAATGACAACTTTTAGTAAAATTGATATTTTAAGCTTGTTGAAGTTATTCATTAGGGATTAAAAATTACTTTATAAATATAATTATAATGCTACAAACTCTAACCCTACAACGATAGTAAACTCTAACCCTACAATTACAGTAAACTATAATCCTACAAAATAAGTTGATTTGAGGCTCTTGAAATACATTAGAACACCTTTAATTAACGAAGCACTAGAACATAAACAAATTCCTAATACCATGGGATCAAAGACTCGGTGGATAAAAAACTGGCATCTAATTTAAAATAGAAATTTGCACTTGGGACTCCTGAAAAAGAAACTAATGCAATATGACATTATATGGGTTATTGAACAAGTGGGTTGAATTTATATAGGTGGCCATCCGCCACCCACCCTGCCAGAAAGGCCTTCTGTTCTCGTGAGTTCTTCACTGGCCAGGTTACCCCTTCACTATGATAGTGATTTCAAGCTCAGGATCATTTTTCCCATTGCAAGACTGGAAGAATAGGAGACATTAGAGTTGAAGTTTTCCATGACTTATCTTTGCTAACTTCAGAATGTAAAATCTAATCATCCTACTTCCAAACTGTCTAACTGCCCATGTTCTTATCACCAATAGATGGATGGCACTTAGTGAATAATTATCAGCAATCAGAATCATGATCAGACTGAGTTCATTATTGCTTTGACAGTGAATGTTAAGGCACAGGTAGTTCCTTAATACTCTCTTACATGGAAAGAGAAACAATTAAAGGACGCTCTTTTTTTGTTTGTTTGTTTTTAACCAAGGTGATTAGATAGAACAGCGTTTACGCTTGACTGGATAATGTCATTCTGTGTAAGAATATCTCTTAATATAGTTTATCTAACGAGTAGCACATACTAGACGTATTTTTCACATTCTCATCAGTGACATGCACAATGTTGCTTGAGTCATCTGTGTCTGCATTAGAGGAGGTATTGGTTTGATGGGATGCTTCTCCAGGATTTCGGGTAGAGCTAGATGAATATCGTCCCTTTTAGTTCAAATTGCTTGATGTTCCAGAGCCTTTGGGACACAAGAAAAAAGAAACTACACTAGCCACTTTCTGTTTAGCAACTTTGTTTCTCATTTTATCTGAATCTCTTGAATAAGTAAAGTTCTGATCCACTTAAAAATTTTTCTTCTCGTTATTTCCCAAGCCAGTTCTGTCCCTAAGGAGCTTGGTATTGATGTCTCACATATTTTTACATCAGAATGCTCTTGATCTCCCAGGATGTTTGTGCCATGGTTATACCCTGCCCCCTTTTGAATCTTAAATCTCTCTCTCTTCACTGATACCTTCCACTGTGTCTTCACACATGAACAATGATCTGCTTATCTTCAAAGTATTTTGAAGTTTTTTCTTCTTCTATTCACCTTCTTCCGATTCTCCTTACATTTAGTTCTCAAATCTGTAATTTCTTTTCACTACTTACATCTTCTCAACATCCATTGCTTACCAGGTATTTGTAACTCTGCTTTTATTCTCTATAAACTCACCAATGACACTTTTTTATTTTTTGTCAAACTACGTGACCTCTTCTTAGGAGCTTCTCTATGGATTTTAATATTTTTGATCATCTTCTCATTCTTGACTGTTCTCCACAGTTTGTTTCCATGGCTATGCATATAACTGAGTCTCTTCCTGTTTGTGTCTGTTTTGTTGAATTGTTGCTTTCTCTACTCCATAATTGTAAAACAAAATCTCCACAGTTCAGTTCTTGGCTGTCCACTGCCTCTGATCCTGTCCCTAGGTATAAAACAAACAAACAAACAAAGAAACAAAAAACTACTTCATCCTCATTGCTTCAACCATTTTCCCCTTAAAGATGGCTCTCAAAAATAAATTTATCTTAAGTACAACCTCTCTTCTTAACTTTAAACCTTTATCTCCAAAAATTTGCAACATATTTTACTTTTTCTTTTTAATTCCAAGCCCAATATGCAAGTATGAATTTTACAGTATGGCATATAGTAGATATTTAACAAATTTTTGTTAAGTAAATGAATGAATAAAAAAATCTTTGAGATGTCTGAATGTTTCCAGATTCCTTTATTACTTTGCAAGTTTTTTTTATCAATCACCTCTTTTCAGTTCCCATCATCACACTTTTAACTCTTGCCTTCATTATTTTATGCCTGACCAAATAATCTCCTATAAAGGTTCTCTGACTCTTGTTTCTCTTTGCTCCAAAACAACCTTCATATTGTTACCACTTGACTCTCTTTTAAACCTCAAATTTAATTATGTCACTTCCATACTGATAAATCTCCATGGCTCCCTCCCCAGTATGAACTCAACATTAAAGCTAGATCAAATGGTTAATGCATTTATAAATTTAGCAGGTATGCTAAATTTTTTTTTCAGTGATGTAACAACACTAAATGTCTCCCCAGAAGAAATGAACTATCAAGCCATGAAAAAGACATAGAGGGATTTTAAATACACATTAGTAAGTAAAAGAAGCCAATCTGAAAAGAATACATACTGTTTGATTTCAATTACATGACATTCTGGAAAAGGCAAAACTGTGGAGACAGGGAAAAGATCAGTGGTTGCCAGGGGTTTGGAGGAGGGAGGGCAGCATGAATAGGCAGAGAACAGAGGATTTTTAGGGCTGTGAAACTATTCTGTCTGATAATGGCAGATACATGTCGTTATACATTTGTCAAAGCCTATAGAATGTACAGCACCTAGAGTGAACCTTAATGTAAACTATGGACTTTGGGTGATAATAATGTGTCAGTGTAAGTTTAGCAGTTGTTACAAATGTGCCGCTCTGGTCCATAGTAGAGGAGGCTGTGGGTATGTATGGGCAGGAAGGATGTGGAAACTCTGTACTCTCTTCTCAGTTTTGCTGTGAATCTCTATCTTTTCTAAAAAATAAGTATTTTCAAGTCTCCCCAAAGCCTTTCCATAGACTATATAATGAAACTTTTAGATTTTTGCTCATAAGTTAGGTAAAAAGTGTATCCCAGAATAGTTGTAATTTTCATTTCTCTTATGAATGAAAGAAGTTCTTTTTCTCTGAACTCCATTCATGTCCTTTGTTCATTTTTCTATGGAGTTGTTGGTTTTTTCTTATCCATTTTTGGCTTTTTAAAAGAGTTCCACTGTGTTTTCCTTTGCTCTGTTGAAGCTTAGTTCCTCCTATATATAAGGTTTTTACTTTGTTCTAAAGATTCCTATTTAGTTACACTCGTATATACTACTATATATTTTATACACTACTATATACTTTATATATTACTATATACATTGGTCTCCTGCCATAAACATTATTTCATCTTTGACTCCTTCTCTTCTCTTTCTCTTCTCTCTCTTCCACAATTTAGTTTCAGCCACTAGCATTATTTAGTGCCTAGTTTTGTACTCTTAATACACTTTTATTTAAATAGAATTGATTACTTGATTTGTTGCCTTTAAATATTATCCTTTAACTCCCAGCTATCACTAAGATGATGGAATAAGTAAACTCACTCTACCTCCCACTTTTTTCTCTTCCTTTCTCGATTTTTGACATTTCTGGTGTTTCTGCATTTTCAGGACTTACAATATTTACTTACTTTTCTTTTCAGTCTCCACACCTGTTGAGTGCTAGTTCTTCACTTAAATATTTCCTGTGCTCACCAACAGTACTCTCACCATACTTTCCCAAACCATCCCTTGCTTGGCTGAAGTCATCCCCTAGCACTTTATTCAAGAAGCATTTTGAGTTCTGACATGTTTGATGTTGTCTATTTACTGGAAGAACTTTCTAGATATCAAATTGATAATTTTCTTTCTTTAAAAATATTGAATGTTTCTCTACTATCTTCAGTCATTGAATGTTGCTATGCAGAAATCTGATGTCAGCCTAATGTTTTTTTCTTAAAGTAGGGTGATTATAGGTACTAGTTTGTCCAAGACTTCTTGCCATATGAATATCTCAGCATCTCACTGTATTTAGCATTTTCCTTGTCCTCCTTTACTTTCAAAAGTGACCTAGTGTGGATGATAAATTAAATGGCCATCCTAACTTACAATGACTCGATCCCTTGTGTACTTACTAAAAAACATTTCCTTTAGCTTTGAAGTTCACTAACTTTCTCATGGTATATAGTGACGCTGAGAGTTCTGAGCCAAATTTATAATACAAAATGTCCATCCAAAATGTAGACTCAGCTCTTATTTAGTGCAGATTTTGAAATTATCCCTTTAAATGTTTTCTTCTATTATATTGTTTTGGTCACCACGTTGATTTTCCTCAGGGGTTGCAATTATGCTTCTGTTGAGTCTCCTTTGCCTTTCTCCTTTATTTGGCATTCTTCTCTAATCCTTTTTTAAGCTTGTTTAATTTTCATTTTATTTTAATGATTTATTTCCTTATTGTGTTTCTTTGCATCTATTGCCCCTTATGTTCCTTCCAATTTTCCTCCCTTTTGAAATGGCATTTTTTTCTTTCTTTCCTGTACCCAGCTGACTCATATTCCATTTTCTATTGGTTCCCCATCTCTTCTCTGAGTTCTTGCATTGCTGCTTTTGATGTTTCTTTATAGAAGCAATTGGTTATAAAAGTTTTAAAAATTTATGGCAAGATACCTTGTCACAATTTTCTTCTATACTATGGTTACGTTTTTATGCATTTTCTTTTCATAAAAGTACTGCTTTTTCCCCTTTGATTTTCTTATGGTGTCTTTCTATTGATACTAGTGTACTTTTTTTTTTTACTCATCCCAGCATGGGATGGATATTTCTGGACAAGATATTTGTACACGTTTGGGAGAGGGAACAGAAGGACAGGCAAAGGAAAGGGCCCAGGATAATTTTCCAGACTAGACAGGGTTCTCATTCCAAAGATTCTTCATCTCAGCAGCTGCCTGCTTCTAAAATGGTTTCTCTGTATGACTCTTGCTGCAGCTCTGCCTCTGTTTTTCTGAACCAAACCACCTTCCGGAAGGTTTCTACCACCAGCTCTTCTCATTCAAATTCCCACGCTTATTTTTGCGAGTGAGGAATATAGTTTCTATACTTTAGGATAGCCCCTTAATTTTAAGAAGTGTATTTTCCTGGTGCTTTTTTCTGAGGTGCAAGTGTCATGCCCTCTTGCCAGTCTCTGTGTTTAATTAGCACTTTCTCCTGCACAACTTGTGCCCAAGCTCAGCTCTTTTGGGCAGGTCTCACACATATTTTGGCAACTGTTGATTAGATTTGTCTCCTAAGATTATTGAAGACGGATTTTACCATTTTGCGTTCAGTCTCCATTAGGATTTTGGTGACTTCTAGGAGAAGAGAAAAAGCACTGAACTGACTTTTTCAGAAATTTTATAGACTTTCTTTTAGTCTGTCCCAAATTTTCCAAAAAGAAGAAAAATGTATCTGTGGTTACATTTTACTAATTTAAATAAAGTCACATTTTAATTAAATCCACAGACCCCACTTTTTAGGTTTTATTGTCAAAAATAGAACAAAGGTTATTCAATATATAATTGTTTGCAGTGTGATTTCATATTCATTTTCTTGAATGATCTTCAATCTCTATGAATTCAGCAAGATATGCACTATTAGTCCCATTTCACAGATGAGAAAATGTAATACCATATAATTTTTACTATGCAGTAATTTTACTATGCAGTAGGATGATAATATTGTATACAGATTTTATAGGCCAGATCAGGATAATCCACACCTATGTAAGACCATTGTCCTCATAAATTAAAACAAGATGTGTGTGTGTGTGTGTGTGGGTGTGTGTGGGTGTGTGTGTGTATACATATATGTGTGTGTGTATATATATATATATATGAACTGAGGAGATTTTCTTCTTCTAATGCTCCAATTACCTTGATTTCAAATGTGTTCAATAAAATATGAAGTTTCCAAGGAAGTGCCTTGATACTGAAAGGGATACTGGTGGGAGGGGGTGTTCTGTTACCCATTGATCTGAGCTACACATCAGGTTTCCATGTAAGATTTTATCTGCCAAAGAAGTTCATCAGATAAGACAACGATGCTAGAATGCCATTTTCCCACCAAATAAGAGAAGAACTTATCTGTGGCATATTGGTGATAATTCTAGGAAAGTCATATTTCCTCACGAGTCATCTCATCCTTTTACCTCTTCAATAGCCAAAAAAAGAGAAGAGATACTTTGGCTTATAATTTATATATCAGTGCCTTGGGTTTCACTGAAGCTGAATGTTAAAACTTGAGTAAGAGTCCCTTGAGGAACAAGTGGGGGTGAGTATTAGGCTTTGGGGTGGCATGAGCATAAATGGTGCAAGGAACTACATACGGTGCAGAGTTATTAGACTGTAATAGGAAAGTGGATGCACTTTATCACTTACCCCATGCTTAGAAGCTGAAGGCGCTCTCTTGTATCATTATCACTTAACTGTGATCTCTGTATAAACCTGTGTGTCACGTATACATATTTGATGACTTTTTCATGGTACTCTCTGATTTTCTCCATTCCTGCATCTTGTTCCCTTCGTAACCTCCTGTAGCTCACTTGAAAGAATAACTGAACATAATGTAATTTTGAATCTGGAGCATGGCAAAGAAAAAGCAGGAAACTTTTCAGAAGTTCTAAGATCAGAGTTTGCTCATCAAGTCAAGGAGTCACAAGCTGACACTTTGCCAGAAGAGGAAGGGCTTAGAAGGCTGTATTTTTCCATCACCATCTGACATCTACGTTTGTATCTGCCTTCTTGATGGAAAAAACCTTCCCTGGACACTTCCATATGCTTCCTCTCTTCCCATCTCTATCAAAGTTTATGTAGAACTCTGTGGATTTAAAAACACAGATAATATATGTGAACTTGAAATCCTCCATAAATAAGACTGAAAGACAAAACACTTAACTTTAGAACAACCATGTAAGAACAACCTTGTAAGAGTGAATCTGGAATTCTTCTCAGTTGCTATCAAAGGCATCCTGATTAACATCTCTTTTCAGTTTGTCTCTTTCCTCGTCTAATTACAGTTCTCCATCATTTTGCATTCCCTTAACCATCAACAGGTAATAACTGACCCAACTCAGATGTTCTCCCTTTCATTCCGTCCTGATACCATAGACAATGACTCATGAAAGAAGCGTTCTGGAGGCGGGGTAGGGGGAACAGGTGTGATAGAGAATTACATAGCACTGAGGGTTTATCAGAATATCTGGGGTCAGGGAGATTGGTAATTGGAACAATTCACATTTTCTGATGCAGCTTCTTCAGACACAGGCTTTTCCACCTCCCACTCCTACCCCTGACTATTATGGCTAACCCAGCTTGGGCTGTTTTCTTAATCTATTAATGTTTTACATGATGTGCCAAGTCAACAAACTGAGTTTTCACAAGGCACTTAAATGTCATAAAGGAAGAAAGGAAGAGACTTCTCAGGATAAATATCTCCAGAACGAGTAGAAAGATTGCAGTGGCAAGCTTGACTAGGCCCTGACAATGTAGCTGGTTGCTGTAATTATAGTAGAATGCTGAAACCAAGGAAGTGTCGATTATGAAAACGTTCAGCGAGACAAGTAATGAGATGTGGAGCTTTCCTTATTTTTCTCTACTCAAAATGCATCCCTTTGAGTGAGGTGGGGGACATTCACGTCCTAGCTATGGAGGAACTGTGGTGATCGTGAGCCAGGAAAATCTCAGGTTCTCAAGCCAAACAAATTCCATTTGTTCAATGATTCAGTAATGTCTATATAACCTGAACAGGCCACTTAGACCCACAGCAGTTCCCTCATCCAACCTCAACTGGATAAATCCGTGGGCTTGGCTAAGTCTGTCTGTCTGTCTGTCTGTCTGTCTCTCTTTCTCTTTCCCTCCCTCCTTCTGTGTCAAATTTAAAGTAAAAGATACAGAGGCTGAGCCAAGTGCTAGCTGAGTTTCCTTACTGGTGAAGCATTAATTTGAAGGTCCATGACCCTGAACTCCCAGTTGTTGAAATACCCCAAATTACATTGTTCACAAGGCTGGCTTTTTCCCCTCTTCCTTGATTTCAGTGACATCTCTATGCTTATAATAAATTCTTTGCAAAGTAATTTGAGCAGGTTTAAGCCCCTTGCGATTAAATATTCTCTCTGTTGCAGTAGCCCCTGCCCTCAAGGAGCTTAGAGTGAAAGTAAATAATTAGCTATAATCCTGTAATCTAAAAGCTTATGTAATCAGTTTGTGGACCCAATTTCTTGGAGCATAAAAATGAGATGGTTTATTACAAATGAAAGCCTTCCTTAATCACATGGCCAAATTTTATACTTTTTCAGACACGTGCAGTTATCTGAACCTTCTCATTCTAGTATTTAAGATTCAGTTCTCTCTACTTAAAAATTTTTAGTTTCAGGTCTGCCTCAAAGCTCTCCTTGTCTCTTCTCCATAGAGAAGGGAGAAAGGACGTGATCTGGCTCTCAAACACCTTCCCCCCTTCCTCTTCCAGATGCTTGTTCCTTCTCTGTTGGGGATCTGCGAGAGGGAAGAAATAGAAAAGGTCAATTAAATCTGTACTGACCCCAGCTTATCGCTGCTGCTGTCCCACTTGAGACTGATTGTGGTTGTTCTCTGTGTGGCCGGCGCGTTGTTGACGCCGACTGTGTGGAGGGCGCGGTTATGGGTGGAATAGTCAGGTAATGTAAACGGGCACACGCATGTAGCGCTCCTGCAGGAGCCCCCCCACCACTCAGTTTCCCGATAGGGGAGGCCTACTTCCAGTTGGGCCACCATCCCCCCTCTGCTGCATAGCTCACAGCACAGGTCGATTGTCCTACAGCTTCTAGCTGCTGGGATCTTCCTGCTCGGCAACTGCGTACCAGCAAGTAGAGTCAAATCACATTCCTCGGTGTCCACTTGACCCCTGGAAAATCGCATAGGTTACCACGTTACGCAGAGGGAAAGCAGGCTGTTTTAATGCTGTTCCCGTAGTCACCTTTGGCATCTGTCTCTTTCCCCTCTCGCTGCACTACCTCAACAGAATCAGTCATTAGACTCAACCAAGTGGAATAGGGGACAGTTCAGAAACTCACCAACTTTACAAGTGAATCTCCTGGAGTCTACCTCCCTTGGCTTCAGGAGGGGATATCCTTCTTCCCTGCTCCCGAAAGAAGGGAGGTCGGGGAATGCCCCATCATGCAGGGGAATGCAGTGGCTCATATAGACCTTCCTGAAGGGAGTGAATATCTAAGCAGAGAACTGAAACCTAAATCATTTCCCAGGAGAGGAAAGAGAATGGCTAAGTGGCAAGGAGATGAGAGAAAGCACAACATATGTACCCCATAGCTACGATCTAAAGTCTCTCTCCCTCCAAATCCCTATCCCTGCCCCTGGCACAAGCAGGCATCCTAACCGTGTATACTGACATCAGCTAGTCACCCTCTAGGAAGGTTTCCGGGATAGTTAGGCTGGTTGTTGTTTGGCTACTAAAATGTTCATTCACACACTCAACTATGATCACAAACATTCTCCCCCCAGCCACTGGTGAATTCTTTTTTTTTTTTAATTTTTATTTTATATTGGAGTCGAGTTGATTAACAATGTTGTGTTAGTTTCAGGTGTACAGCAAAATTATTCAGTTATACAGATTCATGTATCTATTCTTTTATAAATTCTTTCCCCATTTAGGTTATTACAGAATATTGAGCAGAGTTCCCTGTGCTATACAGTAGGTCCTTGCTGGTTATCTGTTTTACATATAGTAGTGTGTATTTGTCAATTCCAAACTCCCAATTTCTCCCTCACCCCCATCTTTCCCCTTTGGTAACCATAAGTTTGTTTTCTAAGTCTGTGAGTCTGTTTCTATTTTGTAAATAAGTTCATTTGCATCATTTTTTTTAGATTCCACGTACAAGCAATATCACATGATATTATATGATATATTTCTCTGTCTGACTTACTTCACTTAGTAAGATAATCTCCAGGTCCATCCATGTTGCTGCAAATGGCACTATTTCATTCTTTTTAATGGCTGAGTAATATTCCTGTGTGTGTGTGTGCGTGTGTGTGTGTGTGTGTGTATACCACATCTTCTTTATACAATCATCTGTCAATGGACATTTAGGTTGCTTTCGTGCCTTGGCTATTGTAAACAGTGCTGCAGTGAAAATTGGGGTGCATGTATCCTTCCAAACCGAGGTTTCCTCTGGATACATGCCCAGGAGTGGGATTACTGGATCATATAGTAGCTCTATTTTTAGTTTTTTAAGGAACCTCCATAGTGGTTGTACCAATTTACATTCCCACCAACAATGTAGGGGGGTTCCCTTTTCTACACACCCTCTCCAGCATTTATTGTTCGTAGACTTTTTCATGATGGCCATTCTGATTGGTGAATCACAAATATTCTTGACAGTACTCTTGTGAACACCTTCTGCAGTAGGCTGGATCGTGCCCTCCAAAGATGTCCACTTTCTAATCCCAGAAACTTATTAATATGTGCCTTATATAGTAAAAAGGACTTTGTGGGTATGATTAAATTAAGAACCTGCATTATCCGGATGAGTCCAGTGTAGTCAGGGTGTCCTTTTAAGAGGGATGTAGGAAGATTATAATCAAAGAAGACAACGTGGCCTTGGAAGCAGAGGTTAAGTGATGGCCCATGAGCCAAGGAATAACAGCATTCAATAGAAGCTGGAAAAAGCAAGATATGTCTTCTACTCTAGAGCTTCCAGAAGGAACATAGCCCTACCAATACCTTGACTGTAGCTCACTGAGATTGATTTTGGACTTTTGACCTCCAGAACTGTGAGATAATAAATTTCTGTTATTTTAAGCCACGAAGTTCAGGTAATTTCTTGCATTAGCAAAAATGAAACCAATACAGTTTTCACGTCCCTTGCCCCCTGGTGACTCTCCCGTCATGTTCTAAGAGTTTCTCTTTCCTTCCTCTCTTACTTCCTTCATTGTAGGGGTCACTTCCACCTACAGCTTGCTTGCTTCCTGTCTCATGTCGTTTAAGTTGATGATCTTATCAATGTGACAGTTAAATTCTACTGATCTTCCCCACACTCCACAATTTTCACAGGCTGCACAGTGCCAATTTTTCTTGTCTGACTTCTTCACCTCTAACTAGTCTCGCCTGGACTCAGTTTCACTGTTCAGTGTTAGCAGACAAAGCTGAAAGAGGGCTTTTCTTGTTTTGTTTTGTTTTTTAATTTAATTTAATTTATTTTTAATAGATCTTTATTGGAGTATAATTGCTTCACAATGCTGTGTTAGTTTCTGTGGTACAACAAAGCGTATCAGCCATATGCATACACATGTCCCCATATCCCCTCCCTCTTGCGTCTCCCTCCCACCCTCCCTACACCACCCCTCAAGGTCGTCACAAAGCACCGAGCCGATCTCCCTGTGCCATGCGGCTGCTTCCCACCAGCCAACTATTTTACATCCTGTAGTGTATGTGTGTCCATGCTACTCTCACTTCGCCCCAGCTTTGCCCTCCCACCCCGTGTTCTCAAGTCCATTTTCTGTGTCTACCTCTTTATTCCTGCCCTGCAACTAGGTTCATCAGTACCATTTTTTTTTCTTTTTTTTAGATTCCATATATATGTGTTAGCATACGGTATTTGTTTTCCTCTTTCTGACTTACTTCACTCTGTATGACAGACTCTAGGTCCATCCACCTCACTACAAATAACTCAGTTTCATTTCTTTTTAAGGCTGGGGTTTTCTGTTTTGTTTGGTTTTCATCCTAGAGTTTTCCAGCTAGTGAAACACCTTTGACAATACCTCTCTTTCAGTGAAAACTAGACACACATCTCTTTCCTCAGCAATAATGAGGGAGAGGAAAAAAATCCATCTTTAATGTGAAATAAAAGGTCTCAAATGGATCCTGTGAGTCTGTTGAATCTTCTCCAGCTCTCACTTATTTAATCCAAATGGTCTGAGTCAAAGAATAAATAGATTCAGGATCAGGCTGATAACAGGCAACTCAGAGAAGAAAATAACTAACCTTGTCAGAAAGTAAAGCTCAAGGCCTGATAGTATTTTAATTCTCTGCTATGCTTGTCTTTTGTTGTTACTATTAAGTTTTGGAAGCTACCTTAGGTAGTATTTCTGATGACTTCATAGTCCTTGTTTCTCTCTTCTAATTAAAAATAATAATAAAGGGCAAATTTTAGAGCTGATGGTAATCGCTTTTCTAGCAGTGAAAATCATCTCTACCATGTCCTCAAAAAATATCATCAGCATCTTCTTAAATGTCTCCCGTGAGCAGCCATTCATTGTCAGCCAAGGTTGCCTTTGTAAGAGAGTGCAGTGAAAAGTATGGTGTTCTTTTTCACTAAAATTCTATGTCACTATGACACATTTTTTCTTGAATAAATCAATTATTTTAAGGAAATAGATATTTATACATATATACACATATATATGTAACTATGTAACTATATATATTTTTTTCTTTTGCGTATTGAATTAGGCACAGGATCAAAGACGTACAAGTAAATACTTTGGAAATGCTCTCTGATTTCTAAAGTAACCCAGATGCCTGCTGAGGCCTCCTGCCCTTGAGAAATGTGGTTGAATTTGGCCTAAAGCCCAAATCCATAGCCTGTGACAGTCTAGAGTCCTCCTCACAATTTTTCTGGCATCCTAATTGAACTCCTAGTCTTCTCTCTGTTCCCAGCTGGTTTCGTCCTCCTAAACCTGGACACAAAACGTATCCTCCTTTGTCCACACCATGCATTCACCCCAACTGTTGTACGTGCTTCATAATTTAACTGCAGAGTTGGGGGATCAGGGAGAGGTCATAATACAAAGCATAGAGCCTTTGTCTTTCCCTGGCTCTGCCCTCTTATTATTTTTCCCTTTCTTCCTCTTTCTTCCTGATTCAATCAAAAGTCCTTCTCCTTGAGTCATTCAGGGCAAGCCCAAACTCCACTGTGATCCATGCTTCGGCATAATCCGCCTGTTAAGTAATTTCCTCCAAACAAACACAATGCTTTCCCTGAAAGGAACAAAGAAACGGTCAGTCAGTCATGTGTCTATCATCGCAGGGTGGACGTTTACCATTTCATTTTCTCCCACCTAATTGCTCTCATAGGCAAAGACAGATATCTCTGGTCTCAGCTGTGGCATCTACTGAAGATGGACCACGGTGGTGCAGAGCGCTGGGTGGGGAAAGCCAAAGACCTGACCCCACCACAGACTTGCCTTGCTTTTCACCTTGATCCTGGAGCTTCTCAGAGCCTCTGAAATTCACAGATTTTGTTGGGAGGATGAAGTTATCTCTTGCATGTAGAAAGAATTTTAAAAGCACACAGTACCATACAGGTGTCTGTTGTGATTATTCCTATGATGTTCATTTAAAGCAACAAACAGACCATGTGTAATTGAACCCAGTTGTGTGCAGAAGACTTACAGTTTGCATTTGATAAGCCTCCCCGATTTAGCAACATCTTGGCTGCCTGTTTGGCCAGGAAACTCTGTAAAGATCTGTTTTCTGAGGAGAGACTAAGGACTTCCTTCTCTCTTTCAGGCTCAAATTTGTGAGACCGTCCTTTCTGGTTTTTTGTTGTTTTTTTTTTTTAACAAGTCCACCTCCAGTCCAGATGGTACAAGGAAGCACGGTGGCAGGACAAAATAACAAACAACAGCAATTACACTTTTTCAAATATTCCTCCATTTATATGCTATTCGGGGGACTGGGAAATGTTTGAGGACAGCTTCAAGGATAAACAAGATCAGCGAAATATAGGATATCCGTGATTCAGATGCAGGGAATAATGAAGTGACATTTATTTATGCAGGGCTGGGATAAACAGTTTTATTTTAGAGTCAGTTCTCCAGTTCTCTTCAGCTAAGACCCACAGGAGAACGTGAGGGAAAGGCAGCTGGATGAGCACTCCGTGAGTCTGGAAGAAGACCAGTCTCAGAGGAGCAACCAGAATGGGCAGAAAGGAGGATGGCAGCTGACACAGGGAGTCCAGGAAGCAGTGACTCGTGTTTGGCCCCTGGTCCTTTCTGCGTACATTTAGTGGCCAGTCGCCATGGTAGCCCCCATCATCTCTTCTCTTTGCTTCTCTTCTTCCTGAGGTCATGAGTGACCTCCTAGTTGCTAAGCAGAGCTTTACCTCCATTCTTGGGCTCTCGCATTTCTCCAGGGCACTTAACAATGAGGACTACCGCTTCTTTGTGACATCCTCTCTTCCATCACAGATGTGGAAAAAAACAAACTTAGAGTTACCAGGGGGTAAGGAAGGGAGGGATAAATTGCGAGATTGGGATTGACATATACACACTACTATATATAAAATAGATAATTAGTAAGGACCTGCTGTATAGCACAGGGAATTCTACTCAATACTCTGTAATGACTTCTATGGGAAATGAATCTAAAAAAGAGTGGATATACATATATGTATAACTGATTCACTTTGCTGTACACCTGAAACTAACACATTGTAAATCAATTATACTCCAATAAAATTTTTAAAAATAAAATAAAGTGCAGATCAAATGCTAAAAAAACAAAGAACAAGTCCTCTCTTCCACCAGCTTCTAGGTCAGCCCTCTCCTGCTTCTCCCCTGGGTCTCTTACCCACCCAGGCCAACGCTACATTGCACAAGTTGTGCGAAGGACTTGCTATGATTCTTCTTCTTCTTCTCATAAACTTTATGTCCTTGGAAACTTAGCTAACTCATGTTTCCAGTAATCAATTCTATTGCTCTCAAACTTGATAATGTCATCCTTAATTTCTCTCTCCATTTTGTCCAGTTTCAACTACATCTATAATTGGATGTCTCACCAATAATCCAACTTACTCTTTAAAATTAAACTCATCCTCTCCTTCTTGAGCCTCCTGTCCCATGTTCTCTGATTCTGTTAATAGGATCATTGTTCCCCAATCCAGCCCCTTTTCCACCTCCAACCCACTCCCACGTCGCCCTTACCTAACATAAAACTTTATTTTAATTTTATAATTAACATTTATTGAGCACTTGCTATGTGCTAGGCATTGTACTAAGAACTTTACAGAGATTAACTCATTTAATCATTACAGTCACCAAAGAAAGTGGGTAACATTATTATTTTGATTTTTGAGATGAGGAAAATGAGACCCAGAGAGGTGGCATAACTTGCCCAAGTCACACAAGCAAATGACTAAGTATTCTTAATTACTAGGATTCGAATAAGATTCAGATAAGCTGCAGTGATTCTTTAAATAACTGTAAATCTGTATCATTTATTAGGGTGCAGTTGCTATTAAGGATAATCATTAATATTGATTTTTCTTAGTCTGATTGCCCCACTTAACTATGGATAATTTACTAGTTAACAGAACATAACATATACACTTCTGTTTCATCTTTGATCTCTCTCACTCTCTCTCCATGCCAAGAGTCATCAATTTTACCAGCTCAGTTTCTTTTTTTGAATTTTTATTTTACATTGGAGTATCGTTGATTAACAATACCGCGTTAGTTTCAGGTGTACAGCAAAGTGATTCAGTTATACATATATAAGTATCTATTCTTTTTCAAATTCTTTTCACATTTAGGTTATTACAAAGTATTGAGCAGAGTTCCCAGTGCTATACAGTAGGTCCTTGTTGGTTATCTATTTTAAACGTAGCAGTGTGTACATGTCAATCCCAAACTCTCAATCTATCCCTCCCCCAACCCTTCCCCCGGGTAACCATAAGTTCGTTCTCCAAGTCTGTGTCAGCTCAGTTTCTTTAACTGTTTCCCATCTCCTCATTCAAACTGCTCTTATCCCAGATTAGGTTCACTAACTCTCTAATTTTTTCTTTTTAATTATGAAATCTTTCAAACCTTAACAAAACGTAGAGATAAAAGTAAGAGATGTCTGTGAAAAAACCCAGATATTGCAAGTATTCGTGTTTTATATGTTAGTACGTAAAACATTGAAAATTGTCCCCTCATCTTCATTACGATCGTTACTGTATATCCCATTTCCCTTCTCTGAAGTCACGACTTTTCTGAAATTGGAAATATTCTTCCCAGTTTTATGCTATGAATAAATGTGGATACAATAATAATGTATAATATGGTTGTGTTTCTTTAAATTTCATGAATGACATACTGTACATATACTTTTGCAACTAGTTTTGCTATCACTTAACATTATGCTTTTGAAACTAGTCCCATGATGATTCATTTTAAGTAATATATCAATTTCATTGAATGATGATACCACATTTATCTATCGCTTTATTGATTTATATTGTTCCCAGTTTTTCATTAATACAATGTGTATTGAACGACACACCTCTGTACACTTGTTAAAATTTCTTTAGTTTACGTATCTGGAAGTGGAATTACTGGGTATGTCCATCCTCAGCTTTACTGGGAATTACTGCCAAATTGCTCTCTAAAGAGTTGCATCAAAATATATTTTCACCACCAACACATAGAGATCCTATTCCCATGTATTCTTGTCAACATTTGATGTTATCGGGATTTAAAATTTTTGCCAATTTGATGAATGCAAAACTATATCCGATTGTTGCTTCAGATTACATTTGCATGGATCCTAGTGAGATTAATCCTCTTTTCATGCCTTTATTGGCTGTTTACGCTTTCTTTCCTATATATGCTCATACTTATCACTTGGTTATTTTTCTTTTGAGTTATTTTGTTATTCTTATTATTTGTAGGATTTCTTAAACATTCTGTATATCGGTGTTCTTTTTGTTCAATCCAAACACAGTTCTGTAATTTTTCTCATTTGAAAAATGGCATGTAACATCCTTTGTTGCATGGAAAGTATTAACTTTAGTGAGGCCAGATTCCCCAATTTTTCTTTCTATTTAGGGTTTTTGAGGCATGTATAAGAAATATTTCTCTATCTAAACATAGCCTCCTCTACTTTTTAAACAATTTTAAATTTTTTGCTCTTCTTCAACACTGGTTTGTAATACCATCTTTGTCACATGATACATGTATGTGTATGATAGGTAACATACGTCTTGGCATCCAGTAATATACATCTTTCAGTTGTATTTTTTTCTTTAAGATTTATCTATCCTTAGCCCTTTGGTGAAAGCATTTCTCTGGTCATAAAATGTAAATTATATAATTAGCTTGTCAATTTCCACACACACACACAAAAACTAGTTATATTCTTAATGGTATGGAATTAATTTTATGGAACATTTCAGGAATACTCAATATTGACTGTCTTCGGATAGTTGATAGAATGTTGAATCTTCGGATCCATGAGCATGGCCTTTTCTTCCATTTATTTAAATCTTATTTAACTCTCACAATAATATTTTGTAGTTTTTAGTGTAGTAATATAATGTTTTGACATAATTTGTTAGGTTTTTCCTATTTGATATTTTAGATGCTACTGTAAATGATATCATTTTTGTAAATTTTGTCAGTGGTATATAGAAATACAACTGATTCTTGTATTTTAACTTTTTGTCTAGTGACTTTTGTGGGTTTGTTTATTAATTCCAGTAGTTTGTCTGTAAGCACAAAAATGTCATCTGTAAATAATGGCCTTTTTTCCTTCTTTGTAATCTTTTTAGTATTTGTCTTATCTTACTCTATTGGCTAAGATCTCCAGTATAATATTAGAATCAACTGATAATAGCAGATAATGATCTGATTCTTGATTTCAGAAGAAAATCTTTGAATTATTCATGATTAGACATGAGGTTTTCTACTGGTTTTATTTGTAGTTATTGAAATAGAAATTTTCCTTTTATTCTCAGTTTATCAAGTATTTTTATCATTAATGAGCCTTGAAGTTGAAGTACTTTTTCTTCGTCTGTTAAGTTGATCATATTCTCCTTTTGTCAGTTAAGGTGATCAACTAAATTAACCAGTTATCAAATAGTAAGCCACCTTTTATTCCTGAAGCGAGTCTCACTTGGTACTGTCATATTATCTTTATATCTCTGTATTAAAGTTACTAATATTATATTGGGATTTTTGCATCTAACATCATGACAGGGAATAGCCTTTACTTTCGCTTTTTTGTAATGTCCTTGTCAGGCTTTACTATCAAGTCTATTCTAGCTTCATAAAAAAAATTGGTAAGTGTTCCTTCTTTCTGTATTCTGCAAGAGTTTGTATATGATGATGTGGTTTCTTCCTTAAATATGTGGAATAATTCACTACTAAAGCCATCTGTTTGTGAAGTTTCCTTTAGGAGATGGTTTTTAATGATTCAATATCTTTACTATAAATAGAGCTGCTTGAAATTTCTATTCTATTTTCCTCAAAATTTTTCAGTATCACTTAAATTATTAAATAATTATGAATCATAAATTTGCTCATTTTTCCCATTACATTTCTGATGAAAATTGTATCTGGAAATTTTGTCCAGTTTTTCATTCCTGATATGATAATTTATGATTTTATTTCTTGTTAATATTTTCAAGGAATCAACTTTAGATTTGTTGAATTTCTTTATGTTTTCTATTCTTATTTCTGTTGTTATTTTTATATACCTCTTTCTGCATTGTCTGGGTTTGTTTGTAGGGTTCTTCTTCCCTAGCTTCTTCAGATAGAGGCTGAGGTAACTCACTTTTAGTCTATATTCTTTCTAGGAAATGCATTTAAGATTATAAATTTCCTTCTAGGTACTGATATCCCACAGTTTGAAAATCATTTCTTTCAATTATTTTCTAAATTTCACATTTATTTCATTTTTTGTCCTTGGGTTATTTACAAGTGTATTATTTAATTTCTAAATAGCTTGATATTTTTTGTTGTTTTGAACATCATTTTCTAGCTTAATTCTTCTGTCATCAAAAAACATGCTATAAATTATTTCAATTTAAAAATTTTACTAACGCTTCCTTTCTGGCCCAGAATGTGGTCAATTTTGGTATATAATACATGTGCACTTGAGAAAGTCATTATTTTGTGCAGTGTATTAATTGTGCTGTTCAGGTTTTCTGTATCCTTATTGAATTTTATTTTCTCATGTAAACTCAATTTTTTGATTCCTGTTTTTGGAATGTAACAGGCTCTTCACTGTTTACAGGGTTATATCTGAGTTATAAAAATATTTTCTCCCTTCCTTGGTGTTTTTGTAATTCCTGTATTCCCCCCTTCAATCTTGGCTGCCATAATCAGACAGAAAATGCAAGACAAGATTTTCGTGCATCTGTAGGGAAAACCTAGCAGCAAACAGTAACTGCTCCAGGTCTGTCAAATAGATGCATTTGAATTTGTTGTCTGCTTGTTCTATCATTATTTTTAATGACAAGTCTGTTATAATTCTTAACGTTGTTTCTCTGGATGTAATCTGTCTTTTTTCCAGATGCTTTCAAGACTTTGGTTTTCAGCAGTTTGATTGTCTGGGTATGTTTCTTGGGTATTTGCGCTGCTTGGTTTCCTCTAAAGCTTTCTGGAATTATGTTTTGGTGTCTGGTTAATTCTGGAAAATTCTCAGCCATTATTTCTTCAGATATTTTTCCTGCCCCATTCTGTATCTTTCCTTCTCGGATTCCAGTCACACATATGTTAGACCAGTGGTCCCCAACCTCCTTTTTGTCACCAGGGACCGGTTTCATAGAAGACAATTTTTCCACGGACAGTGGGGCAGGGGGGATGGTTTCAGGATGATTCAAGCGCATTACGTGTATTGTGCACTTTATTTCTATTATCATTACATTGTAATATATAATGAAATAATTCTACAATTCACCATAATGCAGGATCAGTGGGAGCCCTGAGCTTGTCTTCCTGCAGCTGGATGGTCCCATCTGGGGGTGATGGGAGACAGTGACTCCCGAAGTGTGTTTCTTATGTCCAGTCTACTCCATAGCCTCATTTGGGTTGCTGTCACTGCAGAAAACTCTGCTTCACAAAGATAGGATGTTGGAAATGGAAGCAGGCTTTTCAGTGCTTTTGTGGCAGTCTCAGGATATACCGCCTTGACTTTAATCCAGAACGCATGGAGATTGAAGTTGTTTCAAACATACTTTTAAGACCGGCGTCATTTGCGATCTCAAGCAGTTGATCCTCTTCTAGCACAGACAAAACTTTCAACTGATTCACCTGGCTTATTCACAAATGGGTCGCGGATCCATTCCTTCCCACTTCGGGGGTCTTTGTGGTTGGGAAGTAATGCTCAAACTCTTTTGAAAGCTGAGATAGGTGATCATGCACCAGCCGGGAGAAAAAAGGCCCTGGCTCAGTCCCTTTCAAAATCTCTGCTAATGTTTGAAACACGTCAATAATCCCAATGTTCACTCGTCGCCCCCAGAATTCCAGTTTGGCTTTGAATGCAGCCACTTTATCTGCCGACTTTAACACAGTTGTCGTTCTCCCCTGACGTGACAGATTGAGTTCATTGAGCAGGTTGAATATGTCACATAAGTAAGCAAGTTTTGCGACCCATTCTGTGTCACTGAAATGTGCTGCCAGAGGTGACTGCTTTTCTAAAAGAAATCTCTGGAGCGGCTCTCATAACTCAGAAACTCTGGCCAGTGATCTACCTTTAGAAAGCCATCTCACTCTCTGTATAAGAGAAGACGTGTGTGTTCTGTGTCCATCTCCTCACGGAGCTGCGTGAACAGCCGTGAGTTAAGGGCATGGACTTTAATATGGTTGATAATTTTAATCACATCCTGCAAAACGTTGTTAAGTTCAGGTGACATTTTTCGGCTAGCCAGCATTTCTCTATAGATGACACAGTGCGTAGACTCACATTCAGAAGTGACCTCTTTGGGCCGAGTAGTGAAACCAGAAGGCTGTCCAGTCATGGCAGCTGCTCTGTCCATGCATATACCGACACAAAATGACTGATTCAGTTTCCCTGATATGTAGTCATTCAAAGACTTGAATAGTTCTGCAGCTGCGGTGTTGGTTGGCAACAGAAGTGCACATAACATATCCTCATGCACATCCTGCTGAAAAACATCTCGCACAGAAACAAGCACTGTGGCCTTGTTGTCAACAGCGGTAGACTCTCAACCTGGATTGCGTACCACGGTGACTCATTAATCCTCTCTAACAATTGTGCCTCAGTATCCTCTGCTATTTCATCCATTTTTCTAGTTACGGTGCTAGCCAAAAGGGGAACACGTGCCTCCTTTTGAACTGCAGCCTCTCTTAAAAGTTCACAACAAATGTCCTTAGCAGCAGGCGGGATCAACTCTTCACCAACAGCGAAGAGCTTCTTAGCTTTAGCAGTGCGTTTAGCCACTAAGAATGATGCTCTCAGTGCGGACACATTTGATGAAGTGGTGGCCTTCCATAATTGCTTCTGTTCTTCGTGTTCACCTTTTTTTCTTTTGAAAAACTCCAAAGGCTTGTCTTTTAATGCAGGGTGCTTGGTCTCCATGTGGCAAAGCAGTTTTGAAGGTTTCATGGCTTCATTGGATAGTTGCCACATATACACAGCTGGCTTGGAGAATGTGAATCACCTGTTGCAATGAACCCATAATTTAAGTAGGACTCTTGGTATTTTCTTTTGAATGCAGCTTTCCTTTTGTTGGCAGTCATAGAGTCTTCTGCTGTCTCATGATTCGGTCTTTCCCCCTTTTTAAAGAGGCTCTCCAGCGACACTTGTTTTTTACTCATTTTGGCCAGGCTTAGCTTGTGGACTTACCAAAATTGTGACTGAGACAAGTGAGCGGTGTGGGAAAGAGGCACGGATGGTAGTGGTAAATAAAATACAGGGTGGGCCACGCGCAGACTAACATAAGTGTTGGATTCTGACTTAAAGCCTTCCACCAGATGCAGCTGTACAATTGAAGTACATCAAATCACTTGCCACTATAAAGCCTGCCACCAGGTGCAGCTTAATTGTCACTTGCCGCTCACTGATAGGGTTTTGATTATGAGTCTGCAAGCAATTGATTTATGATGGTCTCTGTGCAGTCAAACCTCTCTGCTAATGATAACCTGTATTTGCAGCCGCTCCCCAGCGCTAGCTTCACTGCCTCAGCTCCACCTCAGGTCATCAGGCGTTAGATTCTCATAAGGAGCGCGCAACCCAGATCCCTCGCATGCACGGTTCACAGTAGGGTTCGCGTTCCTATGAGCATCTAATGCTGCCTCTGACCTGAAAGGAGGCGGAGCTCAGGCGGTAATGCGAGTGATGGGGAGCGGCTGCAAATACAGATGAAGCTTTGCTCGCTCACCCACTGCTCACCTCCTGCTGTGTGGCCTGCTTCCTAACAGGCCACGGACTGGCACTTGTCCGTGGCCCCGGGGCTGAGGGACCCCTGTGTTAGACTTTCTGATGTTGTCCCACAGCTACTGGATATTCTATTTCATTTTTCACTCTTTTTGGTTTTTGCGCTTTGTTTGGGTGATATATATTGACCTTATCTTGAATTCACACATTCTTTCCTCACCTGTGTCAAATTCTTTCCTTCTGATGAGCCTATCAAAAGTGTTTTTCATTTCTTTTATTGTGTATTTTGTTTCTGCATTTTTATTTAATTTTTTCTTATACTTTTCTTCCCCTGTAACTCCCATCTGTTCACATGTTGTCTGTCTTTTCTACTGCAAATCATGTTAATAAGTTAATTGTAGTTATTTTAAATTCCCTGTGTGACAACACAAATATCTGCATCATATTGGAGTCTGATTCTGTTGATTTCCTTGACAGTGTGTTATTTTTTTCTTTCCTCTTTATGTTTCTCATAATTCTTGTTTGAATGCTAGACATCTTGTATTGCACAATAGTGTATTTGGTAAATATTAATTGTGTGTTGAAATGGCACACGTTTTCATTTGGTACGTTATTAGTATGGGGGTTGAATCAGTATAGCCATGACTTGACCTGGACTTGGGTTGCTTTAGCTGTGGTCACCCTAGTGCACCTCAGATTTAAATTCCTCTAGTGGTACTTCATGCTTAGGTAATGGCTGCATTTCTGAGTTTTTGTTTTTGGGGGTTTTTTTGCCTTCCTATTACTTTATTCTGTGTCTTTATTTATTTTAAATTAATTTTTACTGGAGTATAGTTGATTTACAATGCTGTGTCAGTTTCTGCTGTATAACAAAGTGAATTAGTTATACGTATACATATATCCACTCTTTTTTAGATTCTATTCCCATATAGGTCATTACAGAGTATTGAATAGAATTCCCTGTGCTCTACAGTAGGTCCTTGTTAGTTACCTGTTTTATATATAGTACTGTGTATATGTCAACCCCAATCTCCCAATTTATCTCTCCTCCCCTTCCCCTTGGTAACCATAAGTAGTTTGTTTTCTACAACTGTGACTCTATTACTGTTTAGTAAATAGGTTCATTTGTACCATTTTTTTAGATTCCACATAAAAGCAATATCATATAATATTTGTCTTTCTCTGTCTGACTTACTTCACTCAGTATGACAATCTCTAGGTCCATGGAGTATCTTTTATTAATGTTTCTGTTCTACCATTAGCCTTAGGCTTTGCCTATGACCTCAGCTCTCTAATGCATTCAGGAAAGATTAGGATTTTGTAGATTAGCCATCTTTTTCTTATTGTAAGAGTAGTAGCAAAATTCTTTCCAGCATTCTCCATTTTAAGTAGAATCCCTGAATATTTGGTTTTTAAGTTTCTCTCAAACTACAAGATTCTGATACCAGGAAATCTCAGAAGAAATTGTCCAGAACACTTCAAGAGAAATTGAACAATGTATCGACGGACTGTGTTTTGCAAATGTTTGCCAGGTGACCACAGTTTTAACATATGTGACCATAATTTAAGAGGATCTGGTAAGAAAATCCAGCTATGAATTAAAATTAATAATAGCTAATATTTATCAAGTGTTTAAAATGTACTAGGCACAATGTAAGGTGTTTTACATCTCTCATGTCATTTAATTATCTTACCATCAAAGGGTAGGAACTGATATGATCTCTACCTTATACCAGGGAAAACTGAGGTTCAGAAAGCAAGTGACCTGTTCAGAATTACACCACTACAAAGTGTTCTATCAAGTTCCAGAAGCCCTAGTCTTGACTACTATACTGTATTCTTTCCTTGTGGTGTTATTAGGCTATTTTTTTCTCTTGTGAAAGTACTCTCCTTACCTTTTTTCCTGTATTCCTTTTTTGGTATTTGTTAAAGAAGCAAATGCTTAAAAGAGTTTGGCAGAGTATCCTATCTATCTCTGGTTTTGACTTTATTTTTCTGTTACAAAAGATTGATGAATTGTCTACTTTTTAACCCTTGTTCATTATTTACTGTATGATATAAAGTTGGCAAAAGTTTTGAGAATGGGGTACAGAAAAGTTCTCTATTCTGAAACTATCATGTTTATCTCTCAGTTTTAGGAGAGCTGGGCTGCTCATAAATTCCATCACTCTCTTGCTGCTGTTTCTGTCTAGCAAATTATTTCTTTATTCACGAGGCAATAAAAGGTCACTGGAAAGAAGAATATAATATTCACTCTCATAAAATAAAGTTAAACAGTATTTAGCATTTATATTTTTCCAGTGTAGTAAACAAAATATGGTTTATTTGACTCAATGAAGACCTATGATACCAAAAGAGATAAATCTAATGATTTGTTTGAATACAGGAAGATAAATCTTGCACTGCATGCCCTCAATGATGACATGTTACCATTGTCCTAGTTCTCTGTAAAATTAGATAGAGAGGCAAAGCCGGCCTGGCTTCTTGTTCCAAAACATCCAGAGCCTATAGGGCTACAGTCTAAGGAGACCAGCTGAACAGAACAATTCATTTCTTTGTTTACTTGCTTGGCTTTTTATGCTGCTTATTGAGCTAAGATTGACATGGTGTTCTATATTTGCAAGAGAGGGTAGAAAAAGAAAAGGTCAATTGTTCTTTTTAATTTGCTTTATTTTTCACTGAGTGTCTGAGAGAATGTAAAATTTTCTGACCTTTCTTCATAGATGTCACAAGATAATTATTTCCTTTTTTTATAGACATTCATATCTGTGGTTAAAAAATTTAGCAGGTGCATTATGAAAACTGAGTTGGGCATTTCTTACAAGTGAAAATTTATTATTTTTATAAAATTTCTACATATTGTATTTATAAAGTGAATTTTTGTGCAAAATATTTTTTAAGAAAATGTTTCTTTACAGTTCCAATCACTTTTGTTGCCATAATTCAAATCATACAACTAAAATACAGTAAGTTAGTTAGTGCCTTTGAGAAATTCAGATATCAAAATAACGCATTTCTCCTTGTAAACTACATGGCTTTAAATACTTTTATGCAGAGTTCTTTTGAGTAGGAATGCAGTGATGAAAAAACTGGAAAAGCAAAGAAAAGAAAAGCAATAGAAGTAAATGTTTCGAACTATAAAGGGGTCAGCTTTTGTACCCTATTTATCAATCTAGGCACTTCCACAAGGTTTTGATGCTTCTTTAAATAGTAAGAGTAAATCCAGTTTCAAAATGTGCTAATTTTTCCTCTAAAGTTATTTACAAAAAAAAGAAATCCATCCATTGCTTACAGTCTTTTTTCCAATTTTTTTACACATTTTGTTTCTCTGTCTCATGTTTTTAGAAGGCTTTTATAAAGGACTTCCTTTACTGAACAGACGAATGTGGCCTTTTCTTTCTATCTCTCTAATTAAAACATTGCAACCTGGGGAAGCTATCAGTTAGTTCTCAGTAAATGGCACTTATTTTGATCTCCTTTGGTAGAGCAAGAAAAATGGTGACGTGAACAGAAATGTCCTGGTCCCTAAAATTAGATATAAGTCCACTAATATGCAACCTGCAGAGCCCTCTGGGTCTTCAGAAATGGCACCCAGGAATTTATTTCGACATAAATCAACTTGCTTTCACTGTACAGCTCAGCTGTACTGAGATCATTTTTCAAAGGAACTTAACAGTTTAAGATTGTTCAGGCCTTCTGGAATCCTACATCTATATTTTCCTTCTTAACAGATTCTCTGAAATTTGAATCAAAGACCATACATCATGATATAACTCCAGTACTTAGCAAACTCATCATTCTGGCTACCATTTTGTATTCTTTTTTTTTTTTTTTTTTTGGCACTAAGCCTTATTGTGTTTGGTTAACATGATTTTCGGGGATTATTAGGTTTTGGGGCTTTTTGTTGGTTTGTTTATTTTTTGCTTTCAAAAGAAAAAGTCTTATGTTCTATTGTCAAAGGCATAGGCAAGATCTTAATAATTGTACAAACCAATGCCTCTACACCTTTTTCTGTGTCCTGAGGGTATCAATAAGGTCATATGTAATGGACACATTGACCTAATAATGGTTTGTTTTTAAAAAGATTTCTTTTGAGGTAAATTAACCCTAATAAAGAATGCAAAGCAAAGAGCATAATCAGCTCATGTTTAGTGAGCAACCATTAATATTATGACTGTTTAAGTACAAGATAATTCAGAAGCAGTTTCTCAAGAAATTTAGTTTCTAGCATAAAGGGGCCAGACAGGTGTTCAGGGAGATAATATGTGTTTGCATGGCTTGTGTATAAAATTCATGTCAAAATTTTGACAAGAATATGTGATAAAGGATATCTACTAGACATGTGAGAAAACTAGCATAACTGATAGTTGTATAGGAAGTACTCAATTCATAAAAGTTGTTTACTTAAAAGTGGCCAAATTGATTTTATATAAGAATGTGAGCCCTAGTTCAGAAAGTAGCGATTTCATGAAAAACAAGCATTGGATTTAGTTATGAAACTTGAATGTCATTCCTAGACTTGTGTACTGAAGACTACAAAATATTGATAAAAGGAATTAAAGAAGACACAAATAAATAGAAAGACATCCCATGGTCATGCACTGGAAGATCTAATATTGTGAAAATAGCTATACTTTCCAACACAGTCTACAGATTCAGGGCAATCCCTATTAAAACCAAATGGTATTTTTTATAGAAATAGCAAAAACAATTGTAAAATTCAGACGGAACCACAAAATACCCCAGATAGCCAAAGCCATCTTGAGAAAGAACAACAAAGGTGGAGGCATCGCACTTCCTCACCTCAAAATAAATCACACAACAACAAGAATTGAAACAGTTTGGTGCTGGCACAATAACAGACATTTATAGCAGTGGAGCAGAATAGATAGCCTAGAAATAAGCTCACATATATATAGTCAAATGGAGATAGGATAGTCTCTTCAAAAAATAGTGTTGAGAAAAAAAAATATGTATATGTATATAAAACTATATATATCCACATATAAAAGAATGCAGTTGGACCCTTATCTAACACAGTACACAAAAATCAACTCAAAATTGATTAAAGACTTTTAACACCTGAAACTATAAAAATCCTAGAAGAAAACAGGGGAAAATCTTCATAACATTGTCTTTAGCAATGACTTTTTGGATATGACACTAGAAGCGCAGACAACGAAAGCAGAACTAGACAAGTGGGACTACATCAAACTATAAAGCTTCTGCACAGCAAAGGAAACAATCAACAAAATGAAGAGGCAACCTACACAATGGGAGAAAATATTTGTAAACCATGTATCTGTTAAGCAGTTAATTTATCATAAAGACCTAAAACTCAATAGCAAAATAATGATAATAGTAATAATAACAACAACCTGATTTTAAAAATAGGCAAAGGATTTAAATAGATATTTCTCCAAAGAAAACATGTAAATGACCAATGGGTATATCAGGTACGTGGAAAGATGTTCAACATCACTAATCAGAGAAGTGTAAATCAAAGCTACAGTGAGAAATCACCTGACACTTGTTAGCATTTCTATTATATGAGAAAAATGATACTAAATCTTGACAAGGATGTGGAGAATTTGGAACCCTTGGACATCACTGGTGGGAATGTAAAATGCAGTAGCTGCCATGGATAGCAGTGTGGAGGTTCCTCAAAAAAATTAAAAGTAGAGCTACCCATATGATCCAGCAAGCCCTCTTCTGGGTATATGACCAAAAGAAATAAAATCAGGATGTTGAAGAGTTATCTGCATTCCTATGTTCATTGCTTCATTATTCACAGTAGCCAAGATTTGGAAACAGTATGTGCATTTACAGATGAATGGATTAAGAAAATGTAGCATACGCATACAGTGGAATATTATTCAGCCTTAAAAAGGAAGGAAACCCTACCATGTGCAGTAATGTGAATGAACCTGGAGAACATTATGCTATGTGAAATAAACCAGTAACAGAAGGACAAACGTTGCTTAATTCCACTTCTGTGAGGTATTCAAAATACTCAAACTCATAGGAGCAAAGAGTAAAATGGTAGTTGCCTGGGCGTACAGGGAGGAGGAGATGGGGAGCTGCTTTTCAACAGGGACAAAGTTTAAACTTCCAGTTATGCAAAATGACTAAGTTCTAGAGATCTCCTGTACAACACTGAGCCTAGAGCTAACAGTGTTATACAATGCATTTAAAAATTTGTTAAGAGGGTAGGTCTCATGTTCAGTGTTCTCACCACAACAAAAAAGAAAAAAAGGGGGGAAAAAGAAATTTATCTAGTCCTATTCTGCTCTACTTGCCCATGAGTGAATTAGGGGGGAAAAAAAAGAAATCTCGATTTGTCTGTGATGTGTTGTAAAAACCCATCCACCCAAGCATCAGCCAGAAAACTCCACCTGGATATCCCAGGCAGGTTTCCTTTCATCTCCATACTTGCCACAGTCTCTCATCCACACAGGAGACGTGGCTACCAGTCCCACCAGAAGGAAGAGTGTTGCACTGTCTTAATGCCATCTCATCATATAACGTAGTGCCTCCTGAGAGGAAGCAAATCAAAATATGTGGCTGTCTGTGAACTGCTTGGGGCTAGCACGGGAGACCACCCATGAAATGTCGATCTGATTGCTAAAGGTCATTTGTGGTTTCCTAGCAGTCTCTGTGGAAAGATGCTGGAATCACCAACACATAGTTTGCTTATGATGTTTCTGTTGGGTCCACACAGTTATCATAGGGAGAGGGCGTGTAACTTTTATTTGCCTGATTAAATTTCAAAGCCCCTTCATTCATGCCTGAGAAAACTCAAATTTAAAAATGAAACTCTGAGCCTGCGCGTCTGGAGCCCGTGCTCTGCAGCAAGAGAGGCCGCGATAGTGAGAGGCCCGTGCACCGCGATGAAGAGTGGCCCCCGTTTGCCAGAACTAGAGAGAGCCCTCGCACAGAAACGAAGACCCAACACAGCCCAAAATAAATAAATAAATAAATAAATTTTTTTAAAAAAATGAGACCTGCTGGAAGGTGCCCATTAACCCTGCTAATAAGCAAATATAATTTTTGTCACTTGCAGATGACACTCAATGTGTCTTGGGCTCATATTTCAGAGGAGACTTCCACATGAGGTTCATTCAAGTGGAAAAAAATATTTCCTGACTACTGACCTGGAGCGGCTCTCCAGGATGTGCCTGTTCTGTGGCAGATGCCAGATTGTCCTGTGTCCATCCTCGGGGGCTATTCATAAAAGCAGATTTCTTTATCTGAGAGACTAATCTCTCATGAAGTTTGACCATCCCTAGACATGGAAAAGGCATAGACATCTCTGCTTTGTCTGCAACCTCTCCTGCAGAATCCTATGATTTCTCCATCTTATCTTGTGAGTGCTTCTACTAAACAGAAAATGAGGTCTCCCAATATGCCCCATGCAGTATTGAACACACCATCAACCTTCACAAAAGCATCTGCGATCGTGATGTATTGATGATGTCGGAGGAATTCACTAAGAGATCTTAGGGTGTCCATGACTAAATGAAGGCTTCAGAGGAGGTGAAAAATAAAATGGAGTGAGAGAGTATCGTGTGTCATCTAAGCAAGCTCCCTGCCCTCATTCAGATAAGGGCATCTCTCCATATTACTAATGAGACAACTTCCTTCTAAATTAGAGCTGAGATGAGTTTTTCAACATCACCCACAAAATGAAGAAATGGAAAGAAAAGCATGAACCCCTGGTTGTGACACTGCAGCACAAGTGCTTGTTTGTTTACACAACAGATATTTTATTGAGTGCAGCGTCCAAAAGAAATGGTCACTATTGCAGAATGCAACAGAAAACAGTTCTTTCCCTTGGCAACCTGACAGCATAAGAAGAATTGGAAGGCATAAGTGAGGAGAGTTTCTAAAATACTAAATGAGGCTCATTTTTTTTCTAAACGCTTTAGCTACCATATTTTTAAATCAATTTTTTTAAACATAGGAAGCATGTTTAATATTCATGTTCTTTATTACGGTATTTTAAGGGATGGGTGCATTTCATGCCCTGTTTAATTCAGCTAGTCTTCCTTTCATATAAGTTAGGGAAGATCCTATGCTCAAAAAAGAAAAGCATTAATGAAACTCTACCGGACGCGCAGGCGCAGCGGCCATGGCTCGCGGGCCCAGCCGCTCCGCGGCACGTGGGATCTTCCCGGACCGGGGCACGAACCCGTGTCCCCCGCATCGGCAGGCGGACTCTCAACCACTGCGCCACCAGGGAAGCCCATACCACTAGGTTTTTGAATGTGGTCACCATCCATAATTTTTTGGATAAAAGGTAAAATATATAACTTACTGTGATTTAAAGCCTAGCATTAAGTTGTAATATCTTTCATTTACATATTTGATTCAACAGCATTTATTGAGCATATATGGGCAAGGCATTCTGGGGAATACAAAAATGAATAAGAAAGATCCATTCTCACCTTATCACTGAATTGCAAATACAAAGATCCTTAAATGAGGGTAGGATATAACAAGTGCCTAAAGGGGGTAAAAACAAAGTGCTCTGGGACACAGAGGAAAGAAGCTGCCCTGTGCCCCAGGGCACTCCGGGAAATATTTATGGGGAAGTGGCAAACGAGCTGAGCATGGCTAAAATGTCATTAGAGAGGGAGAAAGTCCCTCTAATGACTAAGGGAGAACAGCATGCATAGGAAATTATGGAGCAGGTAGTCTGCTTACTAGAGTGGAGGTTAGTTAGAACGAGGCTGGTGAGAGAAAAAAACAGATAATTATATTATCCCTGCCTACAGAAATTCCTTCGGGGTGACCTTTATAATACAAGCAGAGAGGAGTCATTGAAAATTACTTAGCAAAGAAGTGACACGGTCACTTGTCTCTTATGAACAACACTCTGCAGCTGTGTGTCAGACAAGAGCAGGGAAAGATTCTGAAATAGAGAAAAGACAAGAGGCTATGATGTACTAAGAGGTATAAGAGGATTAAACAGGACTAAGACCAATAGGAAAAAAAGAGAGAAAGAGCCCTGAGAGTCTTGGTGGCAGGATTGGATGCTGCATTGATTTTTGCATAATGCATGCGGTCAGTCAACAAATAGCCACTGAACGACTACCAGGTGAGAGGCATTACATTGAGTGATGAAGATACAACAGTAAAAGGATTTATAGTTTTTGCTTCTAGGAGCTTACAATTTTGGATGTGACAAAAATAAACAAGCATGTAACAACATAATATAAGTAAGAATAATAAGTATGAATGGATGTTCCAGAAGAGGAAACAGCATATGGGAAGTCCAAAGATGGGATAGAGTACGCCTGGGATATTCAAGGAACTACAGGTAATTCAGATAATTCAGCCTGGCTGAAGCACGGAGTATAAGGCAGCAAGTGGAAAGAGATAGGACTGGTGGTATAAATAAGCAGGACCAGATAACAGTAGATTCTATAAACCACACTGAGAATCTGTGATCAGTGCTGAGAAGGGAATGACATGACCACATTCCACTTCAGGAAGTGAAGGATTTTAGGAAGAGGATATGAGTGGGTAGAATTTTTTTAAAAAGAGAGAGAGAGAGACGAGTAGAAAGGAGGAATGTCAATGATGGTGAGAAAATTATAAAATTATCAAAACCCAAAGGGTTTAACAACTTAACAACTCAAGATTTTCAAGAGAATGGTTTCAACAAACCCCTGGGGCAGAAGCCCAGTTACGAAGGGCTTGAGAAGAGAAAGGAAGGTAGTTGGATTTCATCATTTTTTAAAGAATTTAGGAAAGCAAAGGGGGAAAATGAATTAGATCATTGTAAAAGAAGTAGCAGCATCTAGGGAGGGATTTTCTTTTGTTCATGGAGAGCAGAGACATGAAGATTTTATTACAAGAATGGAAGAACCTCAAAGAAGAGATTGGATACAAAGGAGGTGGGAGAAACTCTGGATGGAGCAGAGAAGGAACAGTATCAAGATTAATAAGGACCTTTTTCCCAAAAGAGTACATCCTAAGCTAGAAAAGCCCAATCATGATTTCCCATAGTCATTTAGGAGAAAAATATAAAATATTTTTCAGAAATTTTACCGCAGAAAAAGAATCTGATAGAGAAATCCACCACATAAGAAATTTGTTTAACAAGACCTTGGTGTTAGTTAGAAGCCTCCAGAACCATGCAGGGTCCATATCCCAGTTTCAAAAGAAGGTACTTCCAACTAGGATTATTTAATGTTTCAGTCAAACAAACAAACGAAACCTGCAGAAGAGGCATTGCAATTTTATCTCTTAAGTTGATGAAAATCCATTAATGTTTCCTCCCATCCAGAAATGATTTGTAAGGTTTAAATCATTGTTTCTGCTCTATTAGGTGTAATTGGAGAACTAGGTGTCCTTGCTAGGTCTCTCCATTCTTACAAGATACAAAAGATGCCTCAGGCCAAAAGAATAAGACAGCCAGCTGAGAGCACAGCTGGAGGTCTGGACTGTCTGCCCTGGCTGTCAAGGATCAAATATCCTTCCTTTGTACTCTTTTTTTTTTTTTTTTCTTCCAGGCAAACACCCAACACTTGAAAAATGTTTTGATTGGAACAGTGTTTTGATGGGAATATACCCATCACTATCTTGAAGGAGAAGCCTTCCAACAACCATATACTGGCTTAAACACAGAGTGTAAACACCACAGGAATTGTTAGGGACTTAAGAGTGGTTTGGGGACTTCGCTCGTGGCACAGTGGTTAAGAATCTGCCTGCCACTGCAGGGGACATGGGTTCGAACCCCGGTCCGGGAAGATCCTACGTGCCGTGGATCCACTCAGCCCATGCGCCACAACTACTGAGCCCATGTGCCACAACTACTGAAGCCCACGTGCCTAGAGCCCATGCTCTGCAACAAGAGAAGCCCCCGCAATGAGAAGCCCGCGCACCGCAACAAAGAGCAGCCCCACTTGCCACAACTAGAGAAAGACTGCACGCAGCAATTAAGACCCAACACAGCCAAAGATTAATTAATTAATTAATTAATTAATCTTTAAAAAAAGAGTGGTTTGGGAAAATCTAAATAAACCTTCACCATTTGACTGCACTCATGCCTCTCTTCTCAATGCATTTTCTTGATGCATGGATCCTGATGGTGAAGCTGGGGATGTACAAAGCCTGGACTATCCAGAAGGCAAACTGAAATAAAGGAGTTAAAAATCGACTGTCCCAAGACACTAGGGCTCTGGTAAATAATCAAGCATTTGATTGTTGTTTGCTTTTTAAAGAAGGCTCTTTCTGTCTTCCTTTGAGGAAAAAAGAAAGGATGAAAAAAAAATGAAGTTACCAATATGCCCTATTTCATTGAATCTAAAATATAATTGATTGGAACATATATACCAGTTTCAGATATGTTAAACTTGGGGGGAAAAAAAGAAAATGAGTCTTGGAACCAAAAAATCATGTTATCTTGAGATGGTGAGATTGAGAGTTGATGTGATTCAACATCAGATTGTCTTAATGTCCTCTAAGAAAGAAGACCGTGTTGCAAGCTGAGAGTGAGATGCCCTTAGATCATGACGAGGGTTGAAGAGAGCAAGACCTGTTCAGAACAGCCTTTGATAGAGATGACAAGGAATAAGAGAAAACATTTTCCCACTGAAAACTCCTCTTTCTCCTGACTTTGAGGTACTCCCTTCTACTCAGGCATGCAAGCTGGAATTTGAGGTTGTCTCTCATTCTTCCTTCTCTCTCTCCCATACCTTCCTAATCACCAAGGTCCATGAATACTGTGCCTTAAACGTTTATCAGTTCATTCTCTACTTCCTTCCCCCACTGCAATTCCTATTGTTAAAGGCCCTCGTCATTTCTGGCTTAAAGTATTGCTATAACCTCTTGTGTTAACCAGTCTCCAAGATGGTACCTCATGTTCCCTGCTTCCTGGGATCCACTCTCGCGGACGTGCCCTCCTCATATCAAAGTGAGCGCTACAGCATGGTGGAAGCGAGAGAACGTCACTTCTTAGCCCAAGTCGTAAGAAACATTGTTACTTCTGCCTTGCGTGCTCTCTCACTTTCTCCTCCCTGCCCCCCGCCCTCTCTCTGGGATCACTCACTCTAGGGGAAATCAACTTTCATGTCATAAGGACACTCTGGCAGACCTGTGGAAAGATCCATGTGGCAAGGAACTCAGGTCTCTGTGAAGAGCCAGGCAGGAGCTAAGGCCTCTTGTCAGCGGGCATGTGCCTGAGATGGGGAGTTGATCCCTCACCCCTAGTTAAGCCTTTAGATAACTGTAGCCCCAGCTACACCTATTTAAAAAAAAAACAACACCTTATGGAGTTATGATTGGCATGTAGTATATACATTTAATGTATACAACTTGATGAGTTTGGGGATAAGTATATACTTATGAAACAATCACTACCATCAAGGCCATAAATACCTTCATCACCTCCCAAAGTTTCCTCCTGCCCCCTTTATTTTTTTTGTTTGTTTGGGGTATGGTTGTTTTACAATGTTGTGTTAATTTCTGCTGTACAGCAAAGTGAAGTAGAGTTCTCTGTGCTCTACAGCAGGTTCTCTTTAGTTATCTATTTTATACATATTCGTGTATATATGTCAATCCCAATCTCCCAGTTCATATCCCACCCACCCTTCCCCCCTCGGTATCCATACGTTTGTTCCCTACATCTGTATGTCTATTTCTGCCTCACAAACCGATTCATCTGTACCATTTTTCTAGGTACCACATATATGCGTTAATATACGATATCCGTTTTTCGCTTTCTGACTTACTTCACTCTATATGACAGTCTCTAGGTCCATCCACGTCTCTATAAATGACCCAATTTTGTTCCTTTTTATAGCTGAGTAATATTCCATTGTATATATGTACCACATCTTCTTTATCCATTCGTCTGTTGATGGACATTTAGGTCACTTCCATGATCTAGCTATTTTAAATAGTGCTGCAGTGAACATTGGGGTGCATGTGTCTTTTTGAATTATGGTTTTCTCTGGGTACATGCCAGTAATGGGATTGCTGGGTCATATGGTAGTTCTATTTTTAGTTTTTTAAGGAACCTCCACACTGTTCTCCATAGTGGCTATATCGATTTCCATTCCCACCAGCAGTGCAAGAGGGTTCCCTTTCCTCCACACCCTCTCTAGCATTTATTGTCTGTAGATTTTTTGATGATGGCCATTCTGACTGGTGTGAGGTGATACCTCACTGTACTTTTGATTTGCATTTCTCTAATGATTAGTGATGTTGAGCATCCTTTCATGTGTTTGTTGGCAATCTGTATTTCTTCTTTGGAGAAATGTCTATTTAAGTCTTCTGCCCATTTTTGGATCGGGTTGTTTGTTTTTTTGATTTCTGCCTATGTTTTCCTCTAAGAGTTTGATAGTGTCTGGCCTTACATTTAAGTCTTTAATCCATTTTGAGTTTATTTTTGTGTATGGTGTTAGGGAGTGTTCTAATTTCATTCTTTTACATGTAGTTGTCCAGTTTCCCAGCACCACTTACTGAAGCAGCTGTCTTTTCTCCATTTTATTTTCATGTCTCCTTTGTCACACCTGCCCCCATTTATTTTTTGTGTGTGGTAAGAACCACTTAACATAAAATCTATTCTCTTAGCAAATTTTAAGTATACAACACAGTATTGTTAGCTATAGGCACTGTGCTCTATAGTAGCTCCAGAACTTATTTATCTTGCATTATTGAAATTTTGTGTACTTTGACCATCAGCTCCCCACTGACCCCTACTCCTAGCTACTGCAACAACCATTCTACTCTCTGCTTCTATGGGTTTGACTATTTTAGATTCCACATATAAGTGAGATCATACAGTATCTGTCTTTCTGTGTCTGGCTTATTTCACTCAGATAATATTCTCCAGGTCCATCCATGTTGTCACCAACGTCATTTCTTCTTTAAGACCGAATAATATTCTACTGTATGTATAAATTTCCTTTTTTATTAGTTTTTTCAGTATTCTTGAGATATAATTGACATACAGCACTGTGTAATTTTAAGGTGTATGGAATACTGACTTACATGTACTGTGAAATGATTACCACAGTAAGTTTAGTTAACATCCATCATCTCACAGAGATACAAAACAAAAGTGTTTTGTTTCCTTATGAGGAGAACTTCTAGGAGCTACTCTTAGAAGCTTTCAAATATACCATAAAGCAGCATTAACTATAGTCATCATGCAGTACATTATCTCCTGGTAGTTACTTACCTTACAACTGGAAGTTTTTACCTTTTGACCACCTTCATCCAATTACCCCACCCCCACCCACCGCCACTGGTAACCACAAATCTGACTTCTTTTTCATGAGTTTTGCTTTTAGATTCAACATGTGAGATCTTACAGTATTTGTCTTTCTCTGTCTGATTTATTTCTTTTAGCGTAATGCAATGCCTTCAGTGTCCATCCATGTTGTCATAAATGGCAAGATTTCCTTCTTTTTTATGGCTGAATAGTATTTCAATGCATATTTTAACCACAACTTCTTTATCCATTCATCCACTGATGGACATTTTAGGCTGTTTACATGTCTTAGCTATTGTCAATAATGCTGAAGTGAACAAAAGGGTGCAGATACCTCTTTGAGATGGTGTTTTCATGTCCTTCAATAAATACCCAAAGTGGAATTGCTGGATCATATAGCAGTTCTCTTTAAAAAAATTTTTAAGAACCTCCATACTGTTCTCCAGAATGACTGTACCAACTTACAGTACAATGAACAGTGCACAATGGTTCTCTTTTCTACACATCCTTGCCAGCATTTTTTATATCTTGTCTTTTTGATGACAGCCATTCTTATCGGTGTGAGGTGATATCTCATTGTAATCTTGATTTTGCATTTCCTTAATGATTAGTGATATTGAGCATCCGTCTGTGTACCTGTTGGCCATTTGTATATCTTCTTTGGAAAAACATCTATTCAGGTTCTTTGCCCACTTTTTTGATTATTTGGTTTTTTGCTACTGAATTGTATGAATTCTTTATATATTTTGGGTATTAACCCCTTATTAGATCTAGGATTTGCAGATATTTGTCCCATTCCATAGGTAGTCTTTTCATTTTGTTGATGATTTCCTTTGCTTTTTAGAAACCTTGAAGTTTGATGTAGTCCCACTTGTAAAATTTTTGTTTTCTTGCTTGTACTATAGGTGATACCAATGATATCTAAAAAAATCATTGCCAAGACCCATGTCAAGGAGTTTTTTTTCTATGTTTTCTTCTAGGAGTTTTATTGTGTTCAATTTTACATGTAAATCTTCAATGATTTTGAGTAAGTTTTTATGAATGGTATAAGTTAGGGGTCTAGTTTCATTCTTTTACATGTGAATATCAATTTTCCCAGCACCATTTATTGAAGAGACTCTATTTTCTCCATTGAGTACTCTTGGCTCCCTTGTCGTATAAGTTTACCTTATATGCATGAGTTTGTTTCTGGGCTCTTGATTTGGTTCCATTTGGCAGTATGTCTGTTTTTATGCAAGTACCACACTAATTACTATAGATTTATAATATAGCTTGAAATCAGGGAATGGGATGCCTCCCACTTTGTTCTTTTTTAGAATTGCTTTGGCTTTTCACAGTCTTTTGTGGTTCTATATAAATTTTATGATTGTTATTTCCACTTCTGTAAAAAATGCCATTGGAATTTTTACCGTGACTGCATTGAAGCTATAGATGTCTTTGGATACTATAGACATTTTAACAGTATTAATTCCTCCAATCCATGGCACTTGATACCTTTCCATTTTTTTGTGTCTTTGATTCCTTTCCCCCATGTCTTATAGCTTTCAGTGTAGAGATCTTTTACCTCCTCAGTTAAATTTATTCCTAAGTATTTTATTGTTTCTGATGCTTTTGTAAATGAACTCATTTTTTTCATGTTTTTCAGATAATTAGTTGTTAGTGTATAGAAGCTACGGATTTTTGTGTGATCGTTTTGTGTCCTGCAATTTTACTGAATTCATTGGTTAGATCTAACAGCTTTTTGATGGACTCTTTGGGATTTTCCAAATATAAAGTCATATCATCTGAAAATAGAGTCTATTTATTTTTCCCTTTCCAATTCTGCTGCCTTATTTCTCTTTCTTTGCTGATTGTTGTGGCTAGGACTTCCAGTATTATGTTGAATAGGAGTGGTGAAAGTGGGCACCCTTGTCTTGTTCCTGATTTAGAGGAAAAGTTTTTAGTTTTTCACCACTGAGTGTAATACCTGTGGACTTGTCAAATATGGCTTTTATTATATTGAGATATTTTACTTCTGTACCTAATTTGTTAAGAGTTTTTTAAAATTTATTTATTTATTTATTTTTGGCTGCATTGGGTCTTCATTGCTGCACACGGGCTTTCTCTAGTTGTGGCGAGCAGGGGCTACTCTTTGTTGTGGTGTGCAGGCTTCTCACTGCAGTGGCTTCTCTTGTTGTGGAGCACAAGCTCTAGGCACGCGGGCTTCAGTAGTTGTGGCACACGGGCTCAGTAGTTGTGGTTCACGGGCTCTAGAGCACAGACTCAGTAATTGTGGCGCACGGGCTTAGTTGCTCCGTGGCATGTGGGATCTTCCCGGACCAGGGCTTGAACCCATGTCTCCTGCATTGACAGGCAGATTCTTAACCACTGCATAATCAGGGAAGCCCTTGTTAAAGTTTCTGTCATGAATGGATGTTGTATTTTGTCAAACGCTTTTTTCTGCATCTATTGAGATGATTATATTTTTTTCTTTCATTCTATTAATGCTATGTATCACATTTACTGATTTGTGTATAATGAACCATCCTTGCATCCCAGGGATAAATCCTACTTGATCATGGTGAATGATCCATTTAATGTGCTACTGAATTCAGTTTGCTGGCATCTTATGAGAATTTTTGCAGGAGCATTGGTCTGTAGTTTTCTTTTCTTGTAGTGTCCTTTTCTAGCTTCGCTGTTAGGGTAATGCTGGCATCATAAAATGAGATGTGGAGTGTTCCCTCCTCTTTGATTTTTTGGAAGAGGTTGATAAAGATTGGTACTAATTTTTCTTTAAATATTTGGTAAAATTCACCAGTGAAGCCATCTGGTCCTGAACTTTTCTACGTTTGGAGATTTTTGATTACTGGTTCAATCTCCGAGTAACTGAACTGTTCATATTTTCTTTCTCTTTCAGATTCATTCTTTGTGGGTTGTAAGTATATAAGGATTTTTCCATTTATTTCAAGTTTTCCAGTTTGTTGGCATATAGTTCATAGTAGCTTCTTATGATCCTTTGTATTTCTTGGGTATCAGTATACAATTCCATTTCTATTTATAATTTTGTAGATTGGGGTTCTCTTTCTTTTTTCATTGGTTTGTCTAGCTAAAGATTTGTCAATTTTGTTTCTGTTTCCAAAGAACCAACTCACAGTTTGGTTAATTATTTCTATTGTTTTCCTTCCCTCTATTTCATTTATTTCCACTCTAAGCATTATTATTTCCTTCCTTTTACTAACTTTGGACTGAGTTTGTTCTTCTTTTGCTAGTTCCTTGAAGGATAGAATTAGATTGTTTATTTGAGATCAGTTTATTTTTCTTTTTAAAATTTATTTAATTTTTATTATATATTGGAGTATAGTTGATTTACAATGTTGTGATAGTTTCAGGTGTACAGCAAGGTGATTCAGTTATATATATCTATCCTTTTTCAGATTCTTTTCCCATTTAGGTTATTACAGAGTGTTGAGTAGAGTTCCTTGTGCTATACAGTAGTTCTTTGTTGGTTATCTATTTTATATATTGTAGTGTGTATATGTTAATCTGACCTAATTTATCCCTCCCCCAGCTTTCCCTTTTGGTAACCATAAATTTGTTTTCTAAGCCTGTGAGTCTGTTTCTGTTTTGTAAATAAGTTCATTTGTATCATTTTTAGATTTCACATGTAAGTGATATCATATGATATTTGTCTTTCTGTCTGACTTACTTCACTTAGTATGATAATATCTAGGTCCATCCATGTTGCTGCAGATGGCATTATTTCATTCTTTTTTATGGTTGAGTAATATTCCATTGTGTGTGTGTGTGTGTGTATACACACACACACACACACACACACACACACACACGCGCACACACACCACATCTTCTTTATCCATTCATCTGTCGATGGACGTTTAGGTTGCTTCCATGTCTTGGCTATTGTAAATAGTGCTCAATGAACATTGGTGTACATATATCTTTTCAAATTATGGTTTTCTCCAAATATATGCCCAAGAGTGGGATTGCTGGGTCATATGGTAGCTCTATTTTTAGTTTTTTAAGGAACCTCCATACTGTTCTCCATAGTGGTTTTACCAATTTGCATTCCCACCAACAGTGTAGTTGTGTACGTGTATGTTTCTTAACGTAAGCATTTATTGCTGTGAACGTCCCTCTTAGAACTGCTTTTTCGGCATCACGTAAGTTTTGGTATATTTTGTTTCCATTTTCATTTCTCAAGATACTTTTTTATTTCCCCTCTAATGTCTTCTTTGATCCATTGGTTTTTCTGGAGAACATTGTTTAATTTCCACGTGTACATCAGTTCTTCAGTTTTTCTTCTGTTATTGATTTCCAGTTTTATACCACTGAGCCAAAGAAGATACTTGGTATGATTTCAATCTTCTTGAATTTGCTAAGACTTGTTTTGTGGCCTAACTTATGGTCTATGCTAGAAAATATTCCTTGTACACATGAAAAGAATATGTATTATGCAGCTGTCAGAATGTTCTGTATATATCTGTTAGGTACTTTGGTCTGTAGTGTTGTTCACATCCCCTGTTTCCTTATTGATTCTCTATCTGAATGACCTTTCCATTTTGGAGAGTGGGGTATTAAAATCCCCAACTATTATTGTATTGCTATTTATTTCTCCTTTTGGCTCTGTTTTTACTTTATACATTTGGGTGTTCCAATACTGGGTGCATATATATTTACAACTGTTATATTTTCTTGATGGATTAACAACTTTATCCTTATATAATAACCTTCTTTGTATATTTTTATCATTTTTAGCTTTAAGTATATTTTTTCTAATATAAATAAGATACCTCTGCTTATTTTTGGTTACCATATGCTGAACATACATTTTCCATCCCTTTACTCTCAGTCTGTGTGTCTTTAAGACTGAAGTGAGTCTCTTGTAGGCAGCATATCATTGGATCTTGGGTTGTTTTCTTTTTTTTAATCCATTCAGCCATTCTATGACTTTTGGTTGGAGTATTTTATCCATTTATATTTAAAGTAATTTTTGTTAGATTAGGACTTATTATTGCCATTTTGTTTAATTGTTTTCTGGCTATTTTGTAGATTCATTTTTCTTTGTTTCTTATCTTGCTGTCTTATTTGTGTTTTGTTTTTCTTTCGGTATTAATATTCTTTGACTTATTTATCATGTTCTGTTGTGTACTTTACCGGTTTTTCCCTTGTGGTTAGCATGAAGCTTACAAAAAAGCTTAAAATTATAAAACTGATTTTAAACTAACAACTTAACTTCTGTTTCATTCCTAAACTTCTCCCCCTAGGGAATTTAGGTTATTGATGTTACAGTTTACATATTTTTATATTGTTTACTCAACAACATGTTATTGTAGTTATGGTTATTTTTATTATATTTGTTATTTAGCTTTTAAACTAAAGTTGCAACTGAATTATGTACCACCATTACAGGTCACAGAATCTAGCTTTCACAATATATTTACCATTACCAATGAGTTTTATGCTATCTTCTTATGTTTTCATGAGGTTAATTAGTGTCCTTTTACTTCCACTCAGGGAACTCTCTTTAGCATTTCTTATAAGGCAGGTCTTGTGGTGATCAAGTCCCTCAGCTTTTGTTTGTTCAGAAAAGTCTTTATCTCTCTTTCATTTCTGAAGAACAACTTCTCTGGGTATAGGATTCTTGGATGATCGGGTTTTTTTCTTTCAATATTTTGAATATATCATCTCATCCTCTCCTGGCCTGAAAAGTTTCTGTCGACCAATCTGCCTCAGTCTTGTGGGTGTGTTCCCTTGCATGTAACTTGTCTCTTTTCTCTTGCTGCTTTCAAAATCCTTTCTTTGTCTTTGACTTCTGACAGTTTAATTATAACGAGTCTCAGTAGTAGACTATTCAGGTTCTTTGGGCATTATGAATCGGGATGTCCATTTCTCTCCCCAAGTTTGGCAAGTTTTCAGCTGTTGTTGCTTTAAACATACTTTCTGTATCTTTCTTTTTCTCTTCTCCTGGAAGAAATGGCTTGTGCCTCAAGTTCTTTGGCCAAATGGGGATACCTGCTTTGCTCTGCTGCCAGTCAGTGTTGTTACCTGGGCTTTCATTTCAAGAGCTACATTCAGGAATTGCATTGCTAGGCTACACACCTTCCCAGATGCTCAGACCAGGCTTCCTGGTTGGGTGAGGCTGCAGTCTACATACTCAGTGACATTTAGGTCTAAGACTCAGCTCACCTGCCTAGATGGAAATAGGGGTGGGGGAACACCAGGCTCCAGGGCCAGTATGGCTCTTCATTTGAGCTCCAAATCAGACATAACGGTGCCTCATGGAGTTTCCAGATCAGACTGCACCACCATCTACAAAGGAGCAAAGATGCTGGTTGGAACTACCATTTAAGAACTGCCAGTTGGAATTCACTCTGCCAATATCTGAGTGCTGGTTGTTGCAAGTCCCTCTACCCTTTTCCATTGCAGTCACATTCCCAGTGGTCAAGATGCCAAAGAGCCTTGCCAGCCTTGTAGTTGGTTCTGCCACCTCACCCAAGCAAGGGAGCTAATTCATTGCCTTGTTCACTGCTGTGGATAGCTTTGAGCCCTGCCTGACCAGAAATCCTGTTCAACTGGACAGTACTGGTATATAGTAAATATTGATCAGGGATTTTTTAAATGTAGAAGTCTTTTCTCCCCCTTTTTCCCTTTATCCAATCTGTAATCTAGTCTTTAAATTATTTTTTAGTTTAACTGTGAAATATATTATATTTGCAAAGTATTGTATGTAACTTTTATGTACAATTGAAAGAATATTAATTTAAAAAATACCTGTCACCAAGCTCAAGAAGTACAATGTTTCCAATCCTTTGGAAAATTCCATGTGACCATCCCTAATCACAGTATCTTTCTTTTCCCTCAGAGTTAAATGCTATTTTCTGTTAATAATTTTCTTGTTTTCCTTTATGATTTTATTTCCTATGTGTACAACTCTAATCAAACTATTTAATAGTTTTTCTTCTTTTTGAACTCAGATAAATGTATATATTTCTGTGTATTTTTCTGTTTCTTAATATAGGATTCATGCACGTGGATGAAAGTCATATTTCATTTCATTTTTCACTCTTGCATAGTATTTCTGTATTTCGATATTCCACAGTATAGTCCCCCCCAGATTTCTGTCATTAAGCATTGTGGTTTTGTTTTGCTTTGTTTTACCATTACAAACTGTGCTGTTATGAACTGTGAGGATACAGTTTCTGCATGAATCTCTCCTGTTGCTAAACATCTAAGCACTAACAGCTCATTTGCTCCAGTAATATCATTTTAGCAATATTAGTATAAGCAAACAGCCCTGGATAGATGGAGTTAGTGACTTGTTCTGGAATGAATTCATTTATGTTCCCAGGTAATAAGTATAGGCACATCCCCTTCCCTGAAGACATTCTGAGGTAAAAGAGATACAGAGGCCTTCCTCCTCTCCCAGAGAGATTGCTTACATTTCAGGCTAATAAGATCATGTCACTCACTGGTTAGGAGAATAGGCAGGTTTGTCAGCAGCCCTTATATAAGATCACAGTCTCTTTATCTCAGGGTTTCTGTGCATAATGCATTTTCATTGCTTATACAAGAAACACCTAGCCCTCACCACAGCATCCTGTGGGAACTGGATGGGGGATGCCTACAGTATTACTCTGACTGTTACTTTTGCTGTGAACAATAAACTGTCTTTCATCTCTAACCCTCGCACTCCATGTATTTCTACCAATATCTATAAAAACTGACTGGTTAGCTTGCAAGCAAGATGAAATCTCAGATGCTTTCACAGTTCCTGACTTGATGGTTTAACATGAACACTCTTATACATGTCTCTTAGAGCACTTGTTCAAGAATTTCTTAAGGGGTATACCTAGAAGCAGAATTGCTAGGTTATAACTTTGCTGGGTAATGCCAAGTTGTTTTTTAAAGTGGTTAAACCAATCTACACGCCACTCAATGATATTCAAGAGTTTTTGGTTACATATCTTCACCAATGCTTGGAATTCTCATTTTATTAAGTTATTATCGACCCATTAGATGTGAAAAGGCATCTTGTTGTGGTTTTAATATGCAATTTACTGATCTAATGTACCTAAGTAACTTTTCATATAAATATATAGTAGCTATTTTGTTTCCTCTTCTAAGAAAGGCCAGTTCATAGTGTTCTCCCATGTTTCTACTAGATTGATTGTCTTTTTTTGTGTGTGTGTGGTATGCGGGCCTCTCACTGCTGCGGCCTCTCCCGCTGCGGAGCACAGGCCCCGGCCGCGCAGGCCCAGCCGCCATGGCTCACGGGCCCAGCCGCTCCGCGGCACGCGGGATCCTTCCGGACTGGGGCACGAACCCGTGTCCCCTGCACCGGCAGGCGGACTCCCAACCACTGCGCCACCAGGGAAGCCCAGGTTGATTGTCTTTATCTGGTTAATTTCTATAAATTCTTTATATTTTTTGGAGCCTAGTCACTTATTAGTTACATGGCATGCAAATATCTCCCCCCAGTTTTTGCTTTCACTTTCTGTATCATGTCTTTTGATAATCAGAAAATTTTATTTTTTTAAATTAAGATTTTGACTTTTAAAAAATTTTTTATTGGAGTTTAGTTGATTTACAGTGTTGTGTTAGTTTCAGGTGTACAGCAAAGTAAATCATTTATACATATACATATATCCACTCTTTTTTTAGATTCTTTCCCATATAGGTCATTACAGAGTATTGAGTAGAATTCCCTGTGCTATACAGTAGGTCCTTATTAGTTATCTATTTTATATATAGTAGTGTGTATATGTCCATCTCAATCTTCCAATTATCCCTCCCTCCCTTACCCCCTGGTAACTCTAAGTTTGTTTTCTACATCTGTAACTCTATTTCTGTTTTGTAAATAAGTTCATTTGTACCATTTTTTTAGATTCCATATATCAGTGATGTCATACTATATTTGTCCTTCTCTGTCTGACTTAGCTTCACTCAGTATGACAATCTCTAAGTCCATCCAGGTTGCTGCAAATGGTGATAATCAGAAAATTTTACCTTTAATGTAGTAAAAAGTGGCAATGCTTTTCTTTATTATTTTTGTTTGGGATCTTATTTAAGAATCATTTCCTGCACTCAAGATTATAAAAATGTATATTGTCTTTTGAAATTTAATGTTTTGTGTTTAACGCTTAAATCTTTGAACCATCTAGTATTGATTTCTGTGTATGTAATAGGGGAAGTATCCACATTAATTTTTCCCATGTGGATAAGAAATCATCGGAGTACAGTTTAATGAATTGTCCATCCTTTCCATGCTGAGCATAATGCCAGTTATGTCATATATCAGATTTTCACATATACATGAGCTTGTTTCTAAGCTGTTGTGTTCCATAGGTGTATTTGTCACTCCCTACCTCAATATTAATTACTGTAGTTACATAATTCTTGTAACATTATAATAGCTCTTCTTAGCTGGTATGGCAAATTTGTCCCTAATTCTTCTTCAGATACGTACTTGGTTTTCTAAATATATTTTAGAATCAGCTTGTCAAATTCCACAATAAAAGTGAACTATTTTAACTAGATTTCTATTAGAAACCTATTTAATCACACATTGATTTGGAGAGAATTGCTGTATTTATAATGTTGCCTATTGCTAACCATGAACATGCTATAGCTCTCCCTTTTTTAGATTTCGGCAATAACATCTTGCATCTTTTGATAGATTTGCGCTGATACTTTATTTTTGATGTTGTTACTGTTAAAAATAACGTCTTCTTCTTAAATTGTATTTTCTAACTTCTTATTGCTGGAGTGTAGAAGTAAATTGAACTTTGATATATTGACATTGCTAACCTCTCTTATTAAGTCTAATAATTTTTCAATTATTATGAATTTTCATGTAAATCTGACCCAGGCTCCATTGCTTTGGTCAGATTTGCTTTTAGATTGGTTGTAGCTACAAACAATTAAAAGAGTCAGGGATGACCATAAGGTTTTTAGACTGATAAACTAGTCAGGTATCCATTTACTGAAATGGTGAAGATTGTTGAGTGAGTAATCTTCCTTTTCTAGAATAAGCACAGAATCGAGAGTTGAGGCAGTACAAGGTTAAATAACTGGTATTTTGATGAAGATTTCAGAACTGGCAAAATATATACATATAAATCCCAAATTAGAGTCATCTATTTCAAGGTAATCACCTTGGGAAATCTTGCCTTTGTTCCAGTGATGCTGGCATTTCAAAATCTTTTGGGGACTTCTTTTTAAAAATGGCCATCAAAACCTTTGGAATATTTTTAATGTCCTCTGGAGCAGTAAATCTCTGGTCTGTGCAAGAGAATTTGCTTTTTAGAAAGAGTGAAAAAATTTAGTGCTGAGCCTGTTGAAAAAGGTGGTTGATAAAGGTAGGGAATGATTGTTTGAGATCAGAAGTGTGTATGATCACAGTTTAATGACTGACATTCTGTTGTGATGTCTACATTGGCATGTGCAGATTTCAGCTTAGGTGATCTATATGTATTTATTGATGATGAGACTCTTTACAGAATGATCAGTGACCCTGGCCAGAGTGAGTCCAAATCATGCACCATAAATCTGAATGAGTAATTGTGGGGAGGTAGAGGGATTCCACGCATTTACTAGTATATCTCACCCCTTTGTTTATCCACCGGAGCTCAGGCTATCCCTACTGAGGATAGTGCTTGTCAGTGGTGCCGACTTTGAATGACAAAGTCTTCACATAACCTTCAAGCAAAGGCTCAGTCCAGACCTATCACAGGCGGCCCAGGGAATCCCTCAGCAGCAATAAATGTCTCATATTCATTTTTCACCGGATAACACTGTGGTTCTCAGTCCTGGAAGAAAATCTCACACAGCTCTATTACATTTTAAATGCTCTCAATTCCCTTCCTAACTGGCTTCCCTTTAAGGGAAAAAAAGGAGTTATTTTTGTCATTTATTTTTTTCAGTCATTTGTGTCCTTTTTGTTTCCTTTTCAGTTCAAACGTCCTAGGTAATTGTATTGTAAATAATCTTAAGTGATTCTCACCTCCACTTTAACATGATTTTCATGGACTTCTTTATCTCTAACAAATATATCTGTCTTGGCTTTTGTGACATTGTTAATAATTTTGAATCATTTTAGCATTAAATTTGTGATGCTGGCAATTATAATAAAATATTTCTACTTCTCTATTTGTATGATATGTATTTTAAGAGAAAAACTATGGATTTTTGCATAACAATAAGTTTCTAATGCAAAGACAGCTAAGGAATACGATGTCGGACTTTCTGGACTGCATAAATCATGCATTTATAGATAGATGAGTGGTTTGTGTTAGGCTTAACCAAGTTGTGTTTCTATTTTTTCTATGGAAAGTCATGATGGTTCTGAGCTGTATTAAGAAATATAAAATTAAATATCCCAAGGTGATCATAATTACATTTAGAAAATAATTTCTTAAGATGCTATAGTTTAATAGTTAAAATGTTATTTATATTCAATTATAGTTAATTCTCATAATTCTTTTTTAAATTGAAGTATAGTTGATTTACAATATTATATTAGTTTTAGTTATACTACATAGTGATTCAATATTTTATAGATTATACTCCATTTAAAGTTATTATAAAATACTGACTATATTTCTCTGTGCTGTACAATATATCCTTATAGCTTACTTATCTTAGACATAGTAGTTTGTATCTCTTAATCTTTACCCCATCTTCCCCTCCCCCTTCCTTCTCCCCACTGGTAACCACCAGTTTGTACTCGATAACTGTGAGTCTGTTTCTCTTTTGTTATAGTCATTCATTTGTTTTATTTTTTGGATTCCACATATAAGTGATAATATATGGTATTTGTCTTTCTCTGTCTGAGTTATGTCACTAAGCGTAATACCTTCTAGGTCCATACATGTTGCTGTGAGTGGCAGAGTTTCATTCTTTTTTACTACTGAGTAATTTTCCATTGAATATATGTACCACGTCTTCCTTATTCATTCATCTGTTGATGGGCACTTAGGTTGCTTCCATATCTTGCCAATTGTAAATAATGCTGCTATGAACATTAGGGTGCATGTATCTTTATTTTTATTATTTTTAGTATCTTTATTGGAGTATAATTGCTTTACAGTGGTGTGTTAGTTTCTGCTGTATAACAAAGTGAATCAGCTATACATAAACATATAACCCCATATCTCCTCCCTCTTGTGTCTCCCTCTCACCCTCCCTATCCCACCCCTCTAGGTGGACACAAAACACCGAGCTGACTGCCCTGTGCTATGTGGCTGCTTCCCCCTAGCTATCTGTTTTACATTTGGTAGTGTATATATGTCCATGCCACTCTCTCACGTCGTCCCAGCTCACCCTTCCCCCTCCCCATGCCCTCAGGTCCTTTCTCTACATCTGCGTCTTTATTCCTATCCTGCCCCTAGGTCCATCAGAACCTTTTTCTTTTTTTTTTTTTTACATTCCATATATATGTGTTAGCATATGGTATTTGTTTTTCTCTTTCTGACTTATTTCACTCTGTATGGACCTAGAGACTGTCATGTATCTTTTTGAATTAGAGTTTTCTCTGGATATATGCCCAGGAGTGGGACTGCAGGATCACATGGTAGTTTTATTTTTAGTTTTTTGAGGAACATCCATACTGTTTTCCACAGTGCTTGCATTTACATTCTTACCAACGGTGTACAAGGGTTCTCTTTTCTCCACATTCTTACCAACACTTGTTATTTGTAGACTTTTTGATGATAGCCATTCTGACAGGTGTGAGGTGATATCTCATTAAGGTTTTGATTTCTCTTTCTCTGATGATTAGTGACGTTAAACATCTTTTCATGTGCCTGTTGGCCATCTGTATATCTTCTTTGGGAAAATGTCTATTCAAGTCTTCTACCTATTTTTTAATCAGTTTTTTTTTTATTGAGCTGTATAAGCTGTTAATGTATTTTGGATCAATACTTCATCAGTCATATCATTGGCAAATATTTTCTCCCATTTATATAGTAGGTTGTCTTTAGAACAAATAACCCTAAAATTTACATAGAACCACAAAAGACCCTGAAAAGCCAAAGCAATAATTAGAAAAAAGAACAAAGCTGGAGGTATCACACTCCCTGACTTCAGACTATGCTACAAAGCTACACTAATCAAAACAGTATGATACTGGCACAAAGGTAGACACAGATCAATGGAACAGAAGAGAGAGCCCAGAAATAAACTCGTGAACCTGTGGTCATTTAATCTATGACAAAGGAGGCAAAAATATGCAGTGAAGAGAAGACAGTCTCTTCAATAAATGGTGCTGAGAAAACTGGACAGCTACATATAAAAGAATGAAATTAGAACATTCTGTCACACCATATAAAAAAATAAGCTCAAAATGGATTAAAGACCTAAATGTAAGACTGGAAACCATAAAACTCCTGAAAGAAAATGGGCAGAACACTCTTTGATGTGAATTGTAGCAATATTTTTTGGGATCTTTCTCCTAAAACAAAGGAAGCAGAATCAAAAATAGACATTTGGGACCTAATTCAACTCAAAAGGTTTTGTACAACAAAGGAAACCATCAACAAAATGAAAAGACTCATAATTCTTTTTTTTTAATTTTTGGGATTATTGCTATATGGAGTATAAAACGGATACTGAGAATTTAGCAAAATTCATGTTCTAAATTGCACAGAGATTCTGGTGCCACACCAACTCCTTGTACACATTTCAGTAACTTGGTTTTTTGTTTGTTTTTTTAAAATTTATTTTTGGCTGTGTTGGGTCTTTGTTGCTGCCTGCAGGCTTTCTCTATTTGCAGTGAGTGGGGGCTACTCTTTGTTGCAGTGCGTCGGCTTCTCACTGCAGGGGCTTCTCATTACGATGGCTTCTCTTGTTGCGGAGCATGGCCTCTAGGCACGCTGGCTTCAGTAGTTGTGGCTCCATGTCTCTAGAGCTCAGGCTTAGTAGTTGTGACTCCTGGGCTTAGTTGCTCCACGGCATGTGGGATCTTCCCAGACCAGGGATCGAACCTGTGTCCCCTGCATTGGCAGGCAGATTCTTATCCACTGCACCACCAGGGAAGCCCAGTAACTTGCTTTTTAGTTTAATTTAATTTTTATTGAAATAGAGTTGAATTACAATGTGAGGTTAGTTTCAGGTGTACAGCACAGTGATTCAGTTATATATATATCTCTCTGAAAAAGAATATATATATATAAACACACATATATATGTATTTTTCAGATTCTTTTCCATTATAGGTTATTATACAATACTGAGTAGAGTTCCCTGTGCTATACATTAGGTCCTTGTTAGTTATCTATTTTATATATAGTAGTATGTATATGTTAACCCAACCTCCGAATTTATTTCTCCCCCTCTTTCCCCTTCAGGAACCATCAGTTTGCTTTCTGTGTCTGTGGGTCTGTTTCTGTTTTGTATATATGTTCATTTGTATCATTTTATTTTTATTTATTTATTTATTTATTTTAACATCTTTATTGGGGTATAACTGTTTTACAATAGTGTGTTAGTTTCTCCTTTACAACAAAGTGAATCAGTTATACATGTACATATGTTCCCATATCTCTTCCCTCTTGCGTCTCCCTCCCTCCCACCCTCCCTATCCCACCCCTCTCGGTGGTCACAAAGCACAGCGGTGATCTCCCTGTGCTATGCGGCAGCTTCCCACTAGCTATCTAATTTACATTTGGTAGTATATATATATATATTTTTAGATTCCATATATAAGCAATATCTTATCATGTTTCTCTCTGTCTGTCTGGCATACTTCACTTAGTATGATAATCTTTAGGTCCATCTGTGTAGCTGCAAATGGCATCATTTCATTCTTTTTTATGGCTGAGTAATATTCCATCAGATCTTCTTTATCCACTCATCTGTCAGTGGACATTTAGGTTGCTTCCATGTCTTGGCTATTGTAGATAGTGCTGCTGTGAGGTGTGTGTATCTTTTAGAATTATAGTTTTCTCTGGATATATGCCCAGGAGTGGGATTGCAGGATCCTATGGTAACTCTATTTTTAGGTTTTTAAGTAACCTCCACACTGTTCTCCATTGTGGCTGTACCAGTTTGCATTGGTACAGCTTTTTAATCGTAAACATAACTTCTGTGATAAACTGAAAAGAGAGAAGAGAGAATCCAGGCACAGATGTGGTTATAAGGGCTCACCTTCACAAGAAGGGGTACTGGACTTCTAAATGCTGGTGGCAAGGGGTCACGCGTATCAGGTCCAAGGAAGCAAATCTTCCTCTTGACCCTCAGGAAGGTGAAAAGTAAAGAGTGGAAAGTAAGTGAAGGGAGGTGACTTGAGGTGATTTCTAATTTCATAAGTAAATTCCTAGTCATGGTCAGTCTGTATGCTCCAAGTGTGTAGAAATACATGACATGGACCATGTCTGCCTCTTCAATACAAGATGAGCTACTCTACTCATCTACTCTGATATATATAGTTGTTTTCAAAATTTTACATGAGAAAATCAAAAAATTGGAAATATGTAGGTAATTATGTTTTCTAAGAGATATACTGAAATGTTTATGAATTTCTATACACACTCACACAAACACACTTCCTTGTGTGCCTTACACCAGATACAAAGGACCATTGATTCACTTCAGTTTAATAAATATCCATTAAGTAGTTAGGAAGGAAAGAAATACAAATAAAAGTGATTTTAATCCATTCTTCAATGCAAACTTTTATAGAATGATGAAAATTAGCTATGAAGAGACATACAAATATAAACATATATTAAATACAATATGTAAAAGTCCTCATAAATTTGAGTTAAATTATGTAAAATATACATAATTATAGACAAGAACTAGAAGGTCATATTAAAAATAAGAAATTATAGCACAATTACTTATGAATTTATTCTTTAATCTAGCAATCCTATTTTAAGAAATCTATCCCAAAGGTACACAGGCAAAAATACAAAAAGGCATATATATGAGATTATTTATTGTGGTCTTATTTAAAATAGCAGAAGAATAGAAATAACCCTAATGTTCAGAGAAAGAGGACTTCTTGAATAAACTATGGGACGTCCACAAATAAGAATATTATGCACCTGTAAAGAGGAAGGCATGTAATTCTCAATATTGATGTGGCGCAATCTTTAAAATATATTTTTAATGAAAAAGCAAGGTGTAAAATAGTGTTCATAGTTAAGAAACTGGAAAAATATCAATGTATTTATGTATGGTTCTGTTTCACTTATATTTTTTAAAAACCTCACTGGTGAAAACTAATAAAATTGGTGACCTACACTGAGAGAAAGAGAACAGGATGGAGGGCGCACAGAGTGAATTGACACGTCTATGAAAATAATTTATTTTTTTGGCTTTGGAATCATGTCCATGATTTATGTAAATTAAAAAACATAAAATCAAAAGGAAAGAAAAATAATTCCTAAATAACAAAAAACAAACTGAAATTATTCTGTACATACAAATAAAATATAAAGTTAATGGGATAACCATACTGACAATTGAATTTCTTCAATTGACTTTAAAACACAGTATTTTCATGGAGTTCTAGAGACGTTGCATGGAACTATGCAATCCACCATGGACTCCTCCTATAAATAGTTTTTGTGCACCCACTTTTAGTCTTATAATTATATAAAACACCAATTTCATGAACTTCTAGTAAAATAAAACACTCAAGACAGAATAGTTTGAAGGACAGGAAAAATTGGTGACCTTTTGTTAGTATTTCTTTCAGAGACTACATTAAGCAGAAAGGTTTAAAATAAAAAGTTATTATTTTCAGACAGTAAGCTAGTGTTTCCCCCGGTAAAAAATAATCCTCACATTTAAGTACATTAAAAATTTTGCCTTATGTTAACTCCTCCTTAAGTAAGAAATAAAATTAAGCACCAAATCAGTATTAATAGAGCAGTAATCAGAGCCATAATTCAACTCATAACTGCCCAAATTAGATAGTCATTTGGAGATTTAGATATAATTTATTGACAAAATCATTTTCAGTGTTTCTCTGGGATCTCATTCCTTTAGAACCACCTTAATTTTTATTTGAAATAATTTAAAATGGGCCTTCATCATCTGTACTTTGTTCTACCCAACATTCATGTTCCAACGTGATTTTTTTAAACATGTATAAAATGACAAATCAGTTGGTGGAGGTATACTTTTAAAAAATCATAAACCAAGGCAAAAAAAATTTTTTTAACATCCAAAAGAGAAAATTAAAAAGGACAAAATAATGTAATGGTAAAAAGTATCAAACTAACCTTTCAAGAAAAAATAAAATAAATATTTTGGAGATTGTTAATTTAATTTTTTTTTTCTTTTTTTGGTCACGCTGTGTGCGGCCTGCCGGACTTTAGTTCCCTGACCAGGGATCGAACCCGGGCCCTAGCAGTGAAAGCACCAAGTCCTAACCACTGGATCACCAAGGAATTCTCAATTTTTTTAAAGTCATTAAAACCATTAGTTTAAAAACCTGTGGAAATTTCTGATAAACATGCCTTTAAAATTTCAAAATTTCATGACTATGGGAGTTAGCACCTTAAGGTACAGAACCCAAGTGTGTCCCTGAACTAACCACGATTGATTCAAGTTCTAAATAATGTCACAATGTAAACATCTCCTACTGACTTGGTATCTAGGTCATTACCTTCCAAAGCAAAACAAGAAAGCCTCCAGAAACAAACAAAAATTTTGGCTTCCAATGCGCTTAAAAATCTGGGTGTCTGTCTCATGTAAGCAGAAAAGAAATTCCTTAGGAAGGGTAGTAGGTAACCCATAAAATGGCTAGGAGGACAGAAGAGGCATGGGGCCATGCAGCCAGGAAAACCACTGACAGGTGCGTTGAGGACACCTGCTGCACTTCCAGTGCCCCAGCACTGTTCTCTCTGCACTGCCACCAACATCACTACCAACAGCTGCTCTCACCTCAAAATAAACGGCAGAGGCATTCCTTTGGAGGAACTTAAACCAGGTATTCACAACCTATCTGCAAGGGAGGCTGGGAAAGGAAAGATCTAGTATGTTTAGCAATGGGAGAGAGGCTTTTCCTTTTAACAAGACTTATAACAGAAGGTTTTCAGATGTTGGGTTGACCCAAAAAAAAAAAAAAAAAAAAAAAAGGCAAATACCCACTCCCAGAGGATTCTGGCAGGGCTCCAGCAAGACACCCAGATGCAGAGTTACAATAATCTCTTACCAGGATGTATTGCATTATTTATTTACTTGTGTTTCCTCCACTAAATATAAGCTCCTTGAAGGTGCCAGCTATGTCTCGATCACATGTGTGTCTTTTGTGCTTAGTACAGAGTCTGATAGTCTCAAAAGTTTTGTTGAGTAAGTAGAGGAATGAATGAATGAAGGAAGGAAGGAATAGGTAGATAGATATGACTAGCATTCTTACTTCACAATGGCCCTATTGTCCAAAGGTGGCCCAATGATACCTAATTAAGTTTCCCAGTAAGTTTGCCTGCCATGGTTGTCCAGAGCAAAGGTTGAGCTTTGAAAATCTGAAGACATTTTGGAACACTTAATGGTGATAACTGACTCTTCTGTGATGGGTCAGTAACTCTGGGACGTCAGCCCAGAAATTTAGACATGGAAGAATGAGAATCAATAAGGTAAGGGCCTCTTGAAGCAGAGGCAGCTACTGGAAAATATACAGATCTTCTTTCATTTCTGATAGAGCCTGCTTCTTATTATCTCTTCCTAAATGATCCATTGCAATTTGGGTTAGAGTGGGCTCTTTGGTCAAAATTAATGATTGATTCCAAAACAATGATTCATTACACATTCACACCCAAAGTTCTGATTAGCATGTGACTAATTGGTCCTCTTCCCTTCAAAAGAAAAAGCAGGGCACATAGAACTTTTGGGGGGTCAAGGCAAGCAAAATATATGACTTTGCAAATTCATCTCAGAAAGTTAGCTGAAAATTGTGATTAGATGTTTTCAAATATTTCATCATTCAAGATTAGACAGACTAAAAATAAGTATTCAAGGGTGGCTTAAGGGTCATCGTAAGGGACCTTGAAAAGGGAATCTGTTACTCAAAGGTTTGATAGAGATGATACATAATTCATTTTTAAAAGTAATTTGCAAATCATATTAGGTTGAACCTGTAGAATTTTAGAAATAATGTGAAAGTGTTTTCAATTCAGTAAACTGTATTTACTGAGATATCTAGCTGTAGCTGAAATGCACATAAAAATGCATGCTGAGTAGAGAATACAACCACCAGCACAGTCTATGCAACTTAAACAGTGAAAATATTTAAACTCCCAAAGATAGCCTTGGCAAAAGATTTGCTAGTCTTTAATTTTAAAGTACCCCCTACTGAACTACCCATTTAATTCTCATAGTTTTCTGTAGCTAAGAAGCAGTTCAATCCAAAAATCTCAAAAATAAACTAGAGAACAATTTGTACTTTCAGTCCTATCCTATGCTTGCTTAATTTTGTAGGGTAAATAATTGTTTTTTCCCCCAAACTGAATTTGTATGAGTTGATCATTTTCTTCATAACCAAAAGGACACAGAAGCTTGGAGAAATATGTTACATGGGATTTATTGTCTGCTTGAGGAGTCTACTTTTGGTTTTGTCCAGCAGAAAGGTTTAGGTCAGTAGCCTTAAAACTCTGACTCAGGCATGGATGTAGGATTCTCTCAATGATAAGAAAGGGGGAAAGGAAGTTGTGGGCAGGGGTAAGAGAGGCAGCTGGTTATTTATTAGGTTGGATTGAAAGAGACAAGGACCTGGTACAAGTGTGACTTGCAGATGCTTTGTCTATATCTCTACTTTCTTTCCCCATCTACTTTCCCTTTTCCTGTAATTGAATCCTAGCCTTGGAGGATTCTTCAACCAATACCCAAAGACATAAGAACAGAGGAAGTGAGGGCAGCAAGGAGATTCAACTCTTCCACAGAGTTTTGCTGCAAAGGGAAACAGAAATGGGTATTTGCAATGAGGCATGTGGAAGCACAGGAAGCTTCTCTTTTTTAAAAAAGGAGAGCGAAGAGATTCTTGTGGTGATGTCTCTAAGTAGGCAAGAGGGAATGGGATCCAAAAACAAGTGGAGGTGTTGGCTTTAGGTAGGAACACGGACAATTCATCCATGGAAAAAGGAGGTAAGGCAGGATGGGAGCTCATGGATGCTCTCTTCTGATTATTTCTATTTTGAGAGGGAGATAGGAAGCAAGATCATCTGAAAGAGTGAGGATTGCTAAGGGGTCACTGAAGGTTTGAGAAGAGATGATTAAGTACAAAATGATCAGGAGAGAGAGAGAGAGCACACACACAGATGGACAGGGCAACGCAGCATTTCCAGGCATCATTTGAGGTTGGTGGTCCAGTTAGTATGGCTGGGTGTTTTTCTCCAGCAGGTCCAGCAGCACAGGTGTAGACCTTGAATAGGCCAGCCTGCGTTTAACCAGGGTTGAGGTTTTACTATTAAGGACGTTGGGATGGGGTGGGGAGAACATGGTAGCTGAGGGTGTAAGCAGTGGAGTTATAATGATGGACTGTGGAATCCAAGCTGGGTAATAAAGACGAGGTTTGAGAGACATTGAAGAGTTATTAGGGCCAATGAATTGCAGGACCCAGAAGGGTTGAAGGATTGTTGGATATAGGTTAGTGAAGAATGTGAGCTGCAAAGTGAAAGGTGGTGCTCAAACAGTGACCCTCGAAACTGAGACTATGGAGGCTGTGCACCTATTGATAATGATAAAGTCGAGGGCATGTCTACTGGGCCTGGGGGGTAGGAAGAGCAAGATCATGCACCGAAAGGAGATCAGGCACTGAGAGGTCAGGTTATTCAGAGGATGTCTATTTATATACAAAAGCACTACGAATTATTATAGGAATAGTATCAGAAACAGCAACAAGGATCCATAAGCTAAATTCCTCAAGAAATGAGAGGAGAATCCCAGAATTCTATAAATGGCTAAAGCAAGGAGGGTTTAGTGATATGAGCTCAGATGATGGCACGAGTGTGAAGACAATGAGGGTGGGTCATCGTGGGGTCTGGAGGGAGAAGGATTTGAGAAGAGCAAGATGCCCAGCGGCATAAGGCAGGGAGGGGAGAAAACAACCACCTTCTGAGGGCTGCGGAGAAAATAGTGTCCTGCAGAGGAAGCAGATTTCATTTCCGGTGAGAGCGTAAAGGAGATGCACAGAAATGAGGTTGAGGATGCAGAGCATTTGATGATGATAGACTGTGAATTCCAGAGGATACAGGGGAAGGGTTTTGAATGTTGGGGATGTATAGGGGTAGGGTCAGATTAGAGGATGTACAGAACCATATTGAGGACAAGGGTTCAGATGGCAAGGGAAGATGTGGGTACCTTGAGTCCCTTGTGGTGATTGAAGTAAACAGATGAGAGCATAATGGAAATGGTCTTACCTTGTGTTCCCTTGTAAATATTTCAGTGCTGCAGGAATAGAAATGGCCTCTGCAAGAGCACAGAGGACCCTGTGGTGTGTCTTACTCCTGCCAACGGCAGTCTAATGGCCTTCGGTCCACCTTATGCTCTCACTGGATATCATCCAGTTGCACTAAATTTATGGCGTCATACCAGTTACCTCTGGAGAAATGGCAAGCATCCTGAATGTCTACCTATAACACGTAGTTTTGAAAGCTACAACCTGAGTGAAGTTCCTGAAGGAGTGCCAAGTACTATGCTAAGCTTTGTTTCATTTAATCGTTATCATAGCCCTATGAACTAGTATTAATATGTTCATTTTATATAGCTAAGGAGGCTGAGGCTTATAATTCTATTTAAATAATTTACTCAAGATAGCAGAGCTGTTCAGTAGTAGAGCCAGGATAAGGACTAGATGGGTGGAACTTAGTAGACACTAAGTTTATTACTTCAGAAGCAGGTTTTGTCAGCTAGCATAGGCTGGGTTCTACAGCGGTAACACGCAGCCCCCAAATTGCAGTGCCTTAAAATCACAAAGATTTCTTCTCATATCTGTGCTGTGCTGCCTCCATTCCAGACTGCTCCAGGCTAATGGAGCAGTCACTTTGTGGAATATTGCCAGAGTAGAGGGAAAGAAGAAAGTATAGCAAATACCACACTGGGTCAGAGAGCTTCTTCTTAAAAGTGACATCACTGCTTCTGTTCCTATATGATTGGTTAAAGTAAGTCACATGACCAATCCTAACTCTAAGGGGTCAGGGAAGTACAATCTTACCAAGCTTAGAAGACATGTAACATGTGGTAATCAGCTTACTTTTAATCATCTTACTTAGCCTGAAGACTTCTCAGAGATGCATGGATTCTCATTTCTGGCTCAACGCTATTTTGTTCTTAGAAGACGCATTCCATTTAGCTTGGAACTGGAACACTTTTATGGTCAGAACCTGCTGGTCATAATATGATTTTAAAATAGTGAATATACTTCTAAATCCTTATTTAAATGGTTGCATAATAGTCCATTATATCACTCTTCCATTAATCATTGAACAATTCCCTACAGTTAGGCTTGTCATTTGGTATCAGGCTTTCACCATTTCAACACAGAGCTATTATAAATATTTTCTATTAGGGGCAGTTCATATTGTTGTTGTCTTTTTATTGGTTTGACTATTTGCTATTTAGCTACTAAGAGGCTTTTCCTGTCATAAGTGTTGCAAATAGTTTTCATGATTGTCTCTTTGTCTTTTAAGTGTAATTATGGTATTTATGGACAGGAAGGATTTCAAGAACTATGTTGGATCAGCCACATATGAGTAGATGAGCACTCCATTTCCATCCTATGCATCATCTCAACAGTCAGAGCAAATGAAATCTGATTATGAGCTTTGGGGTCCTAACACCCAAAGGTGTCTTTATCTTCTAGCATTTTCGTTCGCTTGCTTTTCTTTTAATTGACTCCTTGGATGCTCTGATCTGTATCTCTATAAACAGTAAAGAATAATAAATGGAACACATGAGGACAGAAACCAAGAGTTAGTATTACTAAAGGAAAAAAGAGAACACTAGATTAGAAAGACAGATAGGAAGAATAGATATCCCTAAATGACGCCAGATGCAGTAAGATACAGATCATATTACATTTCTCCAGGTCATTTCTCTAGGTTGTTTGGGTTTTTTTTTCCCTCATTCCTTAGCTTCTAGCATTCAAGTGTACCTGTTTTTCAGATTCAAAACAAAACTTCAAATGCTCATATTTACTGACATTAGATGACATTCAAGTATAAGTCTAACATTTCATTCCTTGGTGAAAAAGCAACTTCATCATCCTCTAGTAATGCAAAAAAGTTTTAAACAAAGACTTCTTTTACTATCAATATGTCCATCAAACGTTGAGACATCATGGGATTTAAAGAGAACTGGGGTTTTTTACTTTTTGTTTGATGTATTTTTATGCCACTTGTAATCTTTACAAGTGTTTGCATTTATTTTTACAAGAAAAATTAGTATGTGGTTAAGGTATATAAATGAACTTATGAATTAATTTTTAATTGACAGCTTAATATCCTTAACTATTTTGTGGGATGCTAAGAAATTTCTAAAGATAAATACAAACGGCTTTAAAGTATGATGGTGGTGTGGAGCAAGGTGGAGAAGATATCTCTATGTTACTCTAAATGAATATAGTTAAAGGAGTTTCAAGTTTAAATGAAATCTTGATTTGACCGTAATTCATATGACTTCTTTGAAATGCATTACTTGGCCTTACCTTGTTCATGATTTTTCCTGTAGAAAACAAAACACTGAATTGACCCAGAGTATCTATTCAAAAATTGTATTGTAGAATATACTTTAAAAGTAAATTTAATTGAAAAGAAGAACAAATTTTGCAGATGACTTTAGGAATAAGATATAGTTATCTATTTACAAATCACTGACACCAAATTTTACTTAGTATATATATTATCACCAAAGGAATTTGTTAGAAATTATATTCTGATTTTTTAAAATACCTCTTATTGGAAAAGTGAAAATGAATTATGTTTTCATCACAAGAGCTAGGAAAGAAATATTCCATAGATGTCTTGAATGCTGTTCAACAGAAAACTTTCTGCATCATCCTATGACTAAGAAAGATCTATAAAAAAACAAGAATTGGGATAAAATCAGTCATCTCCTGAGAACTATTTCATTACTAGATTCAACTTCTCCTGACCTTATGGTGATTATGATACAGTTTTACGAGGAGGTATAAAAGTATAGCGGCTCCCTGAGGTGTGGGGTGGCGGAGCCATTAGAAACTTGACTACTAAAACTACTCTATTTTAAAATAGTAGCACAGAATTATGGCAAAGGTTTCCAAAGGATAAAAATCACAAATATTTTTAGGACCCTGATTGATGGACATTTTTTCAGCATTTTGAGATTTTTCAAAATGGGTAGTATATTTTTCTCTAGGTGAAAGCTATAACTTGAAGTTAAAATGACCGAAGTCTTAGGTCTGAACTGAGTTACAGGAGTATTAGGTTAAGGCACCTGGAGGAACCATTTCCCTAAGAAAAATGTAGTGTACCTTTTCTTTTAAAAGAGACCCACTTATTACATAGCTTAACTTGACGTATCCTACTGAGGCCCCTCGAATCAGAACGGACCGTGTATGATAGCAGTACAACAACACCACAAAGACACAGACGTCATTTTTCTAGTAACTTCAATTATCTAGAAAATGACAAATATCAGGAAGTAATAAAGATGTTTGAATAGCCAAGACAGATAACATATAGACCACATTTTATCAGCTGTCTGCTCACTGAAGAAATCTTTAGGCCTTTACTCTCTGCACCTAGCCCTAACTTTAGACATGATTTTAACTGCTTTGTATATTTGCTTTCCCTGTCTATAGCAAATTAGAAGCAATAAATTAAAAGTTGGAAACATTGAAGGCAACAAATTGACAGCAGGAATAACTGATGGCATATATAGCCTGAGCATAGGGATGAGACAAAAAAAATTAGAGCATAGATTCCAAAACCACCACTACCATTCAATACTCTGTAATAGCCTATACGGGAAAAGAATTTTAAAAAGAGTGGATATATGTATGTGTACAACTGATTCACTTTGCTGTACACCTGAAACTAACACAACATTGTAAATCAACTGTACCTCAATAAAAGTTTTTAAAAAAGGAACCATCACTACTACCACCACCATCACCAATGACAACGATAATAGTAATGGCACTCTGTTGCCATTTAGTATGCCATAAATGGCCCTTTTGTCTACCATGGTGTAGGTGAGAGAAAGGCAGAGAAAGTCTGAGGTGTGTGAAGTATTCCTATATGAGAGCTGTAGCATCCTCTATGGAGAAAGTATGTCTCCATAAACTCTCACCAGGAAACATTACCGAAGGTTTGAACTCATCTGTGATCACCAAGGAATTTTCTACTAGCTTCCCAGGAATCTTGACATTGGGAAAGGGATGATGTCCTTAGGAGAGGTACGCACCCAGTCACTGGAACTCCCACATTAAAATTAATAAATTGACTTTCTGATGTACATGTGTCTTATTTAATGGAAGTCCACTATGTATCAAGTCATCTTTGATTTCACTAATGAAATCCAGTGTAGAGACCTTTAAGTCTGGGCTTCCCTGGTGGGGCAGTGGTTAGGAGTTCACCTGCCAATGCAGGGGACATGGGTTCGAGCCCTGTTCCAGGAAGATCCCACGTGCCACGGAGCAACTAAGCCTGTGCGCCACAACTACTGAAGCCCACGCACCACAACTACTGAAGCACGCGCGCCTAGAGCCCATGCTCCACCACAAGAGAAGCCACTGCAATAAGAAGCCCACGTGCAGCAATGAAGAGTAGCCCCCTCTCACCGCAACTAGAGAAGACCTGCACACAGCACCGAAGACCCAACGCTGCCAAAAATAAATAAAATAAAAAATAATAATAAATTTAAGACCTGCAAGTCTAAAGAAATGAGCCTTAGTTTCTAGTAAAATTTTGAAGCCCTGCCACCAGCTGAGGTCTCTGAGCACCAGCCTCCTCCTGTATCCCCCAATATAATAATTTATCTTCAAGCAAAGTTTTAGCAGGAAGATCCTGATTTAAAAGCTTTTTCTATATCTTCTTGAGGAAGTATTTATTTTCTTAAGGAAATCCTAAGAGTAGCTTCCCATTTGCATGAAGCAAAAACATTCTTTAGTAAGTCGCAGGCTGTGACATTCTTACAAATGACCCAATTACTGCTCTTTAGGATCTTTAAACATACACCATTAAAGAATTTCTGGTCACACATACAGGCATGTTTTCTAATTACGGAGAAAACTTTTAAAAGCTTCTAGAAGCAAAAATAAGACTTTTGATACACAGAAGAGACAAAGTTTTTTAGGACTGATAAATACTCATGTGATTTTAAAGCAGCTTTTGGAGGGGTAAAATTCTGAGGTAGCATTGCAGGCACTCTGTCCAGAGTAAAACTGTGAGCCTGAAACATTTATCTGTAAACAGAAACCATGAGAGATGGAGTTTCTAGCGGTCTCCTAACATCGTAAATATTAACTACTGTCTTTCTGTGATTTTTCATTGGTGCAGTTCTGGGCACTCTGCAAAGCTATATTAAAGAGTCATGGCTTAGATGCAGAGAACACACTGGTGATTGCCGGAGGCAGGAAGATGGCGGGACTGGGAGAAATGGGTGAAGAGGGTCAAAAGGTACAAACTTCCAGTGATAAAATACTTAAATAAGTCATGAGGATGTAATGTACAACATGGTGACTATAGTTAATAATTCTGTACTGCATGTTTGAAAGTTGGTAAGAGAGTAGATCTTAAAAGTTCTCATCCCAAGAAAGAAAAGAATTGTTTAGTTAACTCTGTAAGGTGATAATATTAACTAGATCACTGTGCTAATCATTTCCTAAGGCATACAAATATTGAATCATTTGTTTTATACCTGAAACTAATATAATGTTATGTGTCAATTAATTCTCAACTTAAAATTTTTTTTAATTCTTTAAAAATAAAATTTAAAAACTGTCCTGGTTGCTCCTATCACCTCAGTCAGACTTTACAAGTACAATCATATTTTTAAAGCACACCTAGACAGAGGCTAAGAGTGGATTTGCTTCCCTTGTTTTTCTCTGAGTGTACTTATGAGAGCTGCATTTTTTAGACAGGGTCAGGGCAGTGAAAAGTGGTTTTCTCTTTTCCAATCTATCGGACAAGACTTCATGTTGATGTTAAGAGGAAGAAAAGGGGAAGAACTGTTGAGTCAATTGCTTGACGTTTCTTCTTTATATTTGAGTCTGTAAACCATTTAACAAAGATGCACAGAGCTGCCCATGAAAAGTGGCAAAGAGTGGGTGTCATTCAACAAATGCAGGTGTATATAATCACACCCACAATGCGAGAAAACTTGCCTACCTAGACAACCTCATAAGATGTGGTCCCTGTACTCAAAGTGAAATAAAAACTAATGAGAAAGAAACTCAAGTTCTGCCCCTTGCAACAAACCCTCCCCCCAGATATGTTTTCACTTATCTGAAGACATGTTTAGATGATCTCATGCACCATCATCTAAAAGCATCTTGTAGACAAAAGTGCTAAACTGCAGATCTAGAAGCTAAAAACCAATGGCAACCCTGCAGAGAGCATGGCAAAAAGGACGGAAGCCCAGTGGCAGTGTCCCTTTGAGTTCTTATTAGTTCTGCTTCTTTGTCAAGCCTCTTTTAGCAGAAGAAAGTACAATATGCTTTGTTCAGACCATTTTTAGTGATTAGCAAAGCATTACTTGAATCTGGGCTCTGCCCTTCACAGCTGGACACTTAACTTCCCTATGTATCAGTTTTCTCATATTTAAGTGGGTATAATAATGCCTACGTTCTGAGACTGCAGTCAGTACTATAGGTGATGTACATAATACACTGCCATAGTAGATTCTCAGTAAATGGAAACTGTCACTCATAGCATTTTATGAAGACTTCATCTCCTGCCTATTTTTGCTCTCTAAACATCATATCCTGACGTAACAAACACGTAAAATGTTGCCAACTTTCCTTTTTTCATGATTTATCTACTTATAAAATGAGGCTAGTAGGCCAGAGAGCATATTTAAATCAGAGATAAAAATTACATTTGTAAACTGTTTTTAACCACTTGAGAGAAAGACATTCCAAATTGCACCCTTGGTATTTTAGTAGGAATAAAATGCTGCCTTGGCAGTAAAGTTTCTCCTCCTTTATATAACATAAAACATTCTTCCGTAAGGCTTAGTGCATCGACAAATCTTCCTTGATTACCAGAAAATTGTTAAAATAACACAGTCTGTGGCAGAGAAATAAACCATGAGAGAAATAAACCATGACACTATACATTCGTGGCTTTATGTATAGGTGGAGTCTCCCAAAACAAACCTGTGAGAAAGTTTAGAAATCAAAGAGCAAAAGAAATAAACAGCTCAAAATAGATTTTCTTGGTGTTTTCTTCCTCACTTGCTTCACTTTTTCTCATACAAGGACTCAATGATTAGAAAAATTTAGTCAGAAATGTCTATTATTTTGGCAACTATGTGTTGCCAGATTGGATATCTGTATAGATATTCTTATGTGAGTAAATAGGAAAAACTGATGGTTGTAATAATGAGAAGAAACTCAGTAACAAAATTATTTTATAGTCAGGAGTCTCATGATGTCAAATAAATTATCTTCTATTTTTATGATTTTTAAAAGTAGCTGAACCCTTCAAAATACAACCAGTCATTTAGTTTCATAAAAACTATTTTAAACACATTCAGAACTCTTTCTAAAAATTATGTTTAAAATATGAAGAAATAAAATTGATATATTAAAAGATATGGGGACTTGAAGGTCAGAAGACAAAGTCTGCGTTTCATACCATTTAAATGAAATTTAGAGACAATTAAAGGGAATTTTCCACCTTATCTAGCCTAAATAAGAGGACAAAAGGGTGGAGAATCCAGACTACAAACAATGACCTATAAGATTAAAAGGAAGTCTCTCTGTTGCAATTTTATCATTACTTGTAAGAGATAGAGTGCCAAAAGAGAGGCTTGCGGCAGTAGCAATACATTTTCTTCGAGACAGTAATATCATCAACAAGGTGTCTGTATATATGTAGCCCTGCTTGAATATGGAAGCAATTTTCCAGAGCCCTGTAACTTAATTCTATTGTTTTCATCAAGAACGAATATTCTAGGTCACAGTTTTCAGTGACTGATTGTAATGGACACAGCTTGAAAAATGGATGAGGAAGCTCCCCAAATGATTACTGGACAAGGGTCCAATACCATCAGCAGCAATATTTGCATTTATCTAAAAAGAGATTAAATGCTAACGGCGCTGCTGTACATTTGTCTGCATAGCATCATTGCACACTTCTTCTGTTAAAGTAGGGAAAGGGCAAGATTAGAGTAGAACAAGAAAGAGGAGAATCTAAATAAAACAGACCTTAGTAAAAATCTAAGAGGATGTTACACAGTAATACGAAAATTAATATATACATTAGACTAAAACACTGAATTTTTAAAAATATTCCATTCGTAGAAATAAAACAACTCCATTAAGAAATATAAGTGCTATTTAATGATATCACTTTCAACAAGTTCATTTTAGGCTAAGTTTTTAAGTCTAAGGCAAATCCAAAGTTGGAAAATATTAACATATCACCTTTGAATATTTAATTCAGTTATGACCAAAGGCAATTTTAATTATTTAGTTTCTCAACAGCTTTTATAGGTAATTTTATGGTCAACAGTTTTGTGAGAATGTTGCTTAGAAAAGAGTAATAACTTTTATGTGTGAAGAAATAAGCAGATTGTCATGGGTCAAAAATTAGTTGCTCTGTCTGCTCTTTTGTACCACTTAGTATGATTAAGTTCATGCTTTGGAGGTTTTTTTTTATCCTTGGAAGGGTTTTTTGTTGGTGGTGGTAGTGCCCCAGAGAGACATCCATAAATGATGATCTCAGATCAGGGCTTGATGATACTCATTTTACGGCATGCATAAGTGTGTGTACTTAAGAAATTGGCAGGGGTACTTGAATGTTTGTTTTAGAGACACACAGGGGATAGCAAATGACAGGGAAGTTTAAAAGATTGTAGTACGCAGGGGAAAAGGAATAGCAGAATATTGATGGCCTGACAAGTTAAACTCAAATACTTTGGAAGATAACTAGGGAGAAAATAGTAGCATAGAATTCTCAGAACAGAATATCCTTCAATTAATTGAGTTTACAGAACTCAAAATAAGAGTTTCTACAAGTCTGAAATAAGAAAGACCTTATTTCAGACCTTAACTTAGAAGATGTTTCTAACATAGGATGGTTTGTTTCATTAATTAGCATAGTAGGTAGTATTGTTCCATTTTTCATTTGCTCTATGACGATTTAAGGTCTTGAGAAGCTCATTCTACACCTCAAATATCACTGTAAAAATTCTGTAAATGTAGAGGAAAAAATGGTGTAGAAGACTGGATTTAATGTGGGTAGACTTAGAACATTCCTGAAGAGTCAATAATGTCATAAACCCCTAATATCATCTTGCTTTTTGGAGATTTTCTTTCTGATTTTTAAAAACAGTATCTTGGAAAGATTCTCATTCATGGGGTTTTCCTATCTTTCAAGGTTTCATTTATCTTTAAAACCATGCTAGAGAGAAACGAGCAACTTGATTTTGTCAAACACTCACTACACCAACCACACATTTGAAAAGTCTTGCTTCTATCAGTAACAGACCATAACGGTGAAGCTAAAACAATAGTCATATTTTTTAAGACACTGTCTGAAAAAAAAATCATGGGAGCTCTATTCCTAAAAATCCTCTAAGCAATTAGGCAGTAGCCTGGCTGGAATGGTTTAGTAACAAGTGGTCCCAGAAAGAAAAGGGTGGAGCAAAGGAACCTTCAAGTAGTCTCTTACATCCAGCTCTGAGAGTCTACCCTCCATAAAACAGAATTTAAATGCCTTTTTTATTTGGGAAAAAAATATTTCTAAATTCTGTCATTCTGCCTATCCTTGTACCGATTCTTCAGCACCACTCTAACTCTGACTTTTTCATGACCCATTTTTGGTAAGAGTCATTCCTCTACATTAAAATATAGTGTAAAAGTTAAAAAGAAACCTGTAAGTCATCTCATCTGTACTCTTCATTTTATAGCAAAAGGAACTGAGACAGGCAAAAATCAGATGATTCTTTCAAGACCACACAAATAATTCCTTGCGTAGCCAGAACCAGAACCCCAGTTTTTCTCTGCTTAGTATATGAGTCTTTCATGTTTCACAAGGAAAGTGGTTCTGAGTTAGTCTATGACCAAATCACATGTAATAGTGTAGGCAAAATCTATAAAAGTGTCCATGCATTACATGACATATGCTTCTTTAAATTATGGCTGTCTTACTGCTCTAGCCATGAGCCCCCCACCTCATGAATGAGGTCAAGTAGCCCAGATTCCAATATATCAATAAAGGATTTGTCTTTCTGAAACGGTAACGTAGACCACACTCTAGAGGGTGAGCATGTCCCTGGAAGGAAATGAGTATTATTCCTGGCGCAGAAAATGAGTTAAACCTTTAGACTGGGGTAAGGAAGGGTTTATTCCTCTCTGGATTAAATAATCTAACACAAAACTTTTCATTCCTTAAAAGCCAAATATTTTAATTGTTTTGGTTTGATATATTAGTCCTAAGAGTTTGAGAAATAGTATACTTGAGAAGATGAGGAGGACTTTCCCAGTGGTCCAGTGGTTAAGACTCTGCCTTCCAATGCAGGGGGCACGGGTTTGATCCCTGGTTGGGGGAGTAAGATCCCACATGCTGCACAGTGTGGCCAAAAATTAAAAAAAAAAAAAAGATGAGCTGGATCAGTCGTAAAATCATCCCAACAAATACATGTGATTTTTTTCATTTACCATTTGGTAGAAAGGATGATTTTCAAAATATCAGATGTGGCATGTACAAGCAAACTTTGCAGGAGTCCACAACCTGAGATGAAATATTTCATTTAGTGTTCTTAATCAACTGGGGTTGTGAGGAGGGGAAGACTGTCTGTATAACATGCCCTAGGTTTGTATTTAAATGCCTGAAGGGCCACTTGATAAACACCCACTGCTAATCTCTTTATAAGAAAGATGTTTTCAGAGATACACTCTCTCTAGTCAAAAGATCAGATTAACCCAATGAAATGGAGCCTTTAACTAAAATAACTCTGGGGGAGAAGCACTTCTGGAATGCCAGGCTGAGGACCTCAGAATATTCACCCCTTCAAAAAACCAATGTAAACACCTGCAAGCATCAAAGTCAACTTTTTCAGGATTCTTAAAATTAACCAAAGCCTTACAATGATCTGAGGAGCATTCATTCAAGAAAAACAGCTGAGGCTCGGTGAGAACAGTGAGCTTTGTGGCATTTTAGCTCCATTTTCCCAGATCCCTCTCCCTAGTTCCAAAATCACCTTACAGACTGGCAGGTGTGGAACTAGGCTCACTGAGAATAAATACAAGCAGCCCAGCAGCCCCTGAAGGAGCTCCCACAGAAGCCCCATTGTCACATAGCTGTCACGATTTTACCTGTCTGGAAGCTCCCAGGAAAGGGGACAGCAGTTCACAGGGCTTGTCTCTATTTGACCTCAATCAGAGATCACTTAGTGAGGGAGTCCTATCTTCAAATGTTAGTCCAAAACAAAAGAATTGTTTAATATCACCTGAGGTGATGATACCAGTGGGGGCAGCAAGAGGCTGGCCAAAAACCTTAAAAGGAAGGTCTAGGTAATAAGATGTCCATAGGGGCCAAGTCTCAACATAATCCTTAGGCTCTATAGAGGGCTCTGAGCATGGGCAGGAAGCACATGAGAAAGCCTACTCTCCCAGCTCTTTTTTTTTTTTTTAACTGAAGTATAGTTAATTTACAATGTTGTGTTAGTTTCAAGTGTACAGTACAGCAAGGTGATTCAGTTATACATACACATGTATCTTTTTCAGATTCTTTTCCATTTATAGATTATTACAAGAATTGAATATAGTTCCCTGTGCTATACAGTAGGTCCTTATTGTTTACCTATTTTATATATAGTAGTATGTATATGTTAATCCCAAACTCCTAATTTGTCTCTCCTCCCACCCTGCTATCTCCTTTGGTAACCAAAAGTTTGTTTTCTATGTCTGTGAGTCTATTTCTGTTTTGTAAGTAAGTTCATTCATATCACATTTTTTAGATTCCACATATAAGTGATATCATTTGATATTTGTCTTTCTCTGTCTGACTTACTTCACTTTGTATGATAATCTCTAGGTCTATCCCTGTTGCTGCAAATGGCATTATTTCATACATTTTTATGGCTGAGTAATATTCCATTGTATATATACACCACATCTTCTTTATCCATTCATCTGTCGATGACATTTAGATGGCTTCCATATCTTGGCTATTGTAAATAGTGCTTCTGTAAACATTGGGGTGCATGTATCTTTTCAAATTAGAGTTTTCTCCAGATATATGCCCAGGAGTGGGATTGCAGGAACATATGGTAGCTCTGTTTTTTAGTTTTTTAAGGAACCTCCATACTGTTCTCCATAGTGGTTGCACCAGTTTACATTCCCACCAACAGTGTAGGAGGGTTCCTTTTTCTCCACACCCCCTCCAGCATTTATTGTTTGTAGACATTTTAATGATGGCCATTCTGATTGGTGTGAGGTGATACCTCACTGTACTTTTGATTTGCATTTCTCTAATAATTAGCGATATTGAGCATATTTTATGTGCCTGTTGGCCATCTGTATGTCTTCTTTGGAGAAATGTCTATTTAGGTCTTCTGCCCATTTTTTTATTGGGTTGGGGTTTTTTTGATATTAAGCTGTATGAGCTGTCTAATCTCTCAGCTCTTGCTGACCTTAAGGCTTTGCACAAACATCAGGTGACCACTAAAGTAGAATTATAAAGTGCCTGAGTATTCAAGGCATGCATGAAGAAAGCACGGAACTCCTCAGCAAAGGGGGGTTGACTTACTGGTTCAAGAAATTTAAGGAAATCTCCATCTAGTTATTACCTGACCACTAAGCTAAGAGAGACTACAATGGCTGCACACTTCAGAATTAGTCCAGGAAAGTCACTAAACAAACAAACAATAGCAACAATCACAATTTCTAGAGATGGAGGTGAATCTGATTTTCAGATATCCACGTTATGTCCAGAATTCACCAAAACTTATGAGACATGCAAAGAAGCAGGAAAGTACAAAAGCATACAGGAGGGGAATAAAAAAAAAAAAAGCAGTCCGTAGAAACTGTCCATGAAGAAATTCAAATAGTGGGCTTATTAGAAAAAAGACATTAAATCAGCGGGAATAAATAGTATCAAAGAACTAAAAGAAACAATATCTAAATAATTTAACTATAAGGACAGTGTCTTGCCAAATAGGGAATATCAATAAAGTAATAGAATTTATTAAAAATAAAAAACAACAACCAGTTAGAAATTTTGGAATTGAAAGGCATAATCACCAAAATGAAAAATTTACTAGAGGGCTCACCAGTAGATTTGAGCCAAAAGAAGAAAATATCAGCAAACTTGAAGATAAGCCAGTTGAAATTATCCAGTGTAAGGAACAGAAACAAACAAATTAAAAAAAAGGAAAATAAACACAGCCTCAGAGACCTGTGGGATACTATCAAGTGTACCAACATACCCATGAAGAGAGTTCCAGAAGGAGAGGAGAGAGAGAAATGAGCAATGAAATAAAATTAGAAATCAATAACATTGAAAAATTCACAAATATGTGGAAGTTAAACAATATACTCCTTAATAACTAATGTATCAAAAAAGAAATCATGGGCCTCCCTGGTGGCGCAGTGGTTGGGAGTCCACCTGCCGATGCAGGGGACACAGATTCGTGCCGCAGTCCAGGAGTATCCCACATGACGCGGAGCGGCTGGGCCTCTGAGCTATGGCCTCTGAGCCTGCGCGTCCGGAGCCTGTGCTCTGCAGCAGGAGAGGCCACAGCAGTGAGAGGCCTGCGTACTGCAAAAAAAAAAAAAAAAAAAAAAAAATCACAGTTAAATTTAGAAAATACTTTCAAATTAATTAAAATTAAGACACAAACTGCTGAAACTTATAAATGTAGCTAAAGCAATGCTTAGAAAGAAATTGATAGCTATAAATGTCTATATTTTAAAATTTAACATCTAAAATAATAATCTAATCTTACTCTTTTAAAAACTAGAAAAATAAGAGCCAGCTGAATCCAAAGCAAGTAGAATAAATGAAATTATAAAGATTAGATCAGAAATAAATAAAAGAAAAGGAAAACAATGGAGAAAATTAAGGAAACCAAAAGTTGGTTCTTTTAGTGACCTTACAAAAATACAAAAGATTATAAACTAAAAACAACTTTATGTCAATAAATTAGATAATCTAGATGAAATGGGAAAATTCCTAGGAAGAAACTATTAAAACTTATTCAAGAAGAAATAGAAAATTTGTATAGACCTATAAAAAGTAGAGATTGAATTATTAATTTAAAAATTCCTGCAATAAAAAGCTCGGACCCAGGTGGCTTACTGATGAATCCTACAAAATGCATTAAAAAATTAATACTTACTTTCATAAACTCTTCAAAAAACACAAGAATAGAGAACAATTCCCAACTAATTCTCTAATGGCAATATTACCGTGACACTGAACCCAGACAAAAACAACACAGGAAAACTACAAACCAATATCCCTTATGAATACAGATGAAACACTCCTCAATAGAATCTAGCATGACATAACAAGAATTATACACCATGACCAATTGGAGTTTATTCCAGAAATGTAAGGTTGGTTTAATGTCCAAAATTCAATTAATGTACTACACCACCAATAGAAAAAAGTACAAAAAATGATCATCTCAGAAGAGGCAGAAATAGGAAAATGCAATCATTTCATGGAAACAAGGATATCTGCTCTCGCCACATCTATTCAACATTGTGATGCAGGTTCTATCTGGGGAAATTAGGCAAGAAAAAGAAATAAAAGATACCCAGATTGGAAATGAAGAAGTAAAATTATCTCTAGTCATAGTTGACATGATTTTACATATAGAAAATCCCAACGAATCCACAAAGCTATTAGAACTAATAAGTGAGTTTAGCAAGTTTGCAGGAAACAAGGTCAATCCAATATACTAGCAATGAACAATCTGAAAATAAATTATGGAAATCATTCTGTTTATAGTAATATGCAAAGGAATACAATACTTGTGAATAAATTTAACAAAAGAAGTGCAAGACTTGCATACTAAACACTACAAAACTTTGAAAAATTAAAGATTTAAATAAGTAGGAAGAAATCCTATATTCATGGATAAGAAGACAATATTATTACAATGACACTACTCTCCAAACTGATCTACAGATTCAGTGAATTTCCTATCAAAATCATAGATGCCTCTTTTTAAAAAATTGACAGGGTGATCCCAGAATCCATTTGAAAATGCAAGAGATCTAGGAGTCAAAATGTCCTTGAAAACAAACACAGTTGAAGAAATTACATTTTCTGCTTTCAAAACTTACTATAAATCTACTGTAATTAAGACAATATGGTACTGGCTTGAGGATACACGTATATTCCAGTGGAATAGAATTGGACTTTGGATGTAAACCCTTACATTCATCGTCAATTGATTTTCAGAAAAATTAATGGGAAAAGAACAGCCCTTTCAACAAATGGTGTTGGGGCAACTAAACATTTACTTACAAAAGAATGAAGTTGGATCTTAATTTATATCATACCGAAAAATTAACTCAAAATCGATAAACCGAAATATTAATCTTCATGGCCTTGGCTTAGGCAATAATTTCTTAGGTATGACACCAAAAGCATAAGGGAAAAATATATATATGTATATAAGTTAGACTTCATCAAAATTTAAAACTTTTGTGCTTCAAAACACGGTATCAAGAAACTGAAAAGACGACCCACAGAAAGAGAGAAAATATTTGTAAATTCTATATCTGACAAAGAATTTTTTTTCTTATTTTATACATGGATGTTTTTGCTTTTGACCACCTTCACCCATTTTACCCATGCCCCCACCTACCACCTCTGGGAACCACCAATCAATTCTCTGTATCTAGGAGCTCAGTTTTGTTTTGTTTGTTATTGTTTTTAGATTCCACATATAAGTTAGATGAAATGGTATTTACGTTTCTCTCTCTGACTAATTTCACTTAGCATAACGCCCTCAGGGTCCATCCATGTTGTTGCAAACGACAAGATTTCTTTCTTTTTTATGGCTGAATATTCCATTGTATATATATACCACAGTTTCTTTATCCATTCATCCGTCATTGGACACCTAGGCTGTTTTCATTTCTTGGCTACTGTAAGTAATGCTGTAATAAACATGGTGGTGTATATATATCTTTTGAGTTAGTGTTTTTGTTTTCTTTGGGTAAATACCCAGAGGTGGAATTGTTGGATCATGTGGTCGTTTTATTGTTAATTTGTTGAGGAACCTCCATCTTATTTTCCATAGTGGCTACACCAGTTTACATTCCCACCAACTGTGCATGAGGGTTCCCTTTCTTCCACACCCTCACCAGCACTTGTCATTTCCTATCTTTTTGATAATAGGCATTCTAACAGGTATGAGGTAATATATTATTGTGATTTTCTAAAAAAAATTTATTGGAATATAGCTGATTTACCGTGTTATGTTAGTTTCAGGAGTACAGCAAAGTGATTCAGTTATACATATACATCTATCCACTCTTTTTTTTTTTCCTTAGATTCTTTTCCCATATAGACCATTACAGAGTACTGTGTAGAGTTCCCTGTGCTCTACAGCAGGCTTTTATTAGTTATATACAGTAATGTGTATATGTCAGTCCCAATCTCCCAATTTATCCCTCCCCTGCCTTATCCCCTGGTAACCATAAGTTTGTTTTCTACATCTGTGACTCTACTCCTGTTTTGTAAATAAGTTCATTTGTACCGTTTTTTTAGATTCTACATATAAGCGATATCATATGATATTTGTCTTTCTCTGTCTGACTTCACTCAGTATGATAATCTCTAGGTCCATCCCTGTTGCTGCAAATGGCATTATTTTGTTCTTTTTTACAGCTGAGTAATATTCCATTGTATATATGTACCACATCTTCTTTATCCAGTCCTCTGTCGATGGACATTTAGATGGCTTCCATATCTTGGCTATTGTAAATAGTGCTTCTGTAAACAGTGGGATGCACGTATCTTTTCAAATTAGAGTTTTCTCCAGATATACGCACAGGAATGGGATTGCTGGGTCATGTGGTAGTTCTATTTTAAGGTTTTTGAGGAACATCCGTACTGTTCTCCATAGTGGCTGTATCAATTTACATTCCCACCAACAGTGCAAGAGGGTTCCCTTTTCTCCACAGCCTCTCCTGCATTCATTGTTTCTAGATTTTTTGATGATGGCCATTCTGAGCAGTGTGAGGTGATACCTCATTGTAGTTTTGATTTGCATTTCTCTAATAATTAGTGATGTTGAGCATCTTTTCATGGGCTTTTTGGCCATCTGTATGTCTTCTTTGGAGAAAAGTCTATTTAGAACTTCAACCCATTTTTTGATTGGGTTATATCATTGTGTTTTTTATGTGCATTTCTCTGATGATTAATGAAGCTGAGAACATTTTCATGTTCCTGTTGGCCACTCGTATGTCTTCTCTGGAAAAAATGTCTCTTTAGTTCCAATTTTATGATTAGATTGTTTGGCCTTTTTTCTATTGAGTTATATGAGTTCTTTATATATGTTGGATATTTACCCCTTATCAGATATATAATTTGCAAATATTTTCTCTCATTTGATAGGTTGCCTTTTCATTTTGTTGATGATTTCCTTTGTTGTGTAGAAGCTTTTAATTTGATGTACTTCCACTTGTTTATTTTTGCTTTTGTTGCCTTTGCTTTTGATGTAAAATCCAAAAAATCATCACCAAGACCAATGTGAAAAAACTTATTACCTTTATTTTCTTCTAGAAGCTTCATGGTTTCAGGTCTATGTTCAAGTCTTTAATCAGTTTTGAGTTAATTTTTTCGTATAGTGTGAGAGAGTAGTCCAGTTTCATTATTTTGTACGTGTTGTTCAGTTTTCCCAACACCATTTATTGAAGAGACTGTCTTTTCCCCATTGTATATTCTTGGCTCCTTTGTCATAAATTAATTGACCATATATGCATGGATTTATTTCTGGGCTCTCTATTTTGTTCCATTGATCTATGTGTCTGCTTTTATGCCAATACCACATTGTTTTGATTACTATATAGATTTAAAATACAGTTTGAAATCAGAAAATGTGATGCCTTCATCTTTGTTCTTCTTTCTCAAGATTGCTTTGGCTATTCAGTCTTTTGTGGCTCCATACAAATTTTAGGTTGTTTGTTCTATTTCTGTGAAAAATGCCATTGGAATTTTGATAGGGATTGCATTGAATCTTTAGGTTGCTTTGGGTAGTGTGGTCATTTTAACAATATTTTAGCCTTCCAATCCATGAGCACATAAAATCATTCCATTTGTTTATGTCATCTTCCATTTCGTTCATCAGTGTCTTATAGTTTTCAGTGTACAATTCTTTCACCTCCTTGGCTAAATTTATTCCTAGGTAGTTTATTCTTTTTGATGCAACTGATAAGGCATTGATATTCATAATATGTAAAGAAATGTTAAAACTCAATAATGAAGAGGTGGGGGCTTCCCTGGTGGCGCAGTGGTTGAGAATCTGCCTGCCAATGCAGGAGACACGGGTTCGTGCCACGGTCCGGGAAGATCCCACATGCCGCGGAGCGGCTGGGCCCGTGAGCCATGGCCACTGAGTCTGTGCGTCCGGAGCCTGTGCTCTGCAACGGGAGAGGCCACAACAGTGAGAGGCCCGCGTACCACAAAAAATAAATAAATAAATAATGAAGAGGTGGATAGCCCACTTTAAAAAATGGCAAAGGATTTGAATAGACTTTTCTCCAAAGAAGACATACAAATGGAAAATAATCACACAAAAAGATGTTAAACATCATTATAATTAGGAAATTCAAATCAAAACCACCATGAGATACCACTTCACACCCACTAGGATGGTAGTGTTCAAAAACAGAAATAGTATGTGTTGGCCAGGATGTGTAGATATCGGAATCCTCATACATTGCTGGTTTGACTGTAAAACTGATGCAGCCACTTTGGAAAATAATTTGATGATTTCTTAAAATGGTAAATATTGAGTTACCATTTGACTTAGAATTTCACTCCTAGGTATATACCCAAGAGAAATAAAAATATAATACATCCACTAAAAAACTTATACATCAGTGTTTATAGCAGCATTATTATTAATAGTAAAAATGTGGGACAACCTTAATGTACATCAACTGATGAATAGATAAATATATATGGTATAGCCATACAATGGTATATTATTTCCTAATGAAAAGGAGTAAAGCACTAGATACATGCTACAACATGGAGAAACTTCGAAAACAGTAGTGTAACTGATAGAAGCCTGTCACAAAAGACCATATATTTATGATTCTATTTATATGAAATGTATAGAAAAGGTAAACCCATAGAGCTAGAAAGTAGATTAGTGGGGGCCAAGGATAGGGGAGAAGGGAGAAAGGAGAGTGATGGCTAATGGCTAAGGAGTTTCTTGTAGGGGTGATGTAAATAATCTAAAATTAGATAGTGCTGATAATCGTACAACTCTGTGAATAAGCTAAAAGCAGTAAATTGTACACTTTAAAATGGTTGTTTTTATGGTATATGAATTGTATTTCAGCAAAGCTGATATTAAGGAAAAAAAAGATTCAAAAAAGTTACAGCCCAGACCTAAGGCCTAAATGTAAACAAAATAGAAAAATAAATCACAACATGGGAAATTTAAAATGTTAATAAAAGGCATTACACCAAAAGAGTAATATAGTAAAAATATAACATACCACAACACAACATAGCATACTATAACATAATATAATTCAATATAAGTAGAATGTAATAGTATGATACATACTAGAGTATGAAGTGTTATTACATGACCTGACATGACCCTGGAATAGATATGAAAAATACAGCTGGGAACAGATCACACCAGTCACCAGAAATTGACTGTATAACCAGTGTTTTGGGAACCAGAGATGTGAGAACAGAGCTTCTGTCTGTCTTTTGCCCCACTCTGTTTCTCTTCCTTGGTGTTATCATGGGATCAACACATCCAGAACCCCAAATAATTTTTCTGTGAAAGCCAGGTCATAAGAAACCAAGCACAGTGAGCTAGAAGCACCAGCCTTGGACTACTCTCCAAGGTGGGTACAGCCAGTCTGTTACCCATAAAAAAATGGACACGCATGCCTTCAAACTCAGGCAACTTTTTTTTAATGGCATATAACAGTAAAATTAGAGTCTACTTAAAATACCTTTTTGTATTCAATTTTTATACATATATACACAAAATTTAGAACACCCAATATTTATACTCCATATATATATAATTTTACATACATGCATAAGCATACACATGCTTATTTCTAGTGTACATTTTTGGTTTTCTTTTCTGCTTGTCTCCTCCTTCCTTTATGCTTCCTTCTTCATTGATGTCAAATACCCTCCTCCAAATAATCCATGTTTAAAATCTAATACTATGCATATTTTTTATATACTCCTATACTCCTATGTAGTTATGCATAGTCACACAGTGGGGATTATCTTGATTTTTAAAAATGAAGTCATAGTGGTCTGGTTCTCTACATCTTGATTTTCATCCTACAATACCTTGTAGAAATTCTTCCAAGGCATCCGATACGGCTTTTAAGTCATTCTTTTAAAGCTACACAGTAGTCCTAACTGTCCACACTGTGACTGTGTTATAACGTGTTCAGCCAATCCCTCACTCAGGGACGTTCATTTTGCTTCCACTTTTTGGCTACTATGAAAAATGCTGCAATAAACAACTTCAATTCTTAGAAATATATGTCCTATGTATGTTTTAGTTTCTAAGGCACAAATTCCCAGGAGTAGCATGAAATATATAATTATACAGAGAAATATATAATTTATATATATATAAAAACACAAATGGATGTTCCCAGAAAGACTGTAATGCTTTTTACATCTACCTCAATGTATTTATGTATACTTTTCCCCTACTCCCACCTATAATAGCGATTTTCATATTTTCATATTTCATATTTTCATATTTGTGTATATATTATCTATCCAATTAGTGAGGATTCTGCCCATTCCAATTTTAAAAAGAGAGCTACCCAGCTGCTCAACCGAAAAGGGTATAGATTTGCTCACCAAGTTATACAATATTATCAAGACTTGGTTTCTCTCTCTTTCTTTCTCAGCTTCCTTCCTCCCTGTTGACCTCTTTCTCAGTTTGGCTCTCCCCTTCTGGTCACAGGATGGTGGCCAGCAACTCCTAGAGTTGCCTTCCTCCAGCTTGAGATCCGACAGGAAAGAGACAGAGCCTTGTTGTAGCATTCACAGCGACAGTTCTGAGGTTGACCCCTACTAGACCAACTACACATTTTTGAACATAACTCTGTATGGCTGTGAAAATATGATTCCTTGATTGACTTAGATCTGGGTCACATGCTCTCCCAGGGCTAGAGGTAGAGCCTCAATCAGGCTATCTGCGATGGGGCCGGCAGGTGGGGGGAGGAAGTCCCTTTAAAAACAGCAGGACTGTTGCCACAAAAAGGCAGAATAGCAACAGAGAAGTCCACTACATCTTTCTTAATATGTGAATTACGACTGTGTCTTATTCATATTGCACTTGGTACAGAAGGATGTGTTTATCATAAGTCGATTATGGTTCACCCCTATAAACAGCTGTAAATGTCAAAATTACAATTTTAACCTTTTGTTGAACTTTCTAATGTAGTTTATTGTATCTTCACTGATAATCATATCTCCTCTGTTCTTATTACTTGAGGGTAATCATTAGGAATCTCTGTTGTCAGAATAGGCTATACTCCAGTATAATTAGGATCTATGGGAAATATAGGGTTATTGGCTTTTAATATTATTTCCTTAATATCTTAGTCTTACTTATGTCTTTTTTTATTTCCTCTTTTTCATAATATTACTTTTCCCATCTCTAGCCTTTTCTACTTCAACTCTCCCATCCTTGAAACCTGCCACTTATGATATATACAAGTTGCCTGGGAAATAAGAGGTAAGAGTGAGAATCTAAGGTGTCTCTTCATTAGGAAAGTGTACAAGCTTCGGTACAAAAGCCCTGGGTCAGGCTGAGTTAGTCTTGATCACAGTTGTGTATGAGCACCTAGAGACTGGCTCACTTATTTGTTGAATGAATAAAATTATTTAGGGTTTTCAGAGCTCTTGTTTGCTCAATTTCCTTAGTTTTATCAAAGATAGATGAGGTTGTCAGGTAACTAATTCAGGTTAGGTGAAGTTTTAGTGTCTGTGTGCGTATCTGTGCGTGTACACAAGGACATATACTATATTGTATATTATAAATATACAGATATAATAGGAACGTGGACTCTGGAATCTATGTTCAAAACATGACTTCAGCACTAACTAGCTGTGTGATCTAGAAAATCCACTAAACCTCTCTGCCTCAGGACTTCTATCTGTAAAATAGCAGTAATAATGGTATCTACTTCAAAGGGCTGTTGTACTGAGATATCTTTGTGAAGCTCAGGAAGGTGCCTGGTGTGTGGTATGTTCCATTAGTGATCGTTGGTATCATTTGTTAACTTTTCCCTCCCCACTAGATTGTGTGTGATAATAGCCTCAAAACCTATCACAGTTCCTGGTACGTGATAAGTTACATACAAATATTTAATAAATTACTAGAAACGACAAGATACTTTGCCTCTGTTCCTAGATATGCACATGTATATTTACACCATCTCAGACAGGAACTATCTTAAATATTGCTGGACTAGGAATCAGCAGGTATAAAAGGAAATGAGACTGTATAGGCCTGGATTTATAACAAAGCTGTCGTAATTCCTGAAAATTGTGCTGAGAAATCCCTGAAATGGAATTACATTTTCCTGTTTCCCTTTTAATAAGCTACTCATTTTCCTGATCAAAAATTCTTTCTCCAGCAATGTTTTGCAGGGAGAGGCCATAATTTTCAAAAAGACAAAGCAATTAAGAGGGAAAAGAGTGCCTAACAGGTCCAGTACAGGAATAGCAGAGTTTTTCTTTTTTTTGGAAGCATTCAGATTCTGATCTAAGAGCTGTTCCACTTTTAAATAACATTGCCTCAAGTTACCTGGGGAATCCTTTCTGAACACGCTGACCCTGGAATGTCTTTGGGATGTCTCCACTACATTTTCTACTGTAATTTCTTCCCCCATAGCCACACTCCCCGCAGCCCTCAAAAAGTAGCAGGCTTTATTTAAAAAATCAAACACAAAGAAAATCACGATTATACAGAGATGTTAAGAACCAGAGCTCTACCTTCAGCTTTCAGTCCTCTTATTAATACTCTTGTCATGACTCTTGTCGAGAGAATGGTTTGGTGTCAGTGTCCTCAATCAGTGTTCTCTTAGTCACTTTCATTAGGAGCCATGTTTTCTTGACAAAGGATAACAAATGGACACTGTTGGTCCGTAATGTGCTTTTGACTACAGATCCTGCACCATTTCTCCGTGAAGCAATTGCAATTATTTGTCATTTTAATATGACTTGGCAAGGAGGTCCGAAAAACATGGCTATTATTCATCAGTATGTATATTTTGTACTTATATTAATATTAGAATATCATTATTACTCGTCTCACATTGTATGAGTGAGACAAAATTACACCATGTAAAAAATGCATTAAATTCTCTTCAGCTGCACTGATACAGCACGAGTAAAGGTAATTTAAGAGCTTGCACCATTTATATGCTAAACGCTACCATTTATTATTATTAGTGGAGAAATACTTTTATCTTTGCACTAATGGAAAATATATCAATATGTTCCCGCTGTTAATTGGAAATAATATAGCTAATACTAAAACTCAAACCTTTTAAATGGATCTATCCATCCTTTTACATCCTGAAATGTTCTAGTGCCTAATTTTTCTATCATGTTGGCATAATGTAAATTTAATTTTGATATTAGAACTTAACTCTTTCATTCTTTCATTCCGCATTCTTTCATAGGCTTTTGCATTTAAGATTAGTTTGAAACCTTTGAAATTCAAGAACTAGCTTTGTAAATAACTACGAATAATTTATCAGGCCACCTTCTCTCAATGGATATAGTAATATTGTACCATAATTGTGATGAAAGAAGTTAAACCCCTATCCAATTCTGGGTAGTTTTAAATTATTTCTGTAGTTTTATCGGTCCTTTTTTCTAATTCCAAGCTAGAGCTAAGTAAAATTCAAATGTGTTTCAAATAAGTAATGTTTTTCATTGCTACATGCTAAGCCAATGGAAGGAGAGGGAGAATTTACTAGAGTGTTTCTTTGAATTAAGGGCAACACACACACACACACGCACCCACATATATGCACATGCACACACACACACACATATTCATACTGTAATAAGAACCAAAGAAAGACCAATCAAGTAGATTTTCATGTTTCTAACATGAAGAAGACCTGCATCATCACAGCTCAAAGTAAAATTAAACTTTTTTTATTCATTTAAATTGTTTCATTCATTATTTACTAAGTGCCTTAGAAAAGGCCAGTACATTTTTTAAATCACCTACTGTATACAAGGAGACTGTACTAAGGCCTGATTTCAATTCATAAAACTTAGAAAGTTGGAGAGCCAGAAAATGGCCTCTTAGCTGAGAAAGAAAGCAAAGGGCAAAAATCAAGGCAAAATATCACGCTTGTTTGTGTTGGTGGGTAGGACGGGTAGGATGGAAGAAAGGAAAAGACTAGAAACAATTAAGAGAGCATTGTCAAATTTCCAGTTATAAGATAACTGGAATGAAATAAATTGAGCTAAAGAGAAATATGTACATTTAAGTATACTCATCCCATTACTATTTATAAAATAAGGGATTGGTTAAATGAAATATAGATCATGTATACAATGAATTGTCAAAAATTATTTTTTTTAAACTATAGGTATGAAAACACTTAAAATTATGTCTTAAGAGTATATGTTTAAAAGCAGAGATGTAAAAATACATCAAGTAAAAATAGATTTTTTTAAAGGAATATACACACATACGTAACACAGATATATACATGTATAAAACAGTATGCTACAAAATATTTACTAAGTGACAAGATTATGGGTGATTTTAATTTTCTTCTTTATACTTTTTGTATTACTCAGATTTTCTGCAATGAATATATTACTTTGTCAGAGAAAAGTCACTCAAAGGGCATACTAAAATATTAATTAGGAGATTATTTTTTAATGTGTAGAATTTAAAACCTTTATTTTTACAACTCAATACTGGACTAAATTATGGGTTTCTGTTGAATTTATTAGGAGGCTTAAATTTGTGCTAAATAAACTTTTGGCCCTTCTTAATGATATTTAAATATTGACGCTTAATATTTTTTAAGTATCCATAGGAAAGGCTAAGCCTGTAGGAGGTGTATTAAAAACTTGCTCCCAGGCTAAGGAAATCACAGAAAACCTCTAGGAAATACAAAAGCACTATTTTTTAAGATAAACATTGTAATGTCACCCAACTTTTTTCAAAACTTGGGTCACTCACTGACAGTGTTATCCCAGTGTCAAATTTGAAACACAGATGGATTCAAAAACTCATGAAAACTAATGTAAGTTTTTACTGAACACCTCTTGAGGAGACAGTGAAACATGAATTACATTGTACAACGCATAGCAAAATTTCCCCCCAAATGCTCTTTGAGCATCTCTTCTTCACCTCAGATTTCCGTCCCTGGCTTTCTCCCCCTCCCAGGAGCCTTTACGGTTTTCTGCTTGTCTCTATGATTTCTCTATGCCAAATTCCTCCAACTTTCTCCTTCCTCTCAGGTCGTTCCCATCCCACCCTCTCCAGAAACCTCCACTCCATTTTGATGGGAAGATCATCTGTAGTCTTGCTTGGATTCTTCCAGTTTTCTTCTCCAACATCCATCCCCATCAGCACCTTGGTTTACTCACCTATAAAAATGTGAATATTATTACCAACCTCAGAATGGGTGACCAGGGTAGCCTGTCATCTAGTTCACATTCAATAAGTACCAACTTACTCCATTAACTATGATAGCTCTGTTTTAATCTTATCAATCTCTTCTCAACCACTTTTAAAGTAGTCAAAATATGATTGTGCATTAAGAGCCTTTCTACCTCATTATCTTCTGTGAAACAAAGTTCAAACAATAGTTAAAACAACAAAGAAGGGACTTCCCTGGTGGCACAGTGGTTAAGAATTTGCCTTCCAATGCAGGGGACATGGGTTCTAGCCCTGGTCTGGGAAGATCCACATGCCTCGGAGCAACTAAGCCCGTGCGCCACGACTACTGAACCTGCGCTCTAGAGCCTGCGAGCCACAACTACCGAGCCTGCATGCCACAACTACTGAAGCCTGTGCTCTGCAACAAGAAAAGCCACTGCAATGAGAAGCCTGTGCACCGCAACAAAGAGTAGCCCCTGCTCACCGCAACTAGAGAAAGTCCGGATGCAAAAATGAAGACCCAATGCAACCATAAAAAAATAAACAATTTATTTTTTTAAAAAGCAAAGAAGCTTCCAATTTCAGTAGAATAGGAAATAGTCACAACATTGAACAACAATTCTGAAGAGCAGCTGCCAGCCAGATACAGTAAAATTTGGAGTGAAGTGAGGGAGATATTAAGTGAAGGCTTAGATCTTTGATATCACATGCATCTTGCTTGCCAAATCTCCTGTAGGTGAAACTGCTCTGAAGGGCCTAGAAATGACCTTTTTCTTAGAACAGAAAGATGTTGGGAAAGTTTTAGCAATATCCATGAACTGTGTTTGACCCTGAAGAATATTAGAAAAGGTAAGGCTGAGAGAAAACCCTCATAGATCTTTCCTATGAAAGAAACAAAATCCTTAAATAAAAAAGGAGTGACCTAAGAACTTAATACCAAGCCAAGATGTCATGAACATTTAAAAACAATAGACAGGTATAAATTCTCATGACCTTGGATCAAGCAGTGGTTTCTCAGATATGTCACCAAAAGCACGAGCAGCCAAAGAAAAGAATAGATAAATAAGAATAAATGACACCTATGTTTTAAATTAAAATTAAAAACTTCTGTATGTCAAAGGATACCATCAAGAAAGTGAAAAGACAACCCATAGAATTGGGCAAAAGTTTTACAAATCATGTATCTGATACATAATTCGTATCTAGAATTCTTAAGAACTCTGACAACTCAATAATAAACAAAGAACCCAATTAAAAAGTGGGCAAAGGAACTGAACAGACTTTTCTATAAAGAAAATGTGCAAATGGCCAATAAGCCCATGAAAAGATGCTCAACATCATTAGCCATCAGACCCACAATGAAATCCCACTTCATAGTCATGAGGATGGCTGTAATGAAAAAGAGATAATAACAAGTGTTGTGGAGGATGTGGAGAAATCAGAATCCTCATACACTACTGATCAGAATGCAGAATGGTGCGTTCCCTTTGGAAAACAGTGTTGCATTTCCCCAACAGGTTAGACACAAGAGTTACCACATCACCCAGCAATTCCACTCCTAGGAATATACCAAGAGAATTGAAAACTTACATCCACACAGAAACTTGTACACGAATGTTCATAGCAGCATTATTCACAGTAGCCGAAAGATTGAAACAACCCGATGTCCATCAGCTGATGAATGCATAAATACAATATGGCAGCCGTCCCCAACCTTTTTGTCACTAGGGACTGGTTTCGTGGAAGACAATTTTTTCACGGGCGGCAGGGGTGGGGGTGTGTTGGTTTAGGTGGTAACGCGAGCGATGGGGAGTGGCACATGAAGCTTCACCCGCTTGCCAGCCGCTCACCTCCTGCTGTGTGGTCCAGTTCCCAACAGGCTGCAGACCAATAGCAGTCCTCGGCCTCGGGGTTGGCGACCCCTGCAATATGGCATAGCCATGCAATGGAATGGTATCAGGCTGTAGAAAGAAATAAAATACTGATACATGCAACAACATGGCTGAATCTTGAAAACATTGCACTAAGTGGAAGAATCTAGTCACAAAGGGCCACATACTGTATGGTTCCATTTATACAAAGTATCCAGCATAAGTAAATCTATAGAGACAGAAAATAGATTAGTGATTTCCTAGGGCTGGGATGATGGGGGGATTGGAGATGGGAGCTTGGAGGTGTGGAGGATCTTTGGGGGTTGATGAAAGTGTTCTAAAACTGACCGTGGTAATGGTCCTGCAACTCTATGAATATACTAAAGCCAGTTAATTGTACACGTTAAGTGGTGAATTACAAGGCATGTGAATTACATCTCAATAAAGCTTTTAAATAAAACACAATAGACAATTTTGATCATTCAAGGTCTCAAGGACTATGGCAACTACAAGGCAGATAGTCTAAACAGGTAGTCTATATATATATATATATACACACACATACACACACACATACACACACATACACACACACACACACACACACATGTATATATACATATCTACCAGTTTGAAGAAGCTGTTTTCTAATAATAGTCTCAAGAAACTTGGATTGTATGAGAAACTGTATTATGAGGTTGGGGAAACAGGAACCAGACCCATTTTAGGAACATTTTTAAGAATTTCAGAGTTTTTTTTTTTAGAGGATATTGTTTGACCTGTACTGTAGGCAAATTCAGGCAATAATAAGCCTCTCAATAAAAAGTTTTACAGTTAACTTAATAGCCCTAATACCATATAAATGAATCTTGAAAATTCAGTGAGATATGCCATAGGTACGTAATTAAATAATATCTATAATACAGCTTAATAACTTACCTCAAACTTTTTGAACTTCTTAAAAATACTTAATGTCAGAGCATCACATTGGTTAAACTGGAGGATACCAGAATCTCTGATGAGAGTGTAAGCTGTAACACCAATGCCTTAATAGTCCTTTAATCTAGTCATTATTTTTATGTACCTAAAATACTGATGTGGAACTATCAGGAAACTATTGACAACAGAAATTTAGATACAAGTGACAGCTAAAAATTTAGAGCCTAGAATTACTGATTTATAAAGAAAAAGAGAACTAAATATATACAAAATTATTTTTGCTGAATGATAAAGTACTGTGGTAATTAGGAGTATTTTTAAATTGTGAAAAAGAAGTGGATAGAGACTTGTTTAGAATAATCCAAAGACATGATCAGTGAAATTTAAAAATGATAATTTTAGAATGGTACTATAGGAAAACACTAATAAATTGATCACAAAGTTTTTGATAATACTCCTACAGAGCATAACTTGAGTCTTAGGCCTTTTTCTTTTCCTTTCTTTTTTAACATCTTTATTGGAGTATAATTGCTTTACAATGGTGTGTTAGTTTCTGCTGTATCACAAAGTGAATCAGCTACACGTATACAGCTATCCCCATATCCCCTCCCTCTTACATCCGCCTCCCACCCTCCCTATCCCACCCCCTAGGTGGTCACAAAACACCGAGCTGATCTCTCTGTGCTGTGTGGCTACTTCTCACTAGCTATTTTACATTTGGTAGTGTATATATTTCCATGCCACTCTCTCACTTCGTCCCAGCTTACCCTTCCCCCTCCCAGTGTCCTCAAGTCCATTCTCTACATCTGTGTCTTTATTCCTGTCCTGCCCCTAGGTTCTTCAGGACCTTTTTTTTTAAGATTCCATGTATATGTGTTAGCATATGGTATTTGTTTTTGTCTTTCTGACTTACCTCACTCTGTTTGACTGACTCTAGGTGCATCCACCACACTACAAATAACTCAATTTCGTTTCTTTTTATGGCTGACTAATATTCCATTGTATATATGTGCCACGTCTTTATCCATTCATCTGTCGATGGACACTTAGGTTGCTTCCATGTCCTGATTATTGCAAATAGAGCTGCAGTGAACATTGTGGTACATGACTCTTTTTGAATTCTGGTTTTCTCAGGGTATATGCCCAGTAGTGGGATTGCTGGGTCATATGGTAGTTCTATTTGTAGTTTTTTAAGGAACCTCCATACTGTTCTCCATAGTGGCTGTATCAATTTACATTCCCACCAGCAGTGCAAGAGGGTTCCCTTTTCTCCACACCCTCTCCAGCATTTATTATTTCTAGAGTTTTTGATGATGGCCAATCTGACCGGTGTGAGATGATATCTCATTGTCGTTTTGATTTGCATTTCTCTAATGATTAATGATGTTGAGCATTCTTTCATGTGTTTGTTGGCGATCTGTATATCTTCTTTGGAGAAATGTCTATTTAGTTCTTCTGCCCATTTTTGGATTGGGTTGTTTGTTTTTTTGTTATTGAGCTGCAAGAGTTGCTTATAAATTTTGGATATTAATCCTTTGTCAGTTGCTTCATTTGCAAATATTTTCTCCCATTCTGAGGGTTGTCTTTTGGTCTTGTTTATGGTATCCTTTGCTGTGCAAAAGCTTTTAAGTTTCATTAGGTCCCATTTGTTTATTTTTGTTTTTATTTCCATTTCTCTAGGAGATGGGTCAAAAAGGATCTTGCTGTGATTTATGTCTTAGAGTGTTCTGCCTATGTTTTCCTCTAACAGTTTTATAATGTCTGGCCTTACATTTAGGTCTGAAATCCATTTTTAGTTTATTTTTTGTGTATGGTGATAGGGAGAATTCTAATTTCATTCTTTTACATGTAGCTGTCCAGTTTTCCCAGCACCACTTATTGAAGAAGTTGTCTTTTCTCCATTGTGTATTCTTGCCTCCTTTATCAAAGATAAGGTGACCATATGTGTGTAGGTTTATCTCTGGGCTTTCTATCCTGTTCCATTGATCTATATTTCTGGTTTTGTGCCAGTACCGTACTATCTTGATTACTGTAGCTTTGTAGTATAGTCTGAAGTCAGGGAGCCTGATTCCAACAGTTCCACTTTTCATTCTCAAGATTGCTTTTGCTATTCGGGGTCTTTTTTGTTTCCATACAAATTGTGAAATTTTTTGTTCTATTTCTGTGAAAAATGCCATTGCTAGTTTAATAGGGATTGCACTGAATCTGTGGATTGCTTTGGGTAGTATAGTCATTTTCACAATGTTGATTCTTCCAACCAAGATAATAGTGTATCTCTCCATTTGTTAGTATCATTTTTAATTTCTTTCATCAGTGTCTTATAGTTTTCTAAATACAGGTCTTTTGTACCCTAGGTAGGTTTATTCCTAGGTATTTTATTCTTTTTGTTGCAGTGCTAAATGGGAGTGTCTCCTTAATTTCTCTTTCACATTTTTCATCATTACTGTATAGGAATGCAAGCGATTTCTGTGCATTAATTTTGTATCCTGCTACTTTACCAAATTCATTGATTAGCTCTAGTAGTTTTCTGGTAGCATCTTTAGGATTCTCTTTGTATACTACCATGTCATCTGCAAACAGTGACAGCTTTACTTCTTTTCTGGTTTGGATTCCTTTTATTTCTTTTTCTTCTCGGGTGGCTGTGGCTAGAACTTCCAAAACTATGTTGAATAATATGATATTGGCCTGTAGTTTTCTTTCTTTGTGACATCTTTTACTGGTTTTGGTATCAGGGTGATGGTGGCTGAAGAGAATGAGTTTGGGACTCTTCTTCCCTCTGCTATACTTTGGAAGAGTTTGAGAAGGATAGGTGCTACCTCTTCTCTAAATGTTTGATAGAATTTGCTTGTGAAGCCATCTGGTCCTGAGCTTTTGTTTGTTGGAAGATTTTTAATCACAGTTTCAATTTCAGTGCTTGTGATTGGTCTGTTTATATTTTCTATTTCTTCCTGGTTCAGTCTTGGAAGGTTGTGCTTTTCTAAGAATTTGTTCA
>NC_041224.1:11291350-11309133 GCF_002837175.3 Physeter macrocephalus
TTGTTACTTCTCCTTTTTCATTTCTAATTCTATTGATTTGAGTCTTCTCCCTTTTTTTCTTGATGAGTCTGGCTAATGGTTTATCAATTTTGTTTATCTTCTCAAAGAACCAGCTTTTAGTTTTATTGATCTTTGCTATTGTTTCCTTCATTTCTTTTTCATTTATTTCTGATCTGATCTTTATGATTTCTTTCCTTCTGCTAACTTTGGGGGGGTTTTGGTCTTCTTTCTCTAATTGCTTTAGGTGTAAGCTTACATTGTTTATTTGAGATGTTTCTTGTTTCTTGAGGTAGGATTGTATTGCTATACACTTCCCTCTTCAAACTCCTTTGCTGCATCCCTTAGGTTTTGAGTCGTTGTGTTTTCATTGTCATTTGTTTCCAGGTATTTTTTTATTTCCTCTTTGATTTCTTCAGTGATCTCTTGGTTATTTAGTCGTGTATTGTCTAGCCTCCATATGTTTGTATTTTTTAGTTTTTTTTCCTGCAATTGTTATCTAGTCTTATAGTGTTGTGGTCGGAAAAGATACTTCATAGGAATTCAATTTTCTTAAATTTACCATGGCTTGATTTGTGATCCAAGGTATGATCTGTCCTGCAGAGTGTTCCATGAGCAGTTGAGAAAAAAGTGTATTCTGCTGTTTTTGGATGGAATGTCCTATAAATATCAATTAGGTCCATCTTGTTTAATGTGTCATTTAAAGCTTTTGTTTCCTTATTTATTTTCATTTTGGATGGTCTGTCCATTGGTGAAAGTGGAGTGTCAAAGTCCCGTACTATGATTGTGTTACTGTCAATTTCCCCTTTTATGGCTGTTAGCATTTGCCTTATGTATTGAGGTGCTCCTCTTGTTGGGTGTATGAATATTTACAATTGTTATATCTTCTTCTTGGATCAATCCCTTCATCATTATGTAGTGTCCTTCTTTGTCTCTTGTAATAATCTTTATTTTAAGGTCCATTTTGTCTGATATGAGAACTGCTATTCCAGCTTTCTTTTGATTTCCATTTGCATGGAATATCTTTTTCCATCCCCTCACTTTCAATCTGTACATGTCCCTAGGTCTGAAGTGGGTTTCTTGTAGGCAGCATATTTATGGGTCTTGTGTTTTGTATCCATTCAGCCAGTCTATGTCTTTTGGTTGGAGCGTTTAATCCATTTACATTTAAGGTAATTATCGATATGTATGTTCCTATTACCATTTTCTTAGTTGTTTAGGGTTTGTTATCGTAGGTCTTTTACTTCTCTTGTGTTTCCTGCCTAGAGAAGTTCCTTTAGCATTTGTTGTAAAGCTGGTTTGCTGGTGCTGAATTCTCTTAGCTTTTGCTTGTCTGTAAAGGTTTTATTTTCTCTGTCGAATCTGAATGAGATCCTTGCTGTGTAGAGTAATCTTGGTTGTAGGTTTTATCCCTTTCATCACTTTAAATATGTCCTGCCACACCCTTCTGGCATGCAGAGTTTCTGCTGAAAGATCAGCTATTAACCTAATGGCTATTCCCGTGTATGTTATTTGTTGCTTTTTCCTTGCTGCTTTTAATATTTTTTCTTTGTATTTAATTTTTGATCATTTGATTAATAAGTGTCTTGGCATGTTTCTCTTTGGATTTATCCTGTATGGGACTCTCTGCACTTCCTGGACTTGATTGACTATGTTCTCTCCCATATTAGGGAAGTTTTCAACTATAATGTCTTCAAATATTTTCTCACACCCTTTCTTTTTCTCTTCTTCTTCTGGGACTCCTATAATTCGAATGTTGGCACGGTTTGTTTGCTCTTTAGTTCTTCTAGGTCCCTGTGAAACGTTTCTTGTATTTTCTCCATTCTATTTCCAAGATTTTGGATCATCTTTACTATCATTACTCTGAATTCTTTTTCAGGTAGACTGCCTATTTCCTCTTCATTTGTTTGGTCTGGTAGGTTTTTACCTTGCTCCTTCATCTGCTGCGTATTTCTCTGTCTTCTCATTTTGCCTAACTTACTGTGTTTGGGGTCTCCTTTTCACAGGCTGCCAGTTCGTAGTTCCCACTGTTTTTGGTGTTGTTCCCCCAGTGGGTAAGATTGGTTCAGTGGGTTGTGTAGGCGTCCTGGTGTGGGGAACTGGTGCCTGTGTTCTGATGGATGAGGCTGGATCTTGTCTTTCTGGTGAGCAGGACCACATCCCGTGGTGTGTTTTGGGGTGTCTGTGAACTTATTATGATTTTAGGCAGCCTGTCTGCTAATGGGTGGGGTTGTGTTCCTGTCTTGCTAGTTGTTTGCAAGAGGTGTCCAGCACTGGAGCTTGCTGGTCGTTGAGTGGAGCTGGGTCTTAGCGCTGAGATGGAGATCTCTGGGAGAGCTTTTGCTGATTGATATTACAAGGGGCTGGGAGGTCTCTGATGGACCAATGTCCTGAACTCAGCTCTCCCACCTCAGAGGATCAGGCCTGACACCTGGCTGGAGCACCAAGACCGCGGGTCATCCCGGAGAAGATGGACTGAAACCAGGAGAATGCTAGAAGGTGGGAGACCTGTCAGAAGGCTTGTTTGATGAAATCAGGCAAAGGATGGTGACATCCTGTACACAGGCTCTACTCGCAAAGGGGAAAGGGGTGCCTCGGGAAGCTAAGCGCGTGCTTCCATGGCCAAGGAGCACGCTTAGGCCTTTTTCTTTTAAGGTAAAGTTCAAGGTAGCAAACAAGTAGGGCTTGTAAATAGGTAACCCGTGTTAAAAAGAAAGGCAAATTAAAATATACTCGACCTCTAATCTCTTAAATGTAATAGATTGCCTTTGTTGAGCTCTACACAGCTCTAGTGTTGTATGTGTGTATAATCTCTTTATGGTATGGAGAGTATTTTAATTTCAAAAGTCAGTTATTTGACAATGAAAAGTGGTACACTACTGAATTAGCAATACAGTGAATAACTCTTTGTGGAGCAAAAGAAGTGCAACAGTACAAACACTGTAACTATCCCATGTGTATGAAATTCAAAAATAGGCAAAACTACTACTCAGCATAGGAATATTAAGATTCATTTTGTTGTTGCATTTATCAGTTGTTATTCACTTTTATTGCTGAGTGGTGTTTTGTTGGGTGATCATATCAGTCTGTTTATTCATTCACCTGTTCTTGGACATTTGGGCTACTTTCAGCTCTTGCCTATGACAAGTAAAGCTGCTGTGGACATTTGTGTATAAGTCTTCGTGTAGACATATATTTTTTATTCTCTTAAGTAAAAACCTAACAGTAGAGTAGTTGGATTCTATGATAGGTAAATGTATCAATTTTTAAGAAACTGTCAAACTGTTTTCTAAGGTGGTTGTACCATATTGTATTCCCATCAACAACAAAATAAAGTTCCACCTGTTCTACATTCTTAGCAACACTTGATATGGTTAGTTTTTCATTGTTTAGTCATCCTAATGAGTTTATAATATATCTCATTATGGTTTTAATTTGAATATACTTGATGCCTAATGATGCTGAGCATGTTTTTAAATTCTAGAATATCCAAACTAATCTAAAGTGACAGAAATCAAATCATTCGTTGCCTGGGGTAACAATGATGAGATAGAGGGAGGATTGGATTACAGAAGGGACACGAGTAGCTTCTAGGAATGACAGAAATGTTTGTAATCTTTATTGTGGTGATGGTTTTACTGGTATAGATACATGTAGAAACTGACCTAATTGTACACTTTAAATGTGTGTAGTGTACCTCAATTTTATCTTAATGTTTAAAACATTTTTTTTTCATTTTTTTAAAGTACAGACAAAATTAGTCTATGACGATAGGCATCAGAACAATGGCTCTCTAGGGGTAACAGGGAAGGAAGCATAAGTGAACTTTGTGGGGTGATAGAGGTGTTATTTCTCGATTGGGGTGTTGATTAGTCAGGTATTTGTATTTGTCAAAACTCACGAAATTGTATGCTTAAGATCTGTGTAGTTCACTATATATAAATTATCCTTCAATTTTTTTAATACATTGTTTGAAATTTTACTCCATAGTGTCCCTATAATATTTCAACTATTTTTGCAAGGTTGTGATCTTTTTTCTGACCAAACAATTAAGTTTTGTGTTCAATGTTTTATTTCTTACCAAGGGTAAATATTTGTGTTTATATCAAAGAAGATCAACAAACTGGCAAATTAGTAGCAGAAGCTGCAGCATACAAAGAACAGTCTGACTGAAAGACAGACACTGTTACTGCCTCACCAGATAACTTATTCATTGACCTTAGAAGTCACTTGGAAAACACAGAAATTTCAGTTTCATAAGCAAGGTCAAGGAGTTACTGAAACATTGCAAAATCATTGCAAAATTGTGACAGTCATCATTTTCTTTCCTTTTTTAAAAAAATTTTATTGAAGTGCAGTTGATTTATAATGTGTTCATTTCTGCTATATAGCAAAGTGACTCAGTTTTTTATATATATATATATATTCTTTTTCATGTTCTTTTCCATTATGGTTTATTACAGGATATTGAATATAGTTCCCTGTGCTATACAGGAGGACCTTGTTGTTTATCCATCTTATATATACTAGTTTGCACCTGCTCATCCCAAACTCCCAGTCCATCCCTCCCCCACCGCCCTCCCCCTTGGCAACCACAGTCTGTTCTCTATGTCTGTGAGTCTGTTTCTGTTTTGTAGATGTGTTCATTTGTGTCATATTTCAGATTCTACATATAAGTGATATATGGTATTTGTCTTTCTCTTGCTGACTTACTTCACTAAGTATGATAATCTCTAGGTCCATCCATGGTGCTACAAATGGCACTATTTCATTCTTTTGATGGTTGAGTAATATTTCATTGTAGATATATACCACATCTTCTTTAGCCATTCATCTGTTGATGGACATTTAGGTTGTTACCATGTCTTGGCTATCGTGAATAGTGCTGCTATCAACATGGGGCACATGTATCTTTTCGAATTATAGCTTTGTCTGGTTATAGGCACAGGAGTGGGAAGCAGGAGGCAGTTATCATTTTTTATGTTCGTGTTTGATGCCACTCTACTGAATGCTAAGGCTTTTTTTTTTTTTGGAGGTATTCTTCCTTAAGTAAGAGCCCAGTATTTGTGGCTACAGACTCAGAGGTTGCCCCCCCCTCCATGATCTTTGCCTCTTGGTGTTCCCACTTTTGTGTAATCCCTTCCCTTTGAGTGTGGGCAGGATCTATGACTCTCTTCTCACCAGCAGAATATGGCAAAGTGTTGGATATCGCTCTCATGATTATGTTACATTACATAAGATTCCCTCTTTGTAGCAGGCTCATTCTAAAGACCCTCCCTTCCTAGCTGCATGTGAAGAAGTTAAGGAGCCATGTTTGAGATTCCACTTGGCAAAGAGTTGTGGGTGGCCTCTGGATGCTGAGGGCAGCTTCCAGCTGACAGACAATAGAAGCAGGGTCCTCAGTCCTACAACCGAAAGGAAATGAATTCTGCCAGTGACCTGAGTGAACTTGGAAGAGGGCTCTTCCTTAGTCAAGCCTCTGGGTGAGGATGCATCTCCTCCAACATCTTAATTACAACTATATGAGACCTTAGGCAGTGGACCTAGCTAAGCCACGCCCAGACATCTGCCCCACAGAAACTCTGAGATGACAAGTGTGAGTTGTTTTAAGCCACTACCTTTGTGGTAATATGCTATAAGGCAATAAAAATCTAATACACTGTTTTCTCTTGAATGTGCTAATTAAAGCTCTTCCAATACCTTCTGTGTTCCCTTGACTTTCCAATTTATTGCTGGAGCTTCAGCTCAGGTCACAGTCCAGGGGCTCTCTGCGCCTCTGGCAAGTGTGCTGATGTTGGCACAGACTATTCTGCTACAGCTTGAGCATCTAACAAGACCAGACATATCGCTTCAGTTCCTCTGAAGAGGTGAAATTATGGCTCCATCTCAGGCCAGGAAAATAATTTCCCTCCTGTACATAATAAAGGCCAGGCTTGTACATTCAATTAAATGATGTTAGGAAGTAACCCCAGGCCAAATAAACTTAATAAAATAAATATGTAATATGGGAGAGAAATCAGGGAGTAATTTTGGCAGTTTAAAATTTTGAGTTGTGCATAGTTGCCTTCTTCCTCATTTAAATGACTTTGAAAACAATTTCTTAAAAAGGTATGTCAAAATTATCATCAAAAGAATTAGCATTATCACATGGCTCACGTTTCAGAACTGCTCGTTTTGAGAGGTCAAAGGAGAAAAGCTACAGAGGAATTTTTATTTTCAATTTTATTTGTTTTACTTAATTTTTTAAAGTTCAATACCATAAAAGAAATTTATTACCTGAATGTCCTTTTCTCCTCTTTAATTTAATGCAAAATAATTTTATCTTAGTTTTACTGAATTGGTTCTACATTCTTGTTGAAGTTCTTCAAATCCTGAATATCTTTCAGTTTATTTTTTAAAGCATTTAATTAGAGACATAACACTTTATTTCTACAGATGTTTGATTTGCCTCTCTACAACACTTCCAAAATCAGTGTTGAATCTAGACTTGTTATTTAATGTATATAATTAAACAATATAAATGCCAGTTTGTTTTACTATATATGCCACTCTAGAGATCACATTAGAATAACCAGAGCCAAAGGTTGAATTCTGCCATCTTTAGGTGTTGGTTTAATAAATCAGTCAGTAGGTATCAAGTTCTTGTAAAGTACAACACTATGACACAAATGTATATGTGTGTTTCTAATTATATGGAACAAAGTTTTCAGTCTTAAACCTCATTTAGAGGTGATAAATACAGAAGACTACCTGGGATAATGTAAGGGAATAAAAGAAATTCATTGAGTCCATGCTTTGTTTATATATTACGTGGAGACCTTGGAACTGAATCAAACTGTGTCATTGACTCATATAATAATTTTTAAACTAAAGGTGTAGTCAATATGTTTAACGTAAGGTCAAGAGCTAAATGTCTTTCTGCATAAGTGCAGAAAATTATAACCAGGAAGCCTGAATAAATTAAGTGTCTCCAAATGTCTTCCTTGTAACCAGAGAGTAGTAAGGACTCTGGGGCATTTAAGTACAGAGTACACAGTGAGTAAACTCTTTCTTAAAGTAGTGATCTGCAGAACATTGTTCAGGAATAATAGGCTCATGGTCAAACAAGTTAGGGGCATGATGCTTGGTGATGCCTCTTGGTGGTTCACAATACATATACCCTGGCATTTTAAAGCTTTTGGGAAGTCCTGTAATAGATGAACCTCTGTAATTTCAACACAGTATTTTCAAAGCATATTGAATATAGAACACTTTCGAAGGCACATTTACTAACATGCTTAAGAACAATTTTCTGCAGAACAGTGTCTCGTGAGACATGTATGGTCAAAACTAGAGTGTGGACGGAACACTGAACAAAGTTTAGGTCCACGATGATGTAAAGCTAAAACTAGCTTGTCCCTAAATTATTATAACATGAGAAAAAAGAGGAAGAAGAATACAAAAAATGGTGATAAGAATTCAAACAATGAAAACTAAAACTGAAAATCTAATACCAGGGTCTGCTGGGAACTGGTAATTGTACAGTCAATGGTAACACTATGCTTCATATTTTTTCCACCATTTTCCCAACATTCAGACCCTTAGAGACTCTTACACAATGAGGTCTAGTAACTTTACCTTTCTACCTGCAGGTGCTGTATTGCATAGTAGCTTGTGGATTATTTCTCCATACTTACCCTCATTCTCATAGCCACCCCATCCACCAACGTTTCCCATCCTTGCAGAAAAATTTCATGATTTAGCAGGAAGTGAAGCTGAATCCGGCCTCTGTACCCTGACACCAAATTAAATCTTGGAGACAGAGTTTGGGGTAAAGTAGAAAAGAATAGCTTTAGTGCTTTGCCAGGCAAAGGGGGCCACAGCAGGCTAATGCCCTCAAAACTGTGTCCCAACCTGGAGTGGATAGTAAGGAATTTTATAGAAATGGTTCAAAGAGGGCGTGGTCAGCTCATGGACCTTCTTCTGATTGGCTGGTGGGGAGGTAAGTGGGAGTCGGCATCATCAACCTTCTGGTTCCAACCCGTCTGGTGTCTACGTGCTTGTGGGCAGCACACAGTTAACTTCTCCCACCTGGAGGGGGTTTCAGTATCTGCCAAACAGCCCAGAGATACTGTTCTGTGTATCCCTTGAGGGGGAACCAGGACCCTGCCCCAAGGCTGCACTGTAGTTTCTTTTGACTGTTCCTCCCTTGTCTCCGCATCCCCTCCCTTCCCTAATTAGCAACTGTTTGAACCTGCTCCTTGGAGCTCATGGAAAGTCAGAGGCTGAATGAAGCTTATTTCCTATAATCAAGCAGTGGGGGACACAGAAAGGCTTTTGTGCCCAGGAGCCCCACAGGATCCTGTTCCATTTCAGAAGAAAATGTCTTGGTGGTTAAATTCATATTCATATTGTATAGCCAAAGCAACATTCTGAAGGCAGCTAAAGGAAGAATTTAGCACAACTGAATACTAGAAGTTAATGTTTCATGTATCCTCTCAGAGTCCCTAAGAACCAGGCAGCTGGACAATGCTGGTTCTGTTGAACAGAAGTAAAATCAGGCTGGAAACTAGAGAACTGACCAAGACCTGTACGTCTCGACCTGTTCTACAATCATAGACCTAAGGAGGAATTAAAGTACCAATCATTCGGACAAAGAACAAGATGAAAGGCAATTCACCCATAAGATTTGTCTAAAAATATTGAGTCGGGAAAGATTCCTTCATTTCAGCATGAGTAGGAGGTGAAGCAACATTAGGGAATAAGGAAACTGTGAATTATCTACTGCAGAACAGGAGGGAGGGAAGAATATCCGTGTGCCTTTGAGACTAACCCACTATGTGATCCACAAGAAATTTCTGTATCCAAGTGTAAAACTGTTAGTGAACCCCATAGAATGTAGGAAGCTATATGCATTAAGAAACAGGAATGGGGTGTCAGAACAGTCTGGGAATAAAACATAATACGATGGGGGGAAGGGGGGCTAAAATAACACAAAGAGACAGGAATACTTGAAATAAAGTAGAAGACAAAACGCAGGGTGCAGAAAATTGACTGTAATGAAGAGAACAGTTATTGTAAGTGCAACGGGGAAAAACAGTGGGTATAATGGGGAAAATGCAGTAGATGTGAAAGACAGACTCAGGCAAGCCAATAAACAAGGGCGCGGGGGGGTGGAGGAGAAAAAGCTGCTTCCCCTTCCTGCTCTTGTCCCGCATGCAAGAGCACGACTCACAGAATGCTGCTGCCTTTTGCTTGTCAATCATCCCTTTTTCTCAAATGGAAGGGACCCAGCTGCCCACAGAAGGCCAATGTTCTGCTGTCTCATCCAAACCATAAGATTTAAAGAGTTAGGCTCTCCCCTTGATGGGACGTTTGGGGAAGGGGATAGTAAATTCATCTCATGGTGGTATTATAATCCAGCGCCTTGGGTAGGCAAATACATAACACTGAGAAATACATAACGATTTGAATGAAGGAACTAAACTACATTTAGTTTAGTGAGAAATACATAACTGAGAAATACATAACGATTTGAGAAATACATAATGATTTGAATGTAGGGACTAAAATAATATGCAGAGGCCAAACTGGGCTAGAGAATACAGCTTCATTTTTGGACTTTAGTTAAGTACATGACCTTGGAAGTTTAGGATGATAAAAAATAAAGAGTGCTCCCCACCTAGCATAACAAACTGGCATTATTTTCAGGAAAATGACAAGTTACATGTAAAAATTGAAATTGTATTTTATTAGAATAAAATGCACATGGATATCTGTATCATGTGGGAAGATCTTTTTTAAGCATAACACCAAAATAGCAATAAAATATTAATTTATAAATATTAATAAATTTGACCATATAAAGCTTAAACTGATGTATATGTGAAATTAACTAAACATATTTTATATATTTGCAATATAGATGACCAAGAGTTAGTGTCTTTAGTATACAATGTGCTCTCATGAATCAGTCAGAAAAAAAGACAAAAATAGAAAAATGGGCAAATATCAATGCATGAATACACAATTTACTGAAATAGACATGCAAGTGACCACTAAGTATACACTGCTTAGCATCATAAATAATCAGAGAAATTTTAATTAGGAGAAGAGTGGAATTTTTTCCATTTATACTAGCAGGGTTAAAAAGAATGATAATACCCACTGTTGGCAAGGGTGTGAAGAAATAGCCATTCTCATACATTGTATGAACACAGCATTCAAGGCTTTCACAGTCATTATCGTACTTAATTTGTGTGGAAGAGAATTTTTATCTCTAGCTTTAATTAGTGCAATGACATGACTATAACCAAGTTACAGAGCTAGTTCTGTACCAAATTCTTAACATATCTAAATATTTATAAAAATTTGTTAGAGGAAAGTGCTATTGAAGTTTTAACCAATTTTCTTTAAATAGCAGTGCTAAGTATCTGGTTAAGGAAGATATTTGCTCTCAAGTATGTATGCTTCCCATCAAATATGAAATAAGTTAGCTAACGTCCTAAATGCTTTATTTCTTCCAAAATTACTATGGAATTCGGGGTTTCCTTCTGTTTCTATTAGTAAAGTCATTTGCCAGGAAAAAAAAAAAAGTGCCTGTCATAGCAGGGGCTCAAAAACATTGGAGGCTAGGTGGAAGGATGGATGGGTAGATAGATGGATGGACAGCTGGAAGGATGAATGGATGGATGATTGATAGATAGATAGGAGGATGGATGAGTTGTTAGATGATGAATAGGTGATAGAATGAATAGATGAATAGACAGAAGGACGGATGGATAAACGAATGACTGAACCAAACATGTTTCTTAAAAACCGCTATGTTTATAGCCTCTCTCAAAGTCATGATCTTCTAATCGTGGCATCATAATCATTAAGCCATAGATAATTGGAAAATTCTTATCAAAAAAAAAGCAGTAGAAAAAGGCAGAAGAAAACCATTAGTGTCAATTTTATTATGAAAACAATTTTAACAGTTCTGTTGTCTGAAACTAAATGAAAAATATATTCTACAAAGAAAAATTAGTAACAGCTATGCTTTGCATTCAACACTAAAAAGTCTTTTGTGATCAAAGTAGTACAAATATTTTTTAAACATAAAGTCTTTAAAATTATTTAAGTAGGGTTCCAAATAGATTTACCTAAATCTCTAAATTGATTTACATCTCAGTTCATAATGTATGTAAACATACTATGATAGCTTTCAAATATTTTGAGGAATGTTTCATATAATAAAGGAATTTAAAGTTTACTTTACAAGAAATCTTCAATACTTTCTAAAATAGACCATAAAAGTAACACAGGCATCTTTTTGATCCTCATGAGTATACTTTGTCCTTGAAAAAAATATATCCAATGTACCTTTCAGAATGATTTATTAGGTGTTATTGTTACAGTGTTCAATATTGTTCAATACTGAAGTACTATACTGATTACCACTCTCTGCTTTAGTTCTATCATGTGCTTTTATTTACTTCCTGAGGCAAAAACATTTTAATTAGTTTAGAGGAGTTTGAACTTTCTTTTATCCACAACAGATTTCATCAAAATGGAACTAACCCAAGAGCAGTAGTCCCAGGACAAAAACAAAAACAAAAACAAAAACATGATCCAGTTTGGGTTTCTAAGTTTTAAGATGTATAAACCAAAGTTTTAAAACAAGAAAAATAAAGCATCTTTGTAATCTAAGAACTTTTTTCATGATATAGATATATATATATATACACACACACACATAAACACACATACATATTTATATACATACATACACATTCACATATATACGTGTATGCATGTATACAGACATATATATACACATTTACACACATATATGTATATATGTATATCTATAAACACACACATATATATACAGACACACATACTTATGTACATATATATATACACACAGACATGTATAGCACTCCGATATAATTTTACAGAAACGTTAAGAAGTACCAAATATATTAGACTGTCTATAGAAGTCTTTAACATGACAAACAGTGGTTTATACTTCTAACTTAGGGAAAGTAGATGATACGAGTTGGTGCTTCTCCTGTTTTGTTAATAAGCTGCTTGCCAAACTATCCACACATTAAATTTATGGAACACTGCAGTCAGTTTTGAAATAATTTACAGTTATAGTAAATCCTGTAACTGCATGAACTTAGGCAAATGGTGCATTATTTTAATAGGTCTATATTTCTTTAAGTATTCATTTTACAGTTCTCCATTATTTATGAACAATAGCACAAGAAATAATTTGCTTGTGGCACAGAAATTGTATTTATTTAATAGACTTTAGTTCCATATAGATGTCACTACTTCAAAAAGAGAAGCTAAATTGTGATTTGCACTGAACAAATCATTAATTCTAATACACATACATAACAAATACTACAAATACCAACCACAGTAATAGACCCCCGCTGTTGGTTGTCACTTCTTTTAAATTTTATTTTACTGTGATAAGAACACTTAACATGGGATCTACCTTTTTAACAAATTTAAGTGTACAATTTAGTATTATCCAAAAAAAAATACTAAATATAACAAGTACTAGTGAAGATGTGGAGAAATTGGGCCCCTTGTACACTGCTGGTGGGAATATAAAATGATGGAAAACAGTATGGAGATTCCTCAAAAAATTAAAAATAGAACTACCAGATGATCAAGCAATCCCACTGCTGGGTATTTATCCAAAAGAAATGAATTCAGGATCTCAAAGATATATCAGTATTCCGGTGGTCATATGGTCATTACAGCACTGTTCACATTAGCCAAGATGTGGAAAAAAATCTGAATGTACACCAGTGGATGCTTGGCTATCACTTTTGCCAAACAAGATGACAAGAATCATAAACCACTAAACACAGAAGGACCAACAGAAATAAATTCAAGCTCTTCCAACATTCCCATTGCAAATAGACACAGCCTATCCTTGCCCTGAATTTTAGCAAAGTTGTTCATATATAAATCCACGGGCACTCTGCACATAGGAAAGGTAAAACAGGTTGTTTAAAGTCGATGGTAGCTTCTGTCCTTTCAGTGAATTTTCTGTCTATGCCCAGTGAGAGTATTCCTTAGAGCTAAACTGTGCACTAATTTTTATTGCTCTGTCCAGTATGGATTTCTTTCTTTTTAATTTTCTTTCTATGTCAAGCTGAGCAAAAGCCCTTGAGAGCCACAGACACCGACCTTAATGTTTCCCCCTGCAAAGTTAAAGGCTTTTCCAGTACAGAAATGTCATTCTAAAGACTGAAGTCATCTCTTATTACCTAGTCGTGAAATAACAATGACTTCAGTGAGTTGGTGAACGATATTATTCTCTTCTAAAAGGCAAATTTGTGGAATAGGTAGAAATGTAGGGTCATCTCTGTAATGTAATATAGAGGGTACAGAAAATTGATTTCTTTCACTCACAGTAATTCCAGGACGTTCACATATTTTTCCAATACACTGAATATGCACATGTGTCTGGACACTTCATTACTTTGAATCAACAGATATTCTTTGTTAAAAGCAAATGAAAAAACATCTGTGAAAGTACACTTTCAGTAGATAAACCAATCAGGTATTTACGGAGTGCCTGGGCATTATGAAAGATACAGACAAAATTTAAGACACCATGCCTGCTCTTAAGTAGCAGCTAAAAATTTGGTTAGAAAAAAACAAGATGAACCCACGAAACAACATCAAACAAAAAATGTCATATTGCTTGAAATTTTCATGGCCCCAACCGGGGGTCAGCAAACTATCTGCAAAAGGGCAGATAGTAAATATGTTAGGCTTAGGGGAGAACATAAGGTCTCTGACAAGATTACTCAACTCTGCTGTTGTAGCAGGAAAGCAGCCAGAGACAATCCTAAATGATGAATGTGTCTGTGTTTCAATAAAACTTTATTCATAAAAACAGGTGGTGGGCTGAAATGGGCACATCAAGGTAGTTTACTGACCCTAGGTCTATTCAGCAAATGTGTTTACATTATGCTAATGATGCCTTGGGAAGAACAAGATTTTTTTCTATCTTAAAATTTTATTTTTTATTGATATATATTTGACATATAATATTGTGTAGCTTTAAGGTATACAGTATGTTAATTTGATACTTTATATAATATGATTACCACTGTAGCAATAATTAGCACCTCTAGCACATTACATAATTATCCTTTCTTTCAAGTGGTTGGAATCATTATGTTCTAGTCTCTTAACAAGTTTGATGATTATAATATTATATAGTTGTCTATATTCTAGTGCTTATTTACTGCTTATTGCAAGGTTGTACACTTAAACTACATCTGTCCTATCCTCCATTCCCCATCCCCTGGTAACCACCATTTTACTTTCTGTTTTTATGAGTTTGGCTTTTTGATGTTAAGGGGTATCATACAGTATTTGTCTTTCTCTGTCTGACTTATATCACTTAGCATAAAATGCTCAAGGTCCATACTTGTTGATGCAAATGGCAAGATGCCCTATGTCTCATAGCTGAATAATATTCCATTGTATATATATTTTTTATCCATTCATCCCTTGAAGGGCACTTGTTTCCATATCTTGGCTCTTGTGAATAATGGCACAATAAACATGGGAGTGCATATATCTCTTTGATATCCTATTTTCATTTCCTTTGGATGGAGATATATATATATATATCTAAAAGAGGAATTGATACATCATTTGGTAGTTCTATTTTAATTTTTTGAGGGACCACCATACTGTTTTCCATAATGGTTAAAGCAATTTTCATTCCCACCAACAGTCTACAAGGGTTCCCTTTTCTCCACATCCTCACCAGCACTCATTATCTTCTGTTTTCTTGATGATACCCATTCTAACATGTGAGGTGATATGTCACTGTGGTGTTGATTTACACTCCCTAATAATTAGTGATGTTGAGCATCTTTTCATGTGCCTCTTGGTCATTGGATGTCTCCTTTGGAAAAATATCTGTTTAGTTCCTCAGCCCATTTTTAAACTAGATTGTTTGGTTTTTTGTTTTTGTTATTGAGTTGCATGCATTCTTTATGTATTTTGTACATTAACCCTTTATCTGATATATGGTTTGCAAACTTTTCTCCCATTCTGTAGTTTACCTTTTCATTTTAATTGTTTCTGTTGCTGTGTAGAACCTTTTAAGTTTGATGTAATCCCATTTGTTGATTTTTATTCCTGTTGTTTGTGCTTTTGGTGTCATATCCAGAAAATCATTGCCAAGACCAGTGTTGAGGAGCTTCTTCCCTATGTTTTCTTCTAGGAATTTTATGGTATTTCATCTTATGTTTAAGTCCTTGATCCACTTGGAGTTAATTTTTGTGAGTGGTATATATAAGATAAGGGTGAAATATCATTGTTCTGCATGTGTTTATCCTGTTTTTCCAGCACCATTTGTTTTTCCCCATTGTGTGTTCTTGGCTTTCTTGCTGAATATTAGTTGACTGGATATGCAGAGGTTTAATTCTGGGCTCTCTATTCTGTTCCATTGGTCTATGTGTTTATTTTTATGGTAGTCCCATACTGTTTTTATTACTAAAGCTTTGTAGTATAACTTGAAATCAGAAAGTGTGATACCTCGGGCTTTGTTCTTTTTCCTCAGGTTTGCTTTGGCTCTCTGGGGTCTTTTGTGGTTCCATAAAGATTTTAGAATTTTTTTAATACTTCCGTGAAGAACATCATGGGTATTTTGGTGGGGATTATGTTGAATCTATAGATGGCTTTGAGTAGTATAAACAGTTTATCAATATTCTTTCAATCCATGAACCAGGGTATCTTTCCATTTTTTTGTGTATTCAGTTTCTTTCCACAAAGTCTCATAGTTTTATTCTGCAGATATTTCACTTCCTTGGTTAAATGTATTCCTAGGTATTTTATTGATTTTGATGCTATTGTGAATGAGATTATTTTATTTATTTTTTCAGATGTTTCTTTATTAGTGTGTAGAAATGCAACTGATTTCTGTATGTTGATTTTATATGCTGCAGCTTTACAGAAATCACTGATTAGTTCCAAAACCTTTTTGGTTGATTCTTTGGGATTTTCTATATACAAAATTATATCATCTGCAAATAGCAAAATTATATCGTCTGCAAATACTTCTTTCCTATTTGGATGCCTTGTATTTCTTTGTGTGCATAATTTCTCTAGTGAGGACTTCCAGTACTATATTGAATAAGAGTGGTGCGAGTGACATCTTTGTCTTTTTCCTAATCTTAGAGGAAAAGCTTTCAATTTCTCTCTGTTGAGTATAATGTTAGCTGAGCGTCTGTCATATATGGCCTTTATTATGTTAAGGTATGTTCCTTCTATACCCAATGTGTTGAAGGCTTTTATCATGAAAGGATGTTTTAATTTGTGGACTTTTTCTACATAAGCAAAGGTTTGTTTTTATTTTTTTAATGAAGCCCATTTTATCATTTTTTTTAAATTTTAGGGATGTGATTTCTTTGTCCTCTTTATGAAAATTTTTCCTAACCAATGCCACAATGAAGCCATGTTAAAAGTATCCAAATCCAGCCTTAAGAGTATTCCACTGGCCAAAACTGTTACAATTTTGAGCATTGAAAAGAATAAGATGATATTTGAATGTTTGATAAAACATTAAATCAGTAAAAATCCATTAATCTGTAATAATACCCCCAAAAAAGGAAAAAATGGGGGAAAAAACTCATTGCTTCCTTTTACATTGGCTATTAAATCCATTTTTTCTTTGAAAATGAGAAATCAAAAAGAAAAATTAAAAGCATGTATCTTTTTGCCTTTTCAATAGGAACTGTATTTTGAAGTAACCATGTGACCCTAGTTCATGAGGAAAACCTCTACTTTACCTAAGATGACCAGCAAATAATCACAGAAGGAAGCATAAAATTAGAAAAGAGTCACCATTTTTCAAAGTCGAATGAAATTATGTATCCAGACAAGGATTACAAATTGATTTTAAAACCATTACACAAATCGTTGATTAAGAAATGGATGTGTATATGGTGCCAAAGTATACTACACAGATTATTTCCTGGTTGTAAAGGGAATTTTTAATGTGCGATAAAGGAACAAGACTGTATTCTTCCTAACCTGGTGGCCAATTTTTAGTTTAAAAAATGGTAGGACAACCAGATATTATGTGTTTCCAGATATAATGCATTATGAAATATACAACATCACTTATGATGCCTTCTACCTAAAAATGCTTAACTCAATCTAATCAAGACTGAAACTAAATTCTAGGTTTCAGGAAATACAAGCTATTAAATTATAAAGTTAAATTACAGCATGCAGAAGAAATGAGGTAAATTCCATAGGTAGAATATTCCACAAGACACAGTTAGGTTCCTGTGTCATGAAATAGTTTTTGATTAAAAGAGACATAAAATTCAATATGTAGCTCTGGATTCAATAATGTTCATACAAACCAACTCTGAAGGACATTTGGGGAACAATAGGGTAAATGTGAATATGGATTGACTATTAGATAACACTAAGGAATAATTATTAATTTTATTAAGTATGATAATGTTATTTTGTCTATGTGGTATAATGTCTTTACTTTTCAGAAATGCGTATTCATTTTTTATGTGGGAAATATAACATCAAGAAATTGCTTTTAAATACTTTTGAATAACAAGCATTTAAAAAAGTGTCCTTGGGGCTTCCCTGGTGGCGCAGTGGTTGCGCGTCCGCCTGCCGATGCAGGGGAACCGGGTTCGCGCCCCGGTCTGGGAGGATCCCACATGCCGCGGAGCGGCTGGGCCCGTGAGCCATGGCCGCTGAGCCTGCGCGTCCGGAGCCTGTGCTCCGCAACGGGAGAGGCC
>NC_041224.1:11309172-11325768 GCF_002837175.3 Physeter macrocephalus
CCACTGAGCCTGCGCGTCCGGAGCCTGTGCTCCGCAACGGGAGAGGCCGCAGCAGAGGGAGGCCCGCGTACCACCAAAATAAAAAAAAAAAAAAGGGTCCTTATTCTAACTGCCCCACACCCTCCCAGGCACCCAGTCCTAGATCACTCTCTAGCCAAGTGTTGTGTTATTTTCTCCATGATAGTTGTCATTAGCTGTAAAGTCTTGGTTGTTTGGTTGTTCTGTTATTTGGTTGATTGGTTGCTTGCTCATCTCCTTCCTTCAAAATGCAAGTTCTATGAGATGTGGGATCTTGCCTGTCATATTTACAATTGTACCCTTCACCTTCGAAGAATACATGGCGCTTAGTGGATGCTCAGTAAACATTGTTACATGTCAAAAAGGGGAGGACACACTTGTACTAAATCACAATTGTTTGTGAAAATTTTCCTTTGAAGATTTCCTTTGCTTAGTTTGACAAGTGGTCTCCTTTGGAAGTATGTTGACAGATTCGGGAAGGGGGTGCTTTTTTATTTAACATATGAATGAAGTTTATGTTGTGTATTGCCAGCTAACAAACAAAGGGCGGAAAACGATAGAAAGATGTGAGATTTAAATGCAGTGCTCTTTGAAATCACATGTGAACAGTCCGCTGTGCACTGCTGGAAGACATCCCTATGAAGTTCAAAGAGCTGAGTGTTCTGGCACCTGTTTCTGAGCTATAACCTGTTTACACGTTTCATAATAAGATGAAACTCAGTGTTTTCAGAAAACCAGTACATGAGAGTTCTAAACATATCCTGTTGGAATTAAATCTTTGGTCCTAAAAATAAAGCTTGCAGTGCTCAGATGAAAGAAAATTAAAACGCTTTATTTAAAAAAACATGACACTGAAAATCATAATCCAAAGGAACTGTACCATTGTTAATAGGAACATCTTTTCTACCTACAGGAGGCATATATTGCAGTCAAGATCAGATTTAAATTTATAGGTTATAGAGACTCTTTGGCTCAAAAAGTATTAGTAACAGATTTTTGTTATATTTAAAGAGACTGGATTCCAGAGAAAACTAATAATAAGACCATATGCTCATCATTTTATGACTTGACATTGAATCTGCCTTAAATAACAAAGGCGACCCAAAGAAGTCCACTAAGTGACATGTCTAATGGCTTACTCTGTATCTCTTACTCTAATCAAAACATGGAGAATAAGCATCACATTTACTGTCACTGCAACAGAAAAGCACTGTTGCATGACATGTTTTCACCAGGTTACAAGTTCTTACAAATCAGAATTCTGCTTAGTTGTCATTAAAAGGGAAGATCATAACAGGAGGAATAGAAACACTTAGAATAGGATCTAGTCAATAATGAGATGTGAAACCTATTTTTTCCCCAGCCATAGTAACCTCATGTAGTCAGCAAGTACATAGTGAGCTTTAACTACTTGCCACACACTGTGTTAGAAGCTGAGAATACAAAGAATAAAAGGAACATGGTACTTATTCTCAGAGGCCATATATTGCCGTGGAAATTGACCAGCAAAAGCTACGTAGGTGGGGCAAAATATATCCCAAAGCTACACAGAGATAGATCAAGAAGTCAGGGTTTTAATATTAGTACTTTTCTTTAGAGGTACAGGGACATCAGTTACATAACCCGTTAATTCTATGGTCTGAATGTTTATGTGCCCCCCCTCCAAAATTCATATGTTGAAATCCTAACCCCCAAAGGTGATGGTATTAGGTAGGACTTTTGGGGACGTGATTAGGTCCTTCACTGGACAATATCAGTGACTCGATATCAACCTCTGACTTAAAGGACTATCCTTCATTCTTTATTGAGCATCTACTGTATACCAGGCACGCTGCTAAGCTGTGGAGATGCAAAAATTGATAAGAAACAGTCCCTGCCTCTAAGGAGCTCATATGCGTAAGCCGTGTGGCAAATATGATGATAAGTAAGAGAGAAAGAGTTATGAAAACTCAGCCTGGGATACAAGTGAAAGCTTCCTGAAAGGAGAGAGGTTTCTTTTTCTTTTTTTTTTTTTTTTTTTTTTTCAACATGGAAGAAATTGAACTCTTTTATGGCCTGGAAGGAAGGAGCAACAATCCTGGAGGAAACATCAGAGTGCTGAATTAAAAGTAAGAAAGAAATTAAGAGTAAGAAAAAAATTACGGTGTCATAAGCTAATTACATATCTTTAAAAAAAAAGAAATAGGGCTTTCCTGGTGGCGCAGTGGTTGAGAGTCCGCCTGCCGATGCAGGGGACACGGGTTTGTGCCCCGGTCCGGGAGGATCCCACATGCCGCGGAGCGGCTGGGCCCGTGAGCCTGCGTGTCCGGAGCCTGTGCTCCGCAATGGGAGAGGCCACAACAGTAAGAGGCCCGCATAACGAAAAAAAAAAAAAAAACGAAATACTTAAGAGATACCTTTTGTTTACTTGGATGATGAAGAGTACTCTGAATTATTAAAATCAGTTCAAGTGCTGCAATCCAGAAGGACTGTGTCTCAACCTGAGGATTTATTATCACTCAGCCATCTGCAACCAGTAGTCCCTACAGAACTGCTCCAAATTTATTCTCCAAAGTTAAATGTATGATAGAAAACAAAAAACTGGTACCCTTTTAGTAGGTGAACATCTGGATTCATTTTGAACAGGTAAGAACCAGATACCTGATATTTTAAATTTTTAATGACCTTAAGGAACAATGTGGAAATAAATTATTCTATTGTAACACAGCAGAAACAATTAATTAAATATATTGGAAGAATGCTGAAAGTGGTTGGAATACCAAGAGGTCTACAAAATTGCTGAATACAATTTGGAAGATTTATTTGTAAAACAGCAGGCTATGGGGAGAAAAATTGTTCGATTTAGGATTCCTAGTCCCCAATTTTAACTTGAAAGATTAGTAATTTTAAAGTTTCTCATGAAAATGCATTTCAAATTTTTAAAATTTATTTATTTATTTTTGGCTGCGTTGGGTCTCCATTGCTGTGCGCGGGCTTTCTCTAGTTGCGGCGAGCGGGGGCTACTCTTCGTTGCGGTGCGTAGGCTTCTCACTGCAGTGGCTTCTCTTCTTGTGGAGCTCGGGCTCTAGGCACATGGGCTTCAGTAGTTGTGGCACGTGGGCTCAGTAGTTGTGGCTCGCAGGCTCTAGAGCACAGGCTCAGTAGTTGTGGCACACGGGCATAGTTGCTCCGCGGCATGTGGGATCTTCCCAGACCAGGGCTCGAACCTGTGTGTCCTTCATTGGCAGGTGGATTCTTAACCACTGCACCACCAGGGAAGCCCACATTTCAAGTTTGAATGTCTACAAATTAGACAGTATGCATATGATATGGTTGACAAGGGGGTGGAGTGGACCTTATTCTCAGAGAAATATATAATTATGGAAAAGCCTTCACTTACAGCCTCCCTTAGATCAAGGAACTAGGAGTGTAAGGAACTAGGAGTGTAAGAGTTGTCAGAGGCACCAACTTGAATCTACTGCCATCCATCCTGGGCCCTGGGAAAATCTACCCGGATGTCCACTTTTCCACCAGCCCTTTGTGCTTCCTCCAATCCACTGTAGGGGTCAGTACAGATGGACATGTAGTTCCTAATCTTGACACCTCCAATCTGTCTCAGTTGTCACCCTGAAAAGGGATGGAGGAAAGCATTCCTCTGCCCAGGCCATAAGAATAGGAGCAAAGTCGGTCTCTATGCCACTCCCTCCCCAGTGCACTAGAGACTGAATATTGGTGTCCACCCAGAAGTCACATGTTGAATCCTAACCCCCAATGTGATGGCATTTGGAGGTGGGGCATTTGGGAGGTGATTAGGTCATGAAGGTGGAACCCACATGAATAGGATCATGCCCTTTTAAGAAGAGACTCCATAGAGACTTCCCTAGAGGTCCAGTGGTTAAGACTCTGCACTTCCACTGCAGGGGGCGTGAGTTCAGTCCCTGGTCAGGGAACTAAGATCCCGCATGTCACGAGACACGGCCCCCGTCCCCCAAAAAAGAAGAGACTCCAGACTTCATGGATCTCCCTCACCCATTCTACCATGTGAGGATACAGTGAGAAGATGCCGTCTACGAAGAAGAGGGCCCTCACCAGACACAGAATCTGCAGGTGCCTTGATCTCAGCCTTACAGCCTCCAGAACCGTGAAAAATAAGTAGATCTTGTTTATAAGCCACCCAGGAGTGCTATGACCCCCATAATGTCATCCACACAGGAGGGCTGAGGATTAAGATACAAGGGAAGGGGCCCAGGGGGAGTAGATCTCAATGGGAGGCAACAGCAGGGCCAGAAATGAAGAATCCCATGTGAAAAGCATACCTTGGGCCCGTATTGCCTGTTGACCAAGAGCAGAAGAGGCCAGTAAGGGGGCTCCGAGAGTGACTTCCGGCCCCGTCATCAAGAACTGTGAACACCCCTTCCTTCCTCAAGATGTAATGGGATTATCTGCACATTGACCTTTGTATGATTTTCTGTATACCTTCTTAGCAAGAATTTATTAAAGGGCTCTTACTAGGTAAAGTGTAGAATTTTTTAAGGTCTGTAATATACCTATACCAGCAACCAAGATCCTTCCTAGAGAGGGTGTACCAGCTCTCACACCCACCAACAGTCTATAAGTATTGTGAATAGTGAGCAGTATCTTTTCTTTTCATTGTAGCTAATAGGTGAAGAATTTTATCACGTTGTTATTATAAAGTGTATTTGTTACTAATGAGATTTAAATTGTTTTCACCTTTCTGTCACTTGTGTGTGTGTGTGTGTGTGTGTGTGTGTGTGTGAATCAATTGTTTTAGACTACTATGCTTTTAAATTGGCTGTATCAGTATAATTTCAACTCTCTACATACTAATGTCATTTCACACTGAGTATAATGGAACTTGGTCATAAGATTTTCCAACATATGACTTTCAACTGTTTAAAGGAGGTTTTAAAAATTCTACAGTATTTACGTTTTGATAGAGAAAAATTATGAATGTTTGCTCTATCTTTTCTAGGTTAGTAAGTCAAAAAGCTTAAGAAATTGGTAGAGAAATACCCTAGGTTTGGTTTAAGGCAACCAGTCTTATAGATATGTAAGATTAGGTACACAGAATTTATTTCTTTAAACAGAGTAGTTCTTATACAGCGCTTTTTCTGCGCTTTTCAAAGGCAAAGTACAGTGAGTAGCATAGGTACCGTCTTTGTATAACTTATTTCTTGGTTCAGCACAATGCATCTTTTACAATGCACTTTTTTTCCTTGAAAGAAATCCATGATCATTCTGCAAGAGAAGTTTCTTCACCACATAATGTCTCTTAACCACTGAAAGAGATATTTTAAGACACTCGAACATCTTTCAAATGTTCCCTCCAATTTTCATTTTTAAATCCTTAAGTTTCTAATTGGCAGAGTTCTTTCTTACAACTGTTTTCTTTCTTAGAATGACTAAAAATTCATGTAAACACATGAGTGCAATACTGATGTAGATAATTTATTACTGTGTTTAAAAGTAGTAATCCTTTGTATTATATTAATTTAACCACATATTGCATTTTGACCATTTCATTGATTTAACAACCACTGTGAGTTGGCACTGTGTTCTATGGTTATGAATATGAACAAGACAGAAAAAACTCTGCTATCAAAGTGCTTATGATTCAGGTTTCGAGATACCGTGTAATACAAGTTGAGAGGTGGGAGATCAGAGAAGGATTCATTGAAGAGTTGTTTCTGAATTAGGTCTCAAGCAAACAAGTCAAATTCAGACAAATGATAACCATTTGTGTTCCAGAAGAGGGGGAAAGCCTACATAAATGTGGATGGGAAAGAAAGGGCCAAAAATATCCTGGTAATGTAGTCCATTTTGACTAGCAAAGGCGTTCATACTGGGAGATACGTAAAAAGAAGCATCATAAACAAAGTACGTACAAGACCCAAGTTATAAATTATGAAGGGTATACCACATTTCACTTCTAGGATATTTATTATAAATTCTAGAGTATAATAGTTCAGTAATATACTATAGGTTGGTGGTGGTACTTCTGCCTGGAGAAAAAGACTGCTATTTATAGCAAGAGTTATAGCTCTCTCTACTGGTCAAAACTAGAAAATCCTCAGTTGATTTCAGAAATAAATGTAATGGGTTAGAACAAAGACTGGACATTTCATTATAAACTACCTGGTAATAATAGCAATATCTTGGAATATATTCTTTTAAGCTAAACATACGTTCTCTTTTTTCTATGTACCACAATTCAGAAACTTGTTAGTAAGAGAAAAGACTCAAAAAGTCAGGGGAAGCATTTAAAGCCATTAACTGGAAAATGTCAAAGTGGTTAAATGAAGCTCACCAAAGTTCCTTCTTCCTCATCACCCTTGCCTTTTCTGCCTAAAATCCCACTGAAAGTCACAGCAAACACTAAATCTGTTATTAAATTCATTTTCTAACTACGTAGAAGAGAGTTACGTATAAACGAGTCACTCTGAGAGCTTATAAAAACCCTGTTTTTATCCCAAATCCACTAAAACACCAGCGCTAGAAGAGGGACTTGCCAATGTGCGCTTCTCACAACTGTCCCCGAGGGATTCTTCTCAGACCAGTTTGGGAAACACTTCTCCAGTGCAAATCTTCCTTAATAAACTAAAACTCTTCAGCTACTAACTTGCTGCTGAACGGCTGACTCCTGATTATTCTCCATTAATTAGCACCACCTGTTTAACAAAAGCAAGGGGCTCCCTATTGTCTATTAGATCAACTCTAAAACCTCCCTCTGGCAGGAATTCAGGCTCCCCACCAGCTGCTCTCATCACATTTGCTCACATCCCCATCCAAAGCCCCGATGCCAGCTGGGCTTCTCTTTCATTGGTCCGCACTCTACCATGCATCTCCCCACAGAACAATTACCCCTGCAGGAAAATGTTACCTCTCCACTTCTTCTGACGTCTACCTCAAGTCTCAACACCTCCTGCACTGACTTTTATGGCTTACCATGGTCTTAACTCTCTGAATCCTATATGTTCTTCATGTTTTAGTCTTGCTCCCAAATGCTGTAGAGTATTTACTGGTTTCTTATCAATTTATGGGCCAACGTGTATGCGCGCACCCCTGGCAGGCTGACAATTTGGCAGCCTTCTAAATCATACTAGTTAAATATTAGTTCAACCATTTTGTAAAGGAGAGACTGATGTGTTACAGGCGAAGAACACAGGAGGACCACGGAGCTCAGCCACTGTTCTACTATATTCCCAAAACTGTCCTACCCCGCTCCCCAAAACACAAGCCCTGCAGTATGGCATGCCCTCTAGGGATCTCACCACTGTTCTCACCGTCAAGGAGTTACTCAAAAATATTTATTCCAAACCACACACAGTGCATATTCTTAGAAAAATCTTTGTAATAAGATCTTCTCAGTCTTAGTAATTTTCTTCTGATGCTCAGCACACCCTACAGATGTAAGAATGCAGTTGTAGGGCCAGCCTACCTCATGGCCAGTGCTATGTGTATTACAGGTAGGTCTCGGCTACCCAACTGAAATGTCCAGGTATTTTAACTTCTCTGTACACCATGGGACCTGTCATGATTCAGTGTACTCTAACGCTCTGTGATAAATACTGGAGGAGTTTACCACAGTCACGAGCGATCATCATCTGTTGCCTACTATTTCTAGTCCAAAGATATTAAAGGGACTATAAATTCAGCATTTTGATAATATCATATGAATGTTTTCAGGCTGCTAGGGTACAGTGCATATATATATATATATATATATATATATATATATATATATGGCTTCAATAGAAGCGTACTTTACTTAACATAAAGTCACTTCTTCACCAATTCCAAACCTAAAAAATTCATTAATACTTTCATTCCTAGCTATACAACTAACCAGTTAACCTGAAAATACCAACACTAAAGCATTATAAGTGCTATGTAAAAATTAGCAAATATCCTTTTGGATGCATCAAAGACAACATTTTAAAAAAATAACATCCCATGTACCCGTCACTTAGCCCAACAATCATCAACCTATAGCCAACCCATGGCCTTATCCAAACTGCCATCCACTTCCCTCCAGCCAGTATTATTTGAAAGCAAACCCCTTATATCATCTATATGTATTTACATATGAATTTCTAAAAGGAATGACTTTCTTCTTTTAACAAAACCAAATACAATGTTACATCTAAAACATTCCTTAATGTTATTAAATATCCAGTATTCAAATTTCCAATTATCTCATAATCATCATAAATGGAGTTTTTTTGTTTTTTGTTTGTTTTTTAGTATTAGAAACATTTAGGTCTGTTTCTTAAAAATAAGAGAAGATATTTTCCAAAAATTTTTTTAAATTGTAAATGCCGGGCATATTTGATACAGAACCAAACAGAACTTCAGTAATTATAAAACAAATGTACTTGCTAGAACAGAAGCCCCCTGAATATTCAAACTTCAAGGCTATCGTGTTGACTTCTTTGACATAAAATGCTTGTCTGCAGTGATGTCCCTGCTACTGTGAGCTAGAACATCAAGCTGTTCTGACTCTGAATATTATATTCAGAACTGAATTTCAGCCAGAACCCCACCTAGTGCATGAAATGTGGAGTATATTTGATAGCAGTTTGTTACTTAATTTTAAATGACCAAACTGCCTTGGACTAAGCATTGTTACCTAGTTAACCAGCATAAACTGGATGTGGGTACACCTATTTTCCATTAATTAAATTAATAAACCAAAACAGAGCAGAATATATGCATCTAGTTTGTCTGATGAGGTTGCACACTAGCTCTACTGGTTTTCTGTTGCTGCAAAGCAAGTTACTACAAACTTACTGGCTTTCAACAGTACCCATTGGTTATCTCCTGGTTGGGTAGGTCAGAAGTCTGGGACGACGTGACTGGATTGTGTACTTAGGTTCTCACAAGGCTGAAATCCAGGTATCAGCAGTCTGGTCCATTATCCGAAGGATCTAGGAGAATCCACTTCCCAGTTCATTCAGGTTGTTGGCAGAATCCAGTTTCTTTGTAGGTGTAGGACTGAGGTCCCCGCTTCCTGGCTGGCTGTCAGCTGGGAGCCACCATTAGCTCCCCAAGGTCACCAGCATTCCTTGGCATGGGGTCCCCTCCATCTTCAAAACCAATAATGTTGCATCCAATGTCCCTCAAACTTGGGATCTCTGACTTCCTTTTCTCCCACCAGTCAGTTGACACTCTGCTTTTAAAGAGCTTGTGAAATTAGATTAGGCCCAACCAGATCATCTCCCTTTTGCCATGTAACATAATCATGATAATATAATCATGGGAGTGGTATCTCATGACATGCAGAGGTGTGACCACATTTAAAGGGGAGGGGAGTACACAAAGGTGAACATTATTAGGGTCCTTCTTAGATTCTGCCTACCGCATATGTCAAATTATGCTTTATTTCTTTTAAAGACTGAGAATAAATTTATTAACTCAGCAAACATTTATGACACTCCAACTATGTACTGGGTGCTGTTGATACAAAGATTAGTAAACCATAGCTCCTTCCCTCAGGGAGATTAACTTCTGAATAAGTATTTACTGGGATGAATGCAGTAACAGCGACTCTAAAGGTACAGCAGTGGAATAAGGAAGGGAGACTTGGATCTGAATCTTGATGTAGGAGCTAGGTGAGTAGTAGAATGAGGTGATAAGATCTAAGCAACATACCAGACCCCAGGGGGCTTGGCATGTCATGCTTCAGAATTTTTATTCTGTAGCTGAAACAGAGTCATTGGTAGTTACTAAACAAAAGAATGATATGAGATTCTTCCAAACACTTGACACCCAGTTTAAGAAATTATCACTAGCAATAAATAGTATAACACCGGCTACACCATATGCGAACTGACTGTTATCATTGCTGCATTTGGGAGAAGTGAATTCTAATAACCTAGGGACCAAAAATGTTAGTGCAGTTTTCAAAGGAACCTAATTTATAACCAGATCATTGCCCAAGCACTGGGAAAATCTGGCTCAGCCTGGCATCTCCTCCATCAGTATTCTTTGACAAATTTCTAATTTGCCATAATCTACCATGTCATACTTCCAAAATTCCATGACTTTCCGCCCCACCCTCTGCCAGGCTTTCAACTACCCACCAGAAAATGTTTTCTTTTATAGACTGGAATTAAAGCTTTGCACACATTTAAAAAAAAAATCTGCAAATTTTATACCTACTGTTGCTTCCTGAGAAAAGGTTACAGGAACCTCAAGTAAATTTTAATGAGTGAGATTCTTAGGTCTCAGAACTGATTTATGTGAGGAAGCGTTTGAGAGTTTGTAGTAAGTGCATGGTTGACATGAATTATCGTGTAGGTGTACACCATTCCACATACATCGTCCTTTTATTTTAAAGAGTAGCCAAGTTACAGAAACAGAATCATTTTTAAATGTCACCATTGGATCTCTGCTAACTCTAAAGAACTAAGTATTTAAAAAATCAAATTCCTGCTTCCTGAAATTGACTCATCATTAATTTCTTCTTGTCGGTGAAATATATTGTTCAAAAAAATAAAAGTGGGGAAGGAACAACTACTTCCTGATTAAGAGGAGAAGAAAATAAAGTAAGCAACTCCCTTCCCATTATCTTCTGTACTTGTACATCTCTCCTTGTCTCCCTCCCGTTAGCAGACATGTGTATGACTCATGAGATTCTATTTGAAGTTTAAGCTCAACTATTCTTTCCCCAGAATGGAGTTTATCGTCAAAATCCATGAGGTAGAGAAATAAAGGAGCCTGAGCATTCAAGCTTCCTGACTTACAAAAAGATAGGTGAACATTTTTAAACAGGAAAGCTCAAAAATCAAAGTATTAGTAAAAATTTAAAGAAGCATAGTGTCATCTTCCCTGTAGATATAATTTCAGAAACTCATATTGCTATAAGGTAATGGGAAATTTTAGAGCTTCTAAAAATTACCTTCTGAAATATCTAAATTTCTCAAAAAAATTTTTATTTTATTCAACCAAAAATATTTTTTGAGGACCTACTGTGTGACAGTATTATACTAGGCATGGGAAATGCAATAGAAAACAAGCCACCTTGTCAGATTCTATTTTAGAATAGAGTGTTAGGAGTTCCATTCAACCTTCAAATGCCAACCCACCGTGGGAAGCTTTTTAAAAAAATTTATTTTTGCTTTTTCATTTTGTTTCAGCTTTATTGAGATACAGCTGGCATACGGTATTGTGTAAATGTAAAGCGTACAACGTGTTGATGTGATACACTTACATATTGCAAAATGATTACCACCATGGTGTTAGGTAACACCTCCATCACATCACATAATTGTTTTGTTTTATGGTGAGAACATTTAAGATTTATTCTCTTACCAACTTTCACACATATAAAAAATTATTGTTAACTATAATCACCATGCTGTACTTTAGACCCCCAGAACTTATTCATCTTATAACTGGAAGTTCGTATTCTTCGACCAACATGTCCCATTTCCCACACCCCCAGCCCCTGGTAACCACCATTCTACTCTCTCTTCCTATGATTTCAGCTTTTTTATTGAAATCATACAATATTTGTCCTGCTCTGTCTGACTTACTTCACTTAGTATAATACCTCCAAGGTCCACCCACGTAGTTGAAAGTATTTCCTTCTTTCTCACGGCTAAATAATTTTCCATTGTGTACATGTGTATACCACATCTTCTTTATCTTCATCGGTTGAGGTTGTTTCCGTATCTTGGCTCTTGTGAATGAAATGATCTTCCAAACCACATACTATATCTTCCTCCTCTGAGGAATCTGATTGATTTTTGGCTTTCTTAGAGCCCTTAGCCCCTTCTTTTTTGTACTCAAATGATTTATGTAATTGTCCTTTTAATCACCAACACAGTTCACGACACCCTCCCCCACTTCAAGAGTAAAATTCAATTCATTTAAGCTACCAACAAGGTCCAAACTCACAAAAGTTTAGTGCAAACTAGAACACCTATCTTTTGGTTGGAGGTCTGCTGTCTGGCAAATAGTTTCTACTCTTGCTACCAAGTGCAATGGGAGATGGTTTATGAGTGATTTTCTTGGTGTTGAGTACCTAATCTTACATTTTGCATGCAATATAGACATATTGAAAATAATGATATCATGCCTGTACTGAGCCAGTTCTACTGTTCTAAGACCCACTCCTTGAAATCAGATAGAAGCCTTGTTCTATCAGCAAATGTTTTAGGAATGTACTCTTTTAACTGAATTCCCCTAATATTAATCATTATTCATATTCTGGAAGAAACTATACCAGAACACTCTTAGCCTAAGCCTTTGTTCATCAATGCCTGGCAAGAGAAGGCTTCCAAGAGGTGTCTTCTCTTGGAAAGAAGGGCAGGATGTTTTACAAGGATCTAGGAGGAGAACATCACCAAAGTCAGCTAGTGCTGGGGGTGGAGGAATTGTTCCTGCATGTCAGCAGCCATTGTTCACACAGCTTGATTCTATCAGGAGGAATGGAGAGGAATAATTACTGAGTAAAGTCAAATAAAATAGAAGAGGGAGGGACAGCTGCCAGGGACAAAGACAGGTGGATGCCCCAGTGGAAAATTCCCAAGTCTCAAATCCATTTTGGGTTGATTTTTGCATATGGTGTAAGATAAGGGTCCAGTTTCATTCCAAGATTTCTCACAGTGTTAAAAAGTATATTGAAAGTAAAGTCTTAAAACCAAATACAAAACTCAATTTTTAACAACATATAACCACAGAACTCCACAGTAAGTGGATAGCTTCTAGCTTGGCACATTATGTTATTTCTAATAGTGGATTTTGTTAATCTCTTATCCAACTCCAGCTGAGTATAAGATATTAATTTTTGACAACATTTTGCAAAATGATGGAGTTACTTCTTGGTAGAAATCAATTTTATATAATGGTTACGTTAGGTCTTTTTGTGACTTAAAGCAATATTAGCCCTGGTTACATGATTTCTATAGGTATTTCTGCTTTGGCTGCCATGTAAACTATAGGATTAAGTTTTATTTTATGTATTTGTGTATTTACTTGTTCATTTTAAAAATAATTATTTATTAAACCACTATTATAAGTAAGGGGTTTTGCTAGGTATTTGATTTGAACGCTTTGATCTGCTTGGGATAAAATAGAGATGAAATTAACATAGGTTAGCAATATTAATGAGAATCATTGGGACAAGATAAGTATCTATATGTTTATTTTCCATACATGGATTTTAATTTATTTTACAACTAATGCATACTTATCATTTTAAGAAAGTAGAAAAACAGATAAGAAAAATAAAATGCATTTTTTAATTATCCGTAATTTCACATTCTGGTGATAAACAGTAGTAAGGCTTTATTTTATATCTTTCCATTTTTTTCCCCTGCATATGTGGCAGGGAAAAAATAAAACATCAGTAGTTCTGTGCTGGCTCGGAATGGTACTGTGTCAGAGGAGCTCCTTGGTGCAGGGTACAGTCGTAGGAGACATGAAGGAAGCAAGATGGTAATTTCACTTACCTTTTGTCTCCTTTTGTTTCTTGTGCTTTTGGTATCATATTCAAAAAAGCATTGCCTTAGACCAATATCACACAGCTTTTCCCCTATGTTTTTTTTCTAGGAGTTTTATAGATTCAGGTCATATATTTAATCTTTAAACCATTTTGAATTGTTTTTGTATATGGTGTAAGGGCCCAGTTTCATTCTTTTGCAAGTGGATGTTCAGTTTCCCCAACATTATTTGTTCAGGAGACTATCCTTTTCCAATTGTATTCTTGGTACCTTGTGGAAAATCAGTTGACTGTATATGCATTCTATTCTATTGGCTGATAAGTCTATTTTTATTCCAGTACCATACTGTTTTAATTACTGTATCTTTCTAAAGTATTTTGAAATCAGGAAATGTGATCCCTCCAGGTTTGTTCTTCTTTTTCAAGATTGTTTTGGGTATTCAGTGTCTTTTGTGGTTCCATATAAATTTTAGAGTTTTGTTGGTTTTTTTTTTTTCTGTTTCTGTAAAAAATGCCATTGAGATTTTGATAGTGATTGTATTGAATCTGTAGATCTCTCTGGGTAGTATGAACATTTTAACAATATTAAGTATTCTAATCCACAACCATGGGATGTCTTTCCATTTATTAGCCAGTCACAGAAGGAGAAATATTGCATGATTCCACTTACATGAGGTATCTGAAATAGTCAAACTCAGTAACAAAGAGTAGAATGGTGGTAGCCAGGGGCTGCAGGGAAAGGATAATTAGGGGTTGCTGTTTAATGGGTATAAAATTTCAGTTGCACAAGATGAATAAGTTCTAGAGAACTGCTGTACAACACCATACCCATAGTGAACAATACTACATTGTGCACCTAAACATTTGAGGTGTTGAGAGTAGATCTAGTGTCGTGTTCTTACCACAATTTTTTTTAGAAAGAAGCAAGACTGATTTGAATGATTTACATCAGAAAGGGCATTGAAAGAGAATGAAATAGATCTGAGATATGGAAAGAAGAGAAAAAGAAGATTGTAAAGAGAGAATTTAGGTGATCTGGAAAGAGGAAGGATAAAATTTTTAGTATCAGGTGTGGGGCGTTTGTATGGTGGGGGGAACTTTAAGAAACGTGTGCTGAGTATGTCACTATAAACTTTAAAATGTATTTTCAAATTGTTGGAGAATTTTATACTGCCATTTACTTGAATGAAGACCAATAGGTGATTCAGCTTTTTATGAATAATACATCTACATATTTTATGATACCTCCTGTGGGTTTTCTGCCCACCCATAATCATTCCCCTTTTTCGAGTGATGACATCAACTTTCTAAACCTAGTGGGTTCCTGGCAGCCATATTTGCCTGACACAAGTTTATTCCTCTGGCCATACTTAATAGACTAAGGAATGACATCATATATTCATGTATTCTTAGACCAAAATCTCTCTAGGAATTTGGAGCTGGAATTTACAGAACACCAGGCAGTTTCTAGGTATAGCTGGACTTCAATATATAAAATTGGGAGTTCTAGGATAAACAAATTCATCACATAGATCATGGAGTAAGCACATAGGAATAGAGAAACAGAGATGAGAGATGAAGAATGCTTATAAGTTTTTAATATGTGGTTTAGTCTTTTCCTAAGAAGTTTCTCCTAAAAAGTAGCTTTGGAATCTTGGAGACATCTCTTTATTTATGATAAATTCCCTTTCTTTTGCTTTAGCTAGCTCAACTTGGTTTCTTTCCTATGCAGATATATGCACACATGCATATGCACACACACATTTAATAACCTACCCTTTCTCTTTCAGTAATACCAAGAATATCTTTATATTAATAAATATACTTTTACTTCATCTACATTAGTTACTGCATAGTTTTGTGTTAATAAATGCTCCATAATTTATTCAACCAATTCCTATTTTTGTACAGTTTTTGCCCTCAAAAAAATCCTTACATATATATTTTTGCACACTAGATAATTATCAATTATTTGATAATTTCCTTAGGATAATTTATGGTAGCACACATGCTGGATCAAAGCATAGGTACTTCTTGTAAGACTTTTGAGGCATGTTGACAAATTGTCCAAAGAAATGTGTAACAATTCATCAAAATAGCTATAAAGATTTAAAATTATTGTCAGTAGGAAGGAAGATAGTATCTTATTTTATGGTGTAGTCCTTTGATCTCTAGAGCAGTAGAGTATTTGTTCACATGAGGGTCATTTTATTCCTTCCTTAGTTACTAAGTTTTTTAGCGCCTTCCCAACATCTGTCCCACCTCCTCTCAGGGGTCCAAGCCTATAACAAGGATAAGTCACAATATAACACAGGCAGGAACGTGCTGGGTCTGATAAAGGAAGAAAAGGCCTGTGCTTTGAATGAGCTGCAAGATACAGTTTGAATCTACTAGAAAGAACCAGGCCTATTTGGAGATGGGCCCTCTAAGGAGGTAGCTGTTCCTGGGACTTCCCTGGTGGTGCACTGGTTAAGAATCCACCTGCCGGGCTTCCCTGCTGGCGCAGTGGTTGAGAATCCGCCTGCTGATGCAAGGGACACGGGTTCGTGCCCCGGTCCGGGAAGATCCCACGTGCCGCGGAGCGGCTGGGCCCGTGAGCCATGGCCGCTGAGCCTGCGCATCCAGAGCCTGTGCTCCGCAACGGGAGGGGCCACAACGGTGAGAGGTCCGCGTACCGCAAAAAAAAAAACAACTCACGTAGGAAAATTTACTGAGATTATATTATGAACCAGATATTTCACAAACTATAATAGTTTGCACTTTGAATCTTATAATGAAAAATCTCTATTTCATTGATTAGAAGACTTGAATTTCAGTGGAGATAAATAAGTTGCCCCAAGTTAGAGCTATGATTCAACTCAAGACATTATGATGAAAAATCTGTGTTCTTTCCAACACATCACATTGACCCTAGTAATATTTTTTTAAATTTCTTATCAGATTATAAATTCTGTTAGGTCAAGAATCAACTTTACATATGTCTATATTTCCTTTAACATCTAAAATTAATGCTTTACCTATAGTAGACCTTGATAAATTTTTTTTTCATGATAATTATAATAACAATGCAAGATACAATATAGTAAATACCTTCTACCACACATGGTATATAAAATAGCAATTAGAAGAGG
>NC_041224.1:11327319-11382729 GCF_002837175.3 Physeter macrocephalus
CAAGAGGGAGGAGATATGGGGATATATGTATATGTATAACTGATTCACTTTGTTATAAAGCAGAAACTAACACACCGTTGTAAAGCAATTATACTCCAATAAAGATGTTAAAAATAAATAAATTTAATTTAAGTTTAAAAAGAAAATATATAATTAAGACCAGTTTTCAATATTTTTAAACTGAAGTATAGTTGATTCACAATGTTGTGTTAAGTTCTGTTTTATAGCAAAGTAATTCAGTTATACATACACATATATATATTCTTTTTTAATATATTATTTTCCATTATGGTTTATCATGGGATATTGAATATAGTTCTCTGTGCTATACAGTAGGACCTTGTTGTTTATCCATCCTATATATACAAGCTTACATCTGCTCACCCCAACCTCCCACTCCATCCCTCCCCCAACCCCCTCCCCCTTGGCAACCACCAGTCTGTTATTCTATTTTTGTTTCATAGGTAGGTTCATTTGTGTCATATCTAAGTGATATCATATGATATTTGTCTTTCTTCTTCTGACTTACTTCACTTAGTATGATAATCTCTAGTTGCATCCATGTTGCTGCAAATGGCTGTATTTCATACTTTATGGCTGAGTAGTATTCCATTGTATATATGTACCACATCTTCTTTATCCATTCATCTGTTGATGGACATTTAGGTTGTTTCCATGTCTTGGCTATTGTGAGTAGTGCTGCTATGAACATAGGGGTACATGTATCTTTTTTAGTTATAGTTTTGTCTGGATATATGTCCAGGAGTAGGGTTGCTGGATCATATGGTAATTCTATTTTAGTTTTCTGAGGAACCTCCATACTGTTTTTCAGAATGTAAGTTGTTACACCAACTTACATTCCCACCAACAGTGTAGGAGGGTTCCCTTTTTGCCACACCCTCTCCAGAGTTTGTTATTTGTAGACTTTTTAATGATAGCCATTCTGACCGGTATGAGGTGGTACCACACTGTAATTTTAATTTGCATTTCTCTAATAATTAGTGATGTTGAGCATCATTTCATGTGTCTATTGACCATGTGTATTTCTTCTTTGGAGAAATGTCTGTTTAGGTCTTCTGCCCATTTTTTGATTGGGTTGTTTATTTTTTGTTGTTGAGTTGTATGAGCTGTTCCTCTATTTTGGAAATTAAGCCCTTGTCAGTTGCATCATTTGCAAATATTTTTTCCCATTCTGTAGGTTGTCTTTTTGCTTTGTTTATGGTTTCCTTTGCTGTGCAAAAGCTTATAAGTTTGATTGGGTCTAATTTGTTTATTTTTGTTTTTTATTTGTATTGCCTTGGGAAACTGAGCTAAGAAAACATTGGTACGATTTATGTCAGAGAATGTTTTGCCTATGATCTCTTCTAGGAGTTTTATGGTTTCATGTCTTATGTTTAGGTCTTTAAACCATGTTGAGTTTATTTTTGAGTATGGTGAGAGGGTGTGTTCTAACTTCATTGATTTACATACAGCTGTCCAACTTTCCCAACACCACTTGCTGAAGGGACTGCCTATTTCCCATGGTATATTCTTGACTCCTGTGTTGAAGATTAATTGGCCGTAGGTGTGTGGGTGTATTTATGGGCTCTCTATTCTGTTCCATTGATTTGTATTTCTGTTTTTGTGCCAGCACCACGCTGTTTTGATTACTGTAGCTTTGCAGTATTGTCTGAAGTCTGGGAGGGTTATGCCTCCTGCTTTGTTCTTTTTCTTCAGGATTACTTGGGCAATTCTCAGTCTTTTATGAATTTTTGGATTATTTGTTCTAGTTCTGTGAAAAATGTCTTAGGTAATTTGATAAGGATTGTGTTAAATCTGTAGATTACTTTGGATAGTATGGCCATTTTGACAGTATTAATTCTTACAATGCAAGAGCATGGAATATCTTTCCATTTCTTTGAATCATCTTCCATTTCCTTTATTAATGTTTTATAGTTCTCAGTGTATAAGTTTTTCACCTCCTTGGTCAGATTTATTCCTAAGTATTTTATTTTTGGGGGTGCAATTTTAAAAGGTATTTTTTTTTTACATTCCGTTTCTGATATTTCATTTTCGGTGTAAAAAAATGCAACCAATTTCTGTATGCTAATCTTGTATCCTGCTAACTTGCTGAAATCATTTATCAGTTCTAGTAGTTTTTGTGTGGAGTCTTTAGGGCTTTCTATATTTAGTATCATATCATCTGCATATAATGAAAACTTTACTTCTTCCTTTCCAATTTGGATACCATTTATTTCTTTTTGTTGTCTGATTGCTGTGGCTAGGACTTCCAATACTATGTTGAATAGAAGAGGTGAGAGTGGGCATCCTTATCTTGTTCCAGATTTTAGTGGGAAGGCCTTCAGCTTTTCACCATTGAGTATTATATTGGATGTGGGTTTGTCATAAATAGCTTATATTATATTGAGATATGTTCCTTCTACACCCACTTCGGTAAGAATTTTTAATCATGAATGGGTGTTCAATTTTGTCAGATGCTTTTTCTGCATTTATTGAATTGATCATGTGGTTTTTATCTTTTCTTTTGTTTATGTGGTGCATCACATTGATTCATGTGCATATGTTGAAGCATACTTGTGAACCTGGGATGAATCCTATTTTGTTGTGATGTAAGATCAGTTTTCTTTTTTTTTATAGACCTTTATTGGAGTATAATTGATTCACAATACTGTGTCAGTTTCTGTTGTACAACAAAGTAAATCAGCCATATGCATACATCTATTCCCATATCCCCTCCCTCTTGCATCTCCCTCCCACCCTCCCTACCCCACCCCTCTAGGTTGTCACAAAACATCGAATTGATTTCCCTGTGCTATGCTGCTGCTTCACACTAGCTAACTGTTTTACATTTGGTAGTGTCTATATGTCGCTGCTACCCTCACTTCACCCCAGCTTCCACCTCCCCCACCCCATGTCCTCAATCCATTCCCTATGTCTACGTCTTTATTCCTGCCCTGCCAGTAGGTTCATCAGTACCTTTTTTTTTTTTTTAGATTCCATATATATGCGTTAGCATATGGTATTTGTTTTTCTCTTTCTGACTTCACTTTGTATGACAGACTCTAGGTCCATCAACGTCACTACAAATAACTCAAGATTAGTTTCCTTACATAAATTTTAAAGCAAATTTTAGAAGAAAAATACTGTAAGATTGATTTTTTATATAACACATAGTGACATTGAATTGAACATTCGGAATCTGCAGAATGTTTAAAAACAACTTTATAAAACATACTCTCAGCAGCATACTAGTACTTGCAAGAAAATAAGAGATAACCCCATGGACCAAACGTAAAGAAGAGCTCCAAAAAAAAGACCAATAATCCAATGAGTAGGATATTCCCCAGCTGTCCTGGAGGAAGGCATGTGTGTGTTGGGGGTTGGGGTTTGCTTTCAAAATTCTTGGGTTTTCATAATTCAGAGAGAGTCATGTACCACAATGTTCATTGCAGCACTATTTACAATAGCCAGGACATGGAAGCAACCTAAGTGTCCATCGACAGATGTGGCACATATCTAGAATGGAATATTACTCAGCCATAAAAGGAATGAAACTGAGTTATTTGTAATGAGGTGGATGGACCTAGAGTCTGTCATACAGAGGGAAGTAAGTCAGAAAGAGAAAAACAAATACCGTATGCTAACGCACATATATGGAATCTTAAAAAACGGTACTGATGAACCTGGTGGCAGGGCGGGAATAAACACACAGACATAGAGAACAGACTTGAAAACACGGTGGGAAGGGGAAGCAGGGACGAAGTGAAAGAGTAGCATGGACATATATACACTACCAGATGTAAAATGGATGGCTAGTGGAAAGCTGCTGCATAGCACAGGGAAATCAGTTCAATGCTTTGTGACGACCTAGCGGGGTGGGATAGGGAGGGTGGGAGGGAGGCTCAAGAGCGAGGGGATACGGGGATATATGTATACATATAGCTGATTCGCTTTGTTGTACAGCAGAAACTAACACAGCATTGTAAAGTAATTATACTCCAATAAAGATATAAAACAAAATTCTTGGGTTTTTAAGGCATCAAATCAAAAGATGATAACTTGAACTTGTGTGATGTCACTAATTGAAACTGAGACTTTCAAATGGCTGTACCTTTAGTGAAAGCATAGAATAAAAAGAAAATATGCCCAACACTCAAAAAACAAATAAGTAAGCTTGTCTGTCTTGACACAGAATCTAGATGGATCAATAAAAAGTCAGATTTGAGAATTTGTGATAAGAGGTTTTCCTCACATAGGATGAAGTTCTTATTTCCACTATCTATGTTGTCCAGGAATATTTCAGCTCAGAAAGCAACTTAAAATTGGTCTATGGCTGTACAATACTCCAAATTCAAAATCTCTGTGGGGGACAAATACTCAATCTAGATAATACAGCCATACAAGATTCCGACAAATAAAACTTAAATTGAAAATAAGCTTGGGAGTTCCCTGGTGGCCTAGTGGTTAGGATTCTGTGCTTTCACTGCTGTGGCCTGGGGTCAATACCTGGTCAGGGCCCTGAGATACCATAAGCTACACAGAGTGGCCAAAAAAAAAAAAGTCCTCATAATCCAAATCATAAAACTAACAAGAAAACATTTCCTCATAAGTGAGTCAGAAAATACTATTATAAAAGTTCTGGAAAATCTGGAAAACAATCAAAGGTTTTGATTTGTATAAATAAAAATAAAATAATTGATTTAAAATTCAGTTAAGTTGGCTAAAAGCAGGAAAGACAGAGGTAAGCAGAGATTAATAAATAGAAGACTTTATTTCACAAAATTATATATAATTTTGTAGAGAAAAATAAACAGAAAATACAGGAGACAAATTGAGGCATTGAAGATGGAATGACTAAACCCAACGTATGTCTCTTCAGATTTCCAGAGATGGACAATAATGACTGAGAGAGGGACTTCCCTGGTGGCACAGTGGTTAAGAATCCGCCTGCCAATGCAGGGGACACGGGTTCGATCCCTGGTCCGAGAAGATCTCACATGCCGCGGAGCAACTAAGCCCGTGCGCCACAACTACTGAGCCTGTGCTCTAGAGCCCATGAGCCACAACTCCTGAGCCCACATGCCCCAACTACTGAAGCTCACATGCCTACAGCCCTTGCTCTGCAACAAGAGAAGCCACCGCAATAGGAAGCCCGTGCCCCGCAACGAAGAGTAGTCCCCGCTCGCCACTACTAGAGAAAGCCCGCGCGCAGCAACGAAGACCCAACACAGCCAAAAATAAACAAATTTTTAAAATAAATAAATAAATAATGACTGAGAGAAAATATTAAAAATTAAATGGCTGAAACCTTTCCCAAATTGATGAAGGACCTGAATTTCCAATTTGAAAATGTATAACAAACACCAAGCAGGATAAATAGAAGTGAACCATACCGAGATAACACAATAGAAAACCAAAGATAAAGACATGTTGTCAAATGCAAACAGAGAGACAAGACAGATTTCCTAAAAATAAATGAGCATTAGATAAAGACTTCTCAAAAGTAACAATAAACTACAGACAACTGTAGAATGTTATCTTTAAGGAGTAAGAGAAAACAACTCCCACCTTATTCATACATTTTATTTTTATTTAACCAACATTTACATGGCACTTACCATGAGCCAGCACTCTTTAGGACCTTACAAACGTTAACCCATTTAACTGACATTATTTAAGCCTCATAAGCCCATAGTGTAGGTACAATTTTAAACTTTCATTTCACTGATAAGAAAATTGAGGAACATCGAGGTAAAGTAGTATTCTCAAAGTCACATAGCAAGGAAGAACCTGAACTTGTATTTTGAACCTAACGAAATTATCACTGAAGAATAAGACATTTTTACAAACAAATATATAGTGACCACAAAAAGCTTCTCATTAGCAGAATTCAGAAGAGATATGCTTTAGGGAGTAAGAAGTTAAATCCGAAAAGAAGGGATGGTAAACAAAAATAAACCTTAAGTATAAAAAAGAGAAACATAATTTATAGATGAGTTAAACAAGGGAAAACTAAGTATTGGACACCACCACTACTTATTCAGTTCATTACTTACAGAAAAAAGGATAATTTTCCAGATAGATATAACAATTCCAAATGTGTAAACACCTAATATATAATATAGGAATATATATAAAGCAGTGCTTGGTGCAAGAAAAAATACTGACAAATCTATATTAACCATGGGAGAGCTAACATTCTCCTCCCCAGATGACTAATGAACTAGATTTTTTTTAAAGTTTTAAGGCTGTGGATGGATAAAACAATGAACTGACATTTTAATTTACTAGTAATACACAGAAGCTTGTACCAAAAAATCAGAGAGCAGATATTCTTCTCAATCATGCACAAAACTTTAGTAAAAATTCACCATGAACTAAGCCTGAAAGCAAGTCTCACCAAATACCAGAGTATCAGGATCACAAAAATGTGTGTCTGCTGAACAGAATATAATTAAACTAGAAATTAATAATAAATAGATTCCTCTAAGAAATATTTGAAGATTTAAAATTTACTTGGAAATAATGAGTTAAGAAAGAAAAATGGGAATCATTAAATATTTGAACTGAATGATAATTATGAACATGCTATATATAAAAACTTGTATAATTCTTAGATAGTAATTTTTAGCACTAAATGCTACATTAAAAAGATTGAAAAATAATGAACTAACCATTCAACTCAAGAAGTTAGGAAAAAGAACAACAAAAAAACAGAACGTGATCATTTTGCAACTCCTAATGAATTAATTGACTCACGCAAGGATTTTCAATGGATGCTTAACCATTAGATAAAAGGTTGACAGAAAATTGAATGGACACAGAGCTAAAGTAGAGCCTACAGATTACCCACTGGTGACACCTTCCTCAAGTGATCAATTTTAACAACAATAATTAGACACCCAGCCCTTTGATGTGATACAATGAGAAATACATAGCTTTATTCTTAAAGTATTCTTACAAAGAAGTGTTTGGCCATCGAATTAATTTATTCAAATTAAACAAATAAAATTTTTACCCCTAAACTTTCAATTTACAGGAAGTACCAAAACGTATAGTAAGGTACAAGTCAAATAATCCCCACAAGGAAACAATCATACACATTAAAAAAAAATCAGATATTCTAAAGTAAAATTGATCCAGTCTCTTCAAAAAATTAATGTAATGGAAAAAGGAGAGAGAAGAGGAATGTTCTATATTAACATATTCTTTAGAGAAATGCCATATATTGTCATTGATTGAACCATGGTCTGAAGCAACTAGCTTTAAAGAGCATTGTATGAACTAATGGAGACATCTGAGTAAAGTGAAATAATATTATTTTAGGGAACTAGTATTAATTTTATTAGAAGTGATGATGCTGTTATGATTATGTAGAAAAGTATCTTAAATTTAGAGATGCATACTGAAATAATTACAGGTATCTTGTTACGATGTCTGTAATTTATATTCAAAAATTTACCAAAAATAAATGAAACAAATGACTTCATAGTTAAATCTAGGAGAGTGATATTTATAATCCTCTTCTCTTTCTTTTTTGGTATGTTTAAAATTTTTTTTATAATAACAAGTTTCACAAGTGAAAACCAAAGAAGATAGAAGCAGCCTTGGGGCTCTACTATTGTTTGCTTTAGAAGGGGTTAATGTGAACCAGACCTCTGTCTGTCTAGACTCCAGTCTCACCTATGGCTGCCTCCCAATGTTGCAGAACGTGTAGCACCAAAAGATTCAGGAGCAGACGTCGTTCATCCTTCAGCGAGTGTGGCATTCCGCCTGAGCAGAAACCCTGCTAGTCGTCCTGACACTAAATGAACCAGAGAGTTGATGATCATACATCTTTTCCTCCTCTGGTTTTGTACACAGCGTTCCAATGTCAACTCTGAGTCAAGCAGACTTGGACAGCTCCCACTGAAGATATCAAAAAAAAACTGCAGAGACAGTCCAGGATAAAATTAAAAGCAGCTTCAACTTAGGGAACCAATTTTCCTATCCAGTTTTACCACTGCTGACTTCGTTTAAAACCAGTAGCATGTTCTTTTCTGGCTGTCCCGTTCCATCCAGTTTCCTGAGCTTTACCCAACAGAAATTGCCATTCTTCTTCCAGAATATAGATGAAGAATTAGATATTAGCAAAAATTAAGCAGCTCAATTCCATATTCATTTATTACAGTCTCAACCTGCCCAAAGGGGATTCAGTGAATGCTGTGAGGAACTCAGACAAGTCCTAGAAGAAGTCACTAGTAACAGCGGGAAAGAGAGGTCTTGAGCATTAAAGGCAAACTGTGCTATAGAACCCTAGAAAGAAGCGCTATCTATAGAATAAAACATGAGGCAGGCTATGAATAACGATAGTTTTGTTTCCACTTTATCAGTCCTTTCATTTCTTTTTCTTGCCTTGCTGACTAGGATCTCCTTTTTGCGTTGAATGAAAGTAGGCATCCATAATTTGTTGCCAGTCCAAAAGGGAAAATGTTCTAGTTCCTCCACTAAGTACGCTGTTGCCAAAGGCTTTTTTGGTTTTGGTACCTGTAATGGACGCAACTGGTCTCCACCCAGATTCCTTTCATTGAACCGGTCAGTGTAGTCATTCCCCAGCTACTGGAAATTATTGTCGGTTAAAGTTTACAGTTGCCCCTTTCTACACAGAATTACCCTTGACCGAACTGGAGCCCCTTGGGGCAACCAGTGTCGAATGACTGACACATGGGATTGCAAAGACCGAACACTTTGTAAATACCAACGAGACACTGAAGAACATGTAGGCTCATGTTCATTAATCAGCAATCTAAGACAAAGCATGCGACTCAAAAATTCTCCTAGGCAGCATTTAAAAAAAAACCCCAAAACTCATTTTCTGCAATGAGGGAACAAACAAACCTGAAGGCCAGATATACAATTTATTTGTGAGAGTAGCAGAACTTCAGGGAAGGCCAAATTCTCCTTGCCCAAGTCAGGGCCCTGATCATAAGGAAGTGGGATTCAGAGATTTGGGAAGGACGTATCTCGCCTCGGTTCCTCAATACGTGTGCCTGTTCACAGACAGCTTGAGTATCCTCACATCATGGCAGTTGGCTTCCCACAAAGTGAAATCTCTAAGAGAGCAGGCAGAGCTGCAATACCTTTCATGACTGAGTTTTAGAAATCACGTATCATTACTTCCACAATATTGTGTGGCTCACACAGTTCAGCCCCATTCAGTGTAGGAGGGGACTAGTCAAGGGCAGGGATCATTGGCTGCCATCTTGGAGGTCCCACAGACCACCCTTTGTCCTCTAATAATAAGTCCCTCCTACATGTAACATCTATTTATTCCCTGCCTAAAGGCCCTAAGAGTCTCATACCATTATAGCATCAGCTTGAACTCCATGAACCTGATCTAAATTAGGTGGGTATGAGCTTCCTTGCCTGTAGTTTCTGAAGACTTGGGAGTTGAGACAAGTTGCCTGGTCCATACACCCATCACAATGGTGGGGCAGGATAGGATGATCACAGTAGTCTCTTCCATCCAAAACTGGTAACAGAGGAGGTATTCAGGAGTTATGGGTCCCTCACATTTCTGAAATATAGAAGGACACAATGGGACATGTGTTGATAGTTCCTTGATTTAGGACTTAAGTCCCGGGGACGATTCATTGTAGTTTTGGGTCTGCTCTCTGAGCTCCTGGTTTTTTTAGTCACCCTTCCTTTTACCATGAAAGGTATCTCATGTTTACAGCTAGGTAGTTTTCTCAGCCTTCTTCCTATATAAATTTAAGGGTTCAAAGTCCAATTTTAATTTTTATTGTCTCTAATCCTTTCTGTCCAAACTGGTGCTGTTTCCATAAGTATGATTATTTTTTAAACTTTGCGGGTCTCCTGTGAATCTTATCAGAGTTGAATCTATTGGAAAATAGCCACACTATGGCCCTCTTTGAGATAAGCCTTTTTCTAATTGGACTTCCCAGTGAGGCTGCTGAAGCATAACGTACTTTAGATTCTTAGACGCCCTTCTGTTTAAAGTAGAAGATCCGTGAGACAGACACTCTTAAAATCTTTAGAGGGTCTTTTGCTTGCTTGATTTTTCTAAGGTTTTTACAGTCACATTCTTCTTTTCATCTTTAGATCATGTTTTGTTACATTTCCCTGTATTTAATCTTCACCTGGAAGCCATTTCTTAACTTTTACATCATTTGTCATATGGAAAGTCTAGGGATTCTCCAAACCAGCAAGGCCTAGCTCTTTTATGCTTAACCGTTATTTCCGGAGCGTATAGCTCTCCTCTTGCATTTTACTACAGGTGACAAGAAGAAGCCAGCTGGCACATTCCACACTGTGCCTGGAAATCTTCTAAGCTAGATCACCTGGTTCACTGAGGAAATTTTCTACTTTCCGCATTACTGCAGGAGATAGCATGTTACACAGGGTTCCCTTTCTCTGTAGTTTCCAATATTTTCCTCACTTTCCTCACTGTTGGTCTCCTTGGAACCACCAGGCTTCCACTAACAGTCTCTTTGCTACCGTTTAGGCTTTCACTAACATTCCTTTTAAAGGCCTTCTATGTGGCACATATATACAATGGAATATTACTCAGCCATAAAAAGGAATGAGATTGAGTTATTTGTTGTGAGGTGGATGGACCTAGAATCTGTCATACAGAGTGAAGTAAGTCAGAAAGAGAAAAACAAATACTGTATGCTAACGCACATATATGGAATTTTAAAAAGTGGTACTGATGAACCTAGTGGCAAGGCAGGAAAAAAGATGCAGACGTAGAGAATGGAATTGAGGGCGTGGGGGGGGTGGGGGGAGGGGAAGCTGGGACGAAGTGAGAGAGTGGCATGGACATATATACACTACCAAACGTAAAATAGATAGCTAGTGGGAAGCAGCCGCATAGCACAGGGAGATCAGCTCGGTGCTCTGTGACCACCTAGAGGGGTGGGGTAGGGAGACGCAAGAGGGAGGAGATATGGGGATATATGGTGATATGTATATGTATACATAGAGCTGATACACACTGTTGTACAGCAGAAACTAGCACGACGTTGTAAAGCATTTATACTCCAAAAAGATGTGAAAAAAATAAATCAAAAAGACCTTCTGCTTTTCCCCACTGTCTAGACTCAAAGTAATTCCTATATTTTTTACATTTTTAGAGTAGCACCACACTCCCAATATCAAAACCTGTACTAATTATCTATTGCCACATGACCAATTGCCTTCAAATTTCATGATTTAGAATAAAAATAAACATGTATCGCGTCCTAGCTTCTTTAGGCAGGAATTTGGGTGCAGCTTGGCTGGGCAGTTCTGGCTGAGCGGTTCTCATGAGGTTCAGTCAGATGTCAGCTGGGGCCGCAGTGATCTCAGGACAGGAGTGGGACTGGGGCATCCACGTCAAGGTGACTCACTCCCATGGCTGTCGAGGTGTTTGGCTGCTGGGGGAACGTTTTAGTTCTTCTCTATGTGAGCCTTTCCACTGGACCAGGCACATGCTCATGACACAGCAGCTGGCTTCTCCCTGAGGGGGGGATCCTAAAGAACAAACGCGGAAACGGCAGTCCCCTTTATGACTTAGCTGCAGAAATCACACAGTGTCACTTGTGCAATATCTTATTGGTCAGTTCTTGGAAGGGACTACACAGGACATGAACCGCAAGAGATAAGGGTCACTGGGAGCCCTCTTGGAGGCTGGCCACCCCAGACATACTTGACATTCATCAGACTTTTCATATTTGGGTTTCTATTCACAGAATAGGAGTAGGAAGTAGGCAAGGTCAAGTGGAAGCCCCTAAGACTTCTCCTCCAGCTGAGACAAAACATCAAGTACAATATGGCATCCTGAGGGGAATGTCAAAGATTAGTGCCACACTAGAAGACTTAAAGGATGCTGGGGTAATGGTGGCCAGCATGTTCTCCATTTAATTCACCAGTCTGGCCCCTCCCGAAACTGGCTGGATAAAGGTGGATGTCAGCAGATTACTACAGACTTAGTTAAAGAGTGGCCCTGATTGCAGCTGCTGCACAGGCTGTGGTATCTTTACCACAGTTGATTAAAACGACTTTGGGTACACGGAATATGGCTATTGACGTGATGAATGTGTCTTGTCATTACCTATCTGGAAGGAGGGTCGGAGAGAGTTCACATTCACACAGGATGGACAACAGTACATATGCACTGTCTGGCCCCAAATTTGTATTTATTTTGCTGCTCTCTGTTACTGTATACCCCAAGAGATTGGGACTATCTAGAAATTGCACAGAACAGCATATGGATACAGTATATCGGTGGTGCATTACCTATTGCTGCATAACAAAGGGCCCCAAAGCTTAGTGACTTAAAATGACAATAAATATTTATTATCTCACGTAGTTTCTGTTGGTCAGGAATTTGGGAGCACCTTAGCTCAGAGGTTGTGGCTCAGGGTCTCTGATGAGTTTACATTCAAGGTGTTGGTCAGGACGGCAGTCATCTGATGTCTTGCCTGGTGGTAGAGGTCCCACTTTCACCTAGGCTCACACACGTGACTGGTGAGTGGGTGCTAGCTATAGACAGAAAACCTCAGCTCCTCATCACATGGATCTCTCCTAAGGGCTACTTGAGTGTCTTTGTAACATAGCAGCTCGCATCCCCTAAGAAAGTAAGGAAGAAACTTTCATGACCTTGACTTGGGAACGATAGCTCTATTCATTGTGAAGAGGGAATATACAAATGCAGGAGTTGCAGGAGGAGAGAACCACTGGGGACATCCTTGGAGGCTGGCTACTGCACAGGACATCCTGTTAACTGGACCTGTTAACTAAGAAGTGGCAAGTACTCTGGATGCCTGAAGAGGTTAAGAGATAAACTCTACAAAGATTCGAGGGCCTACGAAATCAGTGAAATCTTAATGGGTTCCACTGTCTGGGCATTTCAAGACATCCCTCCAAAATAAAGGACAAGTTATTGTACCTTGCACCTCCTGCCACTGAGAAAGAACAATGCTGAGTAGCTTGCTTTATGCTTCAGAAGCAATACATTCCATACTTGAGTATAATGTTCAGTCTCAATCATCATGTGAAACAGAAGTTTTGAGTGGAGCCTGGAGCAAGAAGATACCTTGCTGCAAGGTCAGGCTACAGTTAGAGCAACTCTGCCCCTTCCTCCATATAATCTTACAGCCCTTGTGGTTCCCAAGATAACATATCTGTGGGGAAGAAAAAGGCTGGGTGGACCCGCAATGCACCCCAGTAGGAAAGTTGCAGCACAGAACAAAGGCCAGTTCCTCACTTGTCCTCAACTTCAGGATTCTCCTTGCAGCTTTGCCAACTGTCCTGGCAAACTCTCGATTTTTCTTTGCACTTGCTATTTCCTCTGCCTGAAATACTCCTTCATCACACATCTTGGCTCATGCTTACACGTCTCTGCTTACACACCACTTTATTGTGAGTCAGGAATGGGCTCTATTTAATATTGCAGTCCCCTACTCCTCACCCAACACTCTCTTCTTCTTTCTCTGGTTTATTTTTTCCCAGAGAATTTAATGTAACACACTATATACTTCATTTATCTGTTTTTCTCCATGTCATTCTCATTAGAGTGTAAATTCAATGAGGGCAAGGATATTTGTCCATTTTTTTAAACTGCTTGATCCTATATATATATATATATATATATATATATATATATATAGTGATTGGGTGGATGTCCCCAGATTTTCATTTTTTTAAACAGCTTGATCCTATATATATATATATATATATATATATATATATATATATATAGTTATTGGGTGAATGACCCCAGATTTTAATTGCCTAATGAATATCTTCATCTCCTTGCTTCCAAGACACTGATCAGTCATTATCTCCCATGCCCTGCAAAAGGCAGAGGGGTGCACCCCTCCAAAGATGCTCATGTCCTAATCCCTGCAATTTGGGAATATAACCTATGTAATTGGGGAATCAGGCTTCAGATAAAAATTAAGATTGCTGATTAGCTGACCTTAAAATAAGGAGATTATCCCAGAGTAGCTGGATGGGCTCCATGTAAACATGAGACCTTAAAAGAGGAAGAGGAACAAGAGGAGGAGCTCAGAGTGACGTGATGGGATATCAGAAAGACTCAACAACTGGGTTTCGGCAGCTTTCAAGATGGCAGAAGGGATGACAAGGCATGGAATGCAGGCAGCCCCTACAAGCTGGAAGAGGCGAGGAGATGAACCCTTCCCCAAACCGACAGAAAGGAGAACAACCCTGCTAATGCTTTGACTTTAGGCTGGTGAGACCCATTTCAGACTTCTGACCTGCAGAACTAAGGTAATACATGTGTGTTGTTTAAGCTACTAAATTTTGTGGTAGATTGTTAGACTGTACAGAAAACTGACACACTTCCTCCCCATTCTCCTCAGATCTGCCTGTTCTCCTCTACCCTCTTTATTACCAGGGACACACTTTTAGTCAGAGGTCGTAGCTTCCTTTAATGGGCAAGGTGTCCCCTCCCTCAACTCCAGTTTTCATGTACTGGCTTCAGTGAACTTCACCCTTCAGAAGTCAAACTCCTGCTCATCTAGTCCTATTCCCACACCTGGAACCTACAGCTTTAATCCCCATTCATGTTTCTGTTATGTTTCTGGTCAACAGAAATGCTAATTTTGTATTGACACATAGTTGTGTTTTATTAACTTTTTAATAGCACCGTCTTTTCTTAGTAAATCACCAGGTTTTATCTGTTGTGCTTCTGAAATGTCCACGGAATTTGCCCCTCATTGAAATCTCCATGGACTGCTCTAGTTCAAGTGCTAAGCATCTCTTCATGATTGCATTTATTCCAATAACTTCCTTCCTAACTGGTTTAGATGTTTCCTGGCTTTCTCATCTCACTGCATTCTTCCAGGTATCATTATAAAATTGAAAGATGATGTTATCACTCCCCTATTAAAAAATCTTAACTAGCTCTTGTTATATATAGAATAAAGTTTGTTTATTAAGAACCGAGGCCATAGACCCTGGAATCAAATTGCCTGTGTTCTGAACCTTGTTTCAGCAGAGATTCTAGGTCAGAAAAACCTAGGTTTGCATCCTGGTTTTTCCATTTACTGCATGATTCAGGGCAAAGTCCTTATCCTTCTAGGAGATCATTGTAGTACTTCACTGAGTTTTGAGGGTTTTGTACTGTAATACATATAAGGAGCTTACTACAGTAACTGGCAATTTGTGCTCAATCAATATTTGCTTCTATAATTGTGTAAGATAGTATTCAATATTCTTAAGATTCTGGCTCTTGATATTATTCTATTCAGACTGCCCTAACAAAATGCCAGAAATTGAGTGGTCTAAACGATAGAAATTAATGTTCTCGCACTTCTGGAAACTGCAAGTACAAGACCAAGGTGCTGTCAGCATTGATTAATGGTAAAGCCTCTCTTCCTGGCTTAGGGAATGCTGCCTTTTTACTGTGCCCTCACATGGCCTTGTACATATGGGGAGAGAGAGAAAGAGAGAGAGAGAGAGAGAAGTAGAGAGAGGGAGAGACCTGGTGTCTCTTCCTCCTCTTATTAGGACACCAGTTCTATTGGATTAGGGCCCCATTTTTATGGCCTCATTTAACCTTAATTACCTCTTTAAAGGCACTATCTCCAAATTCAGTCACATTGAGGTGAGGGCTTCAACATACGAATTCAGAAGAGACACAATTCAGTCTATGGCACCCTCCTTAACCTGACATTCTTCACTCATCTCTCTCTAGTGACACAAATACCAGGCTCCTGCCACAATGGGTTATTTAATGCCTAAATGTACATCCTCCCTTTCTTCTCTAGCCAAAATTCTATCCAGTTCAAACTTCTCTGATGCCTTCTCCAGCTCAAATGCAGGAATAATTCATCTTCCACCTTTCCTCCTATGCTTCCTTGTTCAAACCATTAATATAGCTAATATAAGAATAGGATTTTTCATTGTGCATATATCTTTTACATACAACGTGCTCTGTTAAATCCCATAATCACTGTACGATGTAATTCTTTTTAATAAGCTTATTTTATGTATGTGGCAACTGAGGCTCAAAGAAGTTATTTATTGGTGCCATTAAAAAATATGCTTTTGCTGCATTGCACGGGGAGATCAGCTCGGTGCTTTGTGACCACCTAGAGGGGTGGGATAGGGAGGGTGGGAGGGAGACGCAAGAGGGAGGGGATATGGGGATATATGTATGCGTATAGCTGATTCACTTTGTTATACAGCAGAAACTAACACAACATTGTAAAACAATTATACTCCAATAAAGATGTTTTTAAAATTGTGCTTTTTTATGGATAATGGCACCATTCACTGATTATGAAACATTGAAAGGGGAGCAGGTTTTATGGGGAAAGATGTTTGATTTGGCACATACTGAGTTTGAAGCACCTATGACACATCCAAGTGTGCATATATGTACTAATCAAATATAGCTAGTTCTGGATTAATATGCAAGTTTGGATTGGATCTTAGTTAAAACGTTAGCACAAGTAAGTGATCAGTGGCAAATGACTAACCTCTTTTATTCTATGTGTTAGTGAAGAATAATGTTAAATTATTTGTTTACTCTTTATGCTTTTGCTCAACATTCTTTTCCTTCTCATTCCTTCCATATATTTAAACTTGTAAACAGCCAATTTTTTAAATCATAGAAGTTGAGCAGGATCTAAAGTAAATGGGATACTGAGATGATCAAAGTTAGTCCTCTCTATAGATGAAGAAAGCACAGTATAGCGAGTTAAGTGACTCATCCAAGGTCACAGTACCCAAATAAAAACTAACATTCAGTTTTCTAATTCCTATCAAAAGTCTCTTCCATTATATCAGTGATTCCCAAACAGTATTCTGCAGAACATAAACTGTGAGAAGCTCCGTGAACAAAATGATTCAAATGTGTCTTTTAACCCTGAATATAATCCCATTTCTTGTTTAACTTTATTTAACCCCGCATTTAATGACAGAACCCCTTTTCCACCAGGTATTAATGTTCGTAGGAAATGCTTTGGGAAATGATACACTGTGTTATACTTGAGTATGACAATGGTGGGTTTAAAAGGAACTTGGTATGCTTGATAGGAAAATTATCCTGCTGAGATGAGGTTAGGGTCATGCAAAGGAAAGAGTTTCATTTGCTTGATAGATTTACACTGTTATTGGAAGACATAGGGCATATAAATTAGTTTTATTAATAAATGAGTAGGGGATTGTCTTAGCAACCTGACTAGAACTTATTAATCTTATTGTAGGGCAGGTTTTTTGAAAGACTGATTTCTCCTAAATAAGTGGTAGTGCAAATACACTAAATTAGGAGTCGAGGGCTTCTAGTTAGAGAATTGTTCTTTTCATGATACTTGCTAAGAACCTGGTAATGAAGCTGTTTTGCTTTTAGTTGACAGGGAAATTTGGGGAAAGACAAAAAGATAATTAAGCACAGAGTTAGTGTTTGATAATGAGTAATTAATACTGCTTCTGTGAAGTAGTAAAGATGGCTAAAGAGAATTAATTATTATGGAAATCTAAGCCCAGTTTTATGGAAGTGCCCTGACTTGAATTTGAAAGAAAGAGAAATACCACAAATAAAACTTAATGTGTAAACAGGTCTGATATTTTAAAACTCTCTTTTAGGATTAAAGATCTTTTATGCAACGTATGTGCATCTTAATGAGACACATCAACTTAATCAAAACCATAGATGGTCCTGAGGAAAAAAAATAATAGTATGCTAAAGTATGGAGTAAGATAAATACTCCGAAGGAAATCTACATAACTTTCAAGTCATTATAAAAAAGAAAAAGGCTTTATTGTCCTGTACCAGAAATATATGCAACAAACTTGACTGTTTGCAATTTTTATTTTTCTAGGTAATTACTGAATAAGAACATTTTAAATGACGACTAATTTGCATTTTTTTTTTTTTTTTTTTTTTTTTTGCGGTACACGGGCCTCTCACTGTTGTGGCCTCTCCCCTTGGGGAGCACAGGCTCCGGACGCGCAGGCTCAGCGGCCATGGCTCACGGGCCCAGCCGCTCCGCGGCATGTGGGATCTTCCCGGACCGGAGCACAAACCCGTGTCCCCTGCATCGGCAGGCGGATTCCCAACCACTGCGCCACCAGGGAAGCCCCTAATTTGCATTTTTACTCTAGTTTAAGCAAGTTCACGATTTAAATGTAGTAAGTAATGAATAATTAAGGAACATAAATAATTTAACATTAATCAAATATTCCTACTTAAAAATATGTCCTGCTAATTAAAAAATGTAGAACACTGCAAATAAAGACTATAATCTAAAGGTGGAAAGAACATACATATCATTGTCTACCCAAGATTTTGCCAGCTTCCCCATAGCCCGAAACTAAGAAAAATCACAGATCAAGAAATAATTCATTTTCAAAAATACATTTTGAAAGTATAGCTTTTTCTTTCTATCTATGGACAGTTAATCAAATCTATAACTACTATCTGTATATTAATGGAAGGAAACCAAATGTGGCAAACACCTCTGAACTTAAGAGTTCTGCCACTTACAGGGTCTATGAACATTGACTCTTCTCTGTCTTTCAGGAAGTGAAATAATTATGCAAATTGTAAATCACCCATGCAAATATTAGATATTTAATTGAACCAGTCAATGGTACTTCCCCTGGTTCCCTCACTTACTGAAAGATAGTGAATTCTTAAGTTCCAATGAAGACAAGTTTCAGTCTGTCATCTAATAGGTACTGAGACCCAGGTATATTCAAGGCTCTGTATTAGGTACTATGAATAAGACAGGTCCTTGGCTTCCATAAACGTATACCGCATGAGAAGAGTAAATAATTCTTTGCAAATATAAGCAAGTTATAGATAAGGTAGTATGAAATTTCAGAAGCTACAATTTTTCCTTTACGTTGTAATAACTGGAGAAAGCTTTACTACAAAGTGCCACTTATACTACGTCCTGAAGAATGGGTAAGATTTTGTTTGAAAAACTAGTGAGATAAAGGATATTCCGAAGGGAATAACAATTAGGAGGAAGGCTATGGATATGGTTCAGGCACTTTGAACAGTTCCTTTTAACTACAGCAAAGGTTGCCTAAGTCGGAAATGAAGTATAGATTAGCAAACCCTCTTACTTGCTACCTGAAAGAAACCCATCAGAGTTTGCCTTTTCGTTGTAAATTCAAAGCTCAGCCAGAATAAATTCCCTTCTTTTGAAGCAGCACAGATAGAAGTTTTCACCCAAACTAAATTTAACTGAATGCTTGTCAATGATTTATAACCTGGTCTTTAGCCCACACACCCTACAGTCTAGAAAACTGCAGATGAAATTGCTCTACCATTTACAACCAGGCCGCTTTGAATCTGTTTTCCTCTAAGTAGCTTTGTAATTCTGCGTTAGACACCTGGGAGAGACATTTCCAGTGCCCATTACGTGACATTTTTCAGTTCTGTTAATAGTTGGTTTGACTTTATATGACTGATCAAGAGGTTGACAGCCTTCAATTTATCGGCGGCTCCTCGACATAGACACGGATGTTTCCTCATGGAGATTCAACCATCGTCTCAAAGCTCTGGTTTGGCAGAATTAATATTACACATTTTAAGGTACAGGCCATGTTTCTGGGCCCTAGGGCTTGGGCCTCACACACCCCAGCTAAGGCCAAAGCAGTGCGGACAATAAGGGGGTATTCCAGCGGTAGAAATGTGTCAACGCCCACGGGAAGCGATGCTCCTCCCAACACAAAACACGCCACCGCACCACCAGGCCCTGGGACTGAGCTCAGAAATCGCCAGGTGCTCGCCAAGCCGTCTCGGCTCTTTCCCCCCACTTCCGCTTCCGGGGAGGTGCCGCCTGGCCCTCCGGCCTTGGGGGCGGTAGTAAAAGAGAAGCCGGAAGTGGCCCCAGTACTTCCGGTGCGGGAAACTCCTCGCTGCGGCTCCGAGCGGGCTTGACAGGCGCGGTCCCTGCAAGTAGGTCTCTCTCCTGTTGCCTTCCTCCCGTCTAACCTTCCAGCTCGTTTGCCGCTGCCGTCCCGCCACGCCGGTCTCCGAAGCCGCCCCTTCCCCATGTGCCGGGGCAGGAGTTCGGAAAGCCAAGACCCGCTCGCCGGTACCCCATCATGTCCGAACTGACTAAAGAGCTGATGGAGCTGGTGTGGGGCGCCAAGAGCAGCCCCGGTCTCTCTGACACCATCTTCTGCCGCTGGACGCAAGGTACCCTGGCTGGACTCTGGCTTCCGGCCGCCGCTCCTTTTGGCCCCGCGAGAGTCGAGCCGTGACGCCTCTCGCGCCAGCCAGCTCGCGTGCCCCGCACTCCGTCCCGGTTCCCCTGCTCAGCTCAGAAACGGGACTTCCTAGAACAGCCCTGCTTGCCTTGAGGGTTAGAGGCTGAGTAGGGGAACGGTGCCAGCGGGCCGCCAAGGACCCGAGGCGCCCCTGCCACTCCCTGGGCTGCCTTTGGGTTGGAGAGGAGGAGGGGGCGGCTGCCGGGCTGCAGCGGGTGACACTGAAGGTGTGCCCTGTGCCCCGGCGTCCGTTCCTCCAGCAGGGCTCCGGCCGCCTGGATCTGTACCCCCTAACGAGTCTGGTTGTTTGGTCTCATTTTGGAGAGAGGGAAGTCCACTTGAAAGTCGCAGTGGTTAATTCCAGAAAGCGATTGTGTTGCTTGTGTTTCAGTTAGGCGGGGTTAGGCGTGGTACTCGGTGCAGAAATGCAATGTTGCGGCTGCAGGGTGTTTGTTCCCTTGACCCGAAGTGTCCCCGGTTTTGAGGTGGTGTAGGATCCGTTCCAGTTCAAAGGAATATGGCCCATAGGACTTCCTGTGCCGATCTAATTACCCGGACAGGCTTTTGAGTTATATAAGAAGTTTTGTTAATACTGCGAGTAATTGTGAAATGAAAAAATACCATCTATTTGTATTTATTAGTGATCATCCCCAACTCGTAAGTTTCAATATTAAAACACAGCGGGCACATCACTTCAGGTGACTTAAAATGGACAATGGTGAGGTTGAGGTTAAGAGCATAGTGTTTGGAGTCAGGAGGACGAGTAATGGGCGTATGTAAAACATCACAAGCACACAAGTAATAGCTATTTAGTACTATGACTAAAACATTTTGTTATTAAAATATTTATTTGAAAATATCGAGTCTCAGAGGGTTTGGGGGAAGTTTAGCATAGTAAATCTAAGTCCTTACTTCGTAATGGGTATTTAGTAACAAAAATTCAGGGTTTAAGTAATCCCTTTCTTCCTCCCAGATACTGGTAAGAGCTGGTAAAATTAGAATCGTAATATATTACAGCCAGGTAGGTTACTTAGTCCATTACTCTTGTTCTGAAGATGAGAAAAATGAGTTGTGAAGGGTTAAATGACCAGGCCAAAGTTGCACAAATTGATAGAACTGGGAACGAATTCCAACTCTCCCGTCTCCTAATTCAGCTCTGTCTTTGTTTTTTTCCTTTGTGTTGCTCAACCAGGCATGTAATTAGTTTGGCTTTTTTTTTTAACAGATTTAATTATGTCGCTTAACTAATACTTTCTGAAATGTTGGACATCCACATTTGCAGATTTTAAAATTTATTTTCCAGTTTGTCTTATTTATCCTAATAGTGAACAGCCCTAAAGTACGCAAGACTGTGACGGATTGAGAAAAGTTTTACTCCTGTTAATAATTAGTTTGGCTTTTTTTTTTTAACAGATTTAATTATATCGCTTAACTAATATTTTCTGAAATGTTGGACATCCACATTTGCAGATTTTAAAATTTATTTTCCAGTTTGTCTTATTTATCCTAATAGTGAACAGCCCTAAAGTACGCAAGACTGTGACGGATTGAGAAAAGTTTTACTCCTGTTAATTAGTTAGTAATACAACACAGAATAAGGTGATAGCCTCATTTATTTTAGTACTGTGATGCAGAAGCAAGGACAATTCAGAGAGGCAGTTCTAATAATGGTTAAGAACAGGCTTTGGAATAGGCATACTTGGGTTCTAGGTTCAAGGTTTTTAGCTTACTTAAGCCTCAGTTTCCTTCTCTGTAGAGTGCAGGTAATAGTAGTGCCAATCTTACAGGGTTGTTGTGAGGATTAAAGGCAGGTGAATTCGTTTAGGCACTTAGCACAATATCTGACATGGAGTGAACGCTCGGAAAAGGGTAGCTTGATTTAAAAAGTGTTTAATTGTAAACCAAGCCGAAGATCGCTCTCTGGCCATGCCCTGACAATTGCAAGAAGTTATTGCTAATTTGATGGATAATCCCTAAGAGAGAACTTCGTAATGACATATGAGAATGCTCTGCCACCTTGTAGTCATACAGAAGTTCCTTTACAAGATTTGTTCAATCAATACCATTTCAAAATAAAGGATTATTTATTTACTTATTGCTCTACAGAGAGTGCGGTTATGTTGTGGCTATGTAATTCTTCAAAGTCTTAAATTGATCATGATTTTTAAGACAACCAAATATGTACTTTTAAGTTGTCACCTCTGACTCAGAGGGATGTTGTCATCGGTCTTGCCGTGTTAACTTTGTATTCATTTCATTTATCCATTCTTAGAGGAGGCAGAGACCATTGCTGACGATTGCTGTGGCAGTGACTTGGGATTGTGGGAACGGGCACAGGACACTGCTTTGCTGCGCTTGCCTTACTGCATTCGTACTGTGACATCAGCTTTGGCTTTATTTCATCATCTGTATCTGTACTTTGAATCGACAGCTGTAATCTCATTAGTCTTTTGGAAGCAAGTTATAGGTGTGAGGTGTTGGGGGTAAAGAGACATAGAACTATGTCCAGGGATATTCCGTTTATGAAACTGTATTGATTGGTCATGTTAAATTCCTTTGATATGTTAAACAGCTGCAGCAGTTGGGTTTTTTTGTTTGTTTGTTTTTCTCTCTCTCTCTTTTAATTGATATGGCAGTTTTAGATAATATGTTAAAGCAGTAAGTGCAGGAGTGGCACATAGTATTTTTTTGTTCGTTTAAAATTCATTTGGTAGTTTTAGATAATTCTCTTCTGCAAATACTTTTTCTTAAGAGAAAAAAAAATAGGGTTTTGGCTTTGGTTTTTTTTTTTTAACAGCTTTTATTTTAAAGGCAGTAAGTCACATTATTTAAAGCTTTGAAGTTGTTTTGTTTTTTAACTTGGAAATTTACTCCCTACTCCTGCCTGCTTCCCTCCTGCTCAATTGTCTACAATACTATTTAAAAAAAAGCGTATATTTTCTACGTCCTTATCTGTAAGCACGTTTATCCTTCTTTCCCTTCTCCCACAAACTGACCAGTGTTCCAGACCGAGACTTGATAGGGTGGGAGGGAGGGCAAATGATAAACATAGCATATATACTAGAAGGTAGAGAAATAAGGAATTACAGGGTGAAGTAGCCTGGACAGGCCTCATTTTAAGGTGAGATTTGAGCAGACTATTGAAGTAACTGAGTTAGTCACGCAGGTATCTGAAGCGTGTTCCAGGCAGTGAGGATGGCCATCGTAAAAGACTTAATGACTTATGCAGAATACGTCTGGCTTTTCGTTCAAGGAACAGGAAGGAGGTTAGTTTGGCTGGAGAGGGAATGAGGGACCGGGACAGTGATAAAGATGATGTAAGAAATAATATGGCCCAAATCACTAAGATTTTATAGGCCACTGTAAGGACTTTGGTTTTTATTCTAAATGAGATGAGAGGTCATTGGAAGGTTTGGAAGGTTTGGAGCAGAGGAGAGACACGACAGGACAAGTTTTTAAAGGGCTGATCTGACTGCTAAGTTTGAGGATAGGCAGTAGTGTATTGAGTGAGACAGCAAGACCAAATGAGAGACAGTTGCAGTAATCCGAGGGTAAAAGACCATGGCTTAGACCAGGATAGTCGGAAGTGGTCACATTGACCTCATCCCAGCAGAAGCAAAATAAGAGTCATCTAGATCTAACAAAAGTAAGTGTTAATCTTATTATAAAGGCAAACATTTTGACTTATTGAGAATTTGTTTTCTTCTCAGTACTGATCGTCTAGCCAGTGTTTGGCAAATGTTTTCTTTAAAGGGCCAGTGCCTCTATTGTCTCTGGCTCATCTCTGCCATTGCAGCAAAAGCAGCCCTGGATAATAAGGGCATGGCTGTGTTCCAAAACTGCATTTAAAAAACAGGCCAACCCTGATCTAAATTATAAACTCTGAGAACCCATTTTTTTCCTTTTCTTAGCCCCCTTCCTTCAAGTTTTAAGTTACTTCGATGTTTCACCTAAAGATTAGCTAGAAGAGAAACCCAATTTGACAGTTTATAGCAGTTCGGTGGTGCTTTGGGGTGGAGATGGGGTGGGAGCTGTAGTGGATTGAATTTAGAGTTTTGGACTTTCCGGTATAGGACAATTTTTGTTATGTAATATGAAAAAAAAAAAAGATTCTAAGTAACTTTGGAAAAGTGAGGGGTCAGTTAAAATGTAAGCATAAATTGTATGCAGGAGTTAAAGCATTTGGATTAAAGTCCAAAAGTATGATGTCTCTTATAATGTGATTTAACATTTTACCAAAGTACTAAAATGATACACCAGTATCATTAATTTGTCTTCCAAAGTGAAGGTAAATTAATATTGTGGATCATATCATTTCAGAGATTTTTGTTGTTGATGGAAGCCTTTTATTTCAAATATAGGTTTTACTTTCTCCCACCTACCTACATCATATGTCACCTAAAAACCAATTTTTTTAAACTCACAATTTGGAAGCTTATGTGACAAAGTTAATTTCTTGGTACTTTTGAGTACATAATGTGTTTTTCAGCTCAACGCATCTATCATAATACCTTACGTCTGTATTAGGCTTTACAGGTCTTGAAAATCTTACTTAATCCTTACAGCAACCCCAAGAGATAGCAAAGGATAAATGTATCAATAGTTATCCTCCTTTTTGTAGATGAGGAAGCTAAGGCTCAGTTCAGATTCCACTCAACCTGTATTATCTGACTTATAATGACAAATGAAGTCTTTCTGTGGCCTTTTGTTAACATGGAAGGCTAGAACTATGGAGGCAGTAGTTGTCAAACTGGTTTGAATAATGTAAGTCAGTCATATGAAAATAAAAGACTGGGAAATTGCAAAGAGGTTCATGGCTCAGGTTTAAATTAGTTATGAGCTGTAGAACTGAGAAAGACTTCTATGTCTTTAGTGCTGTGGAATGTGATACAAAATCATATTTAGGATCAGATGTTTTAGATGGCCTATTTCAGATCTAATTAGGAAAACAGCCATTTTGTGATGAGTTAATTCCTCTTAAAACTAGGAAATAAGATGAATATGAGAACACTTGACAAGAAAAATAACTGTATCCTAAAAAATTCAAACTCAAGTGAAACCTTATTATAAAAGGGGGTTCCTACTTAGCATAATCCTGTTTTAGGATAGAATAGTTAATTTCCATTTGTCTAACTTTATTTCATTTTTAAGCTCTAAGAGCCTTTGTTCATTATCAAATAACACACTCAAGCATATATACTGTAATTAAACGGAATTTGGCATAAAGCAGATCTGACTAGAATTCTCTCCCTGGGGTTTTTATCTCTAAAGTACAAAAGCAACTTATCAGAATGCATTTCCATCTAAAAGCCCCACCCATGGATCTTGAAAATTGAGTTACATTATTAGTCATTTTAAGGAAGGCAAGAATCCATTACTGAGACCTGTTTATCACATATGCTGGAAGTTTGAAAGAGCCTAGTTTCACCTCTGCACTTAGGCCCAACACCAATGACCCTTTCTTCCCAGTAGGAGAAGAGGTAGAGGAAGAGCAGAGGCCCCTTGGCTTCACCTCTTGTTTCTAGATTGGCTCTCAGATTTGGTTGTCTTGATGTGATAACCAGCACCCTCAGTTCTCATTTGTCTTTATTAAATTTGCCCCATCCATCATACCTATTTCTTATCCTGCATTTTCCTTATCCTCTATTCTGTTTCTCCCAAGGTGATGGTGTGTGTTGCTGGGGAAAATTGTGGTCAGTATCAATACACATGTAGTAATTAAACCTTAGCTGAGCCCTCAGTAGTTCTCTTAGTTCTTTATCCTGTCTGCTTTTCTTATGTGTTTTGGAATTAACATTCTCCTCAATTTTCTGTGCCCTCATGCCCCCCACTCGCAATCAACAGCATCTCTTCCCTTCCTCTTTGCGTGCATGTCTAACTTGGAGACCTGCTAAGATTTCCTTTTTCTCAAGTTTATTGAACTCAGGGCCCTGTTACACTCTTAAAAACTATTACAGGCTTCAATATGAAAAATAAAAAAAAATTAATGAGGCCTGTGGCATTATTTTACATTTAAAAAAAACTCTTCAGTGTCTAGCTCATAGGAAGACAGGTGGATTCTCCCACTTGCTTCTCCGTTCTGTCTGTTACAATATGTTGTTTCGGTTGAAGTATCTGCAGAAAATCCAGTGTCACACAGATATGCAGTTGGTAATATAGGAGTCTTGTAATAGCCTTTTCAGATAATTGTGGATATTCTTCTTTGATACTACACCAAAACTCAACAAGTGGTAGTTTCTTAGCGGTTACTTGAAATACAGAATCTGAAGCCACATCAATGAACTTTTCGTCCTCTGTTAAATTGAAATCCACTGGTTTGTCTTGTACTTTGACTGGTTGACTGGATCTTTTACCCACGCATTAATTTGTAACAGCATGCATTGGTCATTTGGAAGTTATCCGTCTGCTGGTTTATGCAGATCTTCTAAATGTTAACACATATTATTATACAACATCAAAAGTCACATTTGTTATTTCTGACCTTGTCAGAAAAATCTCTGAGTATTGAGAAGCTGTCAAGCTGCAGTGCTGGACTTGAGTTTTCCAGAAGTTTAGTTGTTACTTGAAAGCTTGAGATTTTTATCACTGGCAGAAATACTGTCAAGTTATTTTCCTTGAAGTATCAGGCTCACTTCATTCACTTCTGAGAAAAAGTCTAAATAATCATAATTTGTTAGTAGCTCTTCAAAGTAAAAACAGCATTCCACAGAAAAGCTGTTCAGCTCACAGTTCAAAAACTTACACATGTGCTTTGAGAATCTGTCAATCATCGCTCAAGGTATGTAGCAGAGGTGCTTTATGGGTTGTTCCCATTTTGTCACACAGACTATTTTTTTAAAGTACATTGTATTCAAAGTCAAGATTTAATAAGATTAGCATGAGTAAGGGCTTTTTAAAGTTAAATTGGCTTTTTTGAGTGTTTGAGAGCATATTGTGGTGTTTCCTAGTACAGTGACTGCTGGTACAGCTTAATGTCACTTAATGTGTGCTAAGGCACCGGTAACGTAACCTGCTATTCATTTTGTACCATCGCTGTGAATATCAACACAGTGAAAAGGGCAAACATGTTAGTATTATAATAAAAATGATTTTCACCTCTAGCAGGTCCTCTAAAGGGTCTCTGGAACTTCCCGGGGTCTGTAGGCCACACCTTGAGAACCTGTCTTTATTCAGTCCACCACCACCACCACCACCACCACCACTACACCGCACTGTCTCAGTTCTTTCAGGACTAGGAGTCCTTAAACTCTCTCTTTCCCATTTAATCACTCTTTTCCTTCTTTTAAACTCATGCCCTTCTCTCTGTAAAATAATAATTCTTTATCCAACTACCCTTCAAGCCATCATCTGTTTCCCCTTCACTTGTTTAACAAATAGTTTGCATTTTCTCTTTCTCCTTGATTTCTGAATCACGCCTCAACCCTTTAAAATTTGGCTGCTCTTCCCAGCATTCTAAATTTCTTTTTTTAGTATTTCCAGTGACATGCTTAATCCGGTATTTTCATTTATGTTTTTATTCCACTCAGCATTTGTAACAGGCGACTGCTGATTTTTCTTTTCTAGGACCTCAGTGTGTTTTTTCTCTTACCTTTCAAGTCTTTGTCAATCTCCTTTGCTGACTCAGCGTCTGCTCACTTTTTTTTTTTTTTTTTTTTTAATGTTAACTGGCTTCATTATCTTTGTTCTACATGTTCTCATTCACTTTAACTGCCATGTTTAGGGTGATTCAACTTGCTATCTCTAATCCTAAACCCTGCCCTGGGCTCCAGACCCATGTTTCCCCAACCAAATTGTTGTTTCACATTTTAGAGACTGAATTTAGAAACAAACATCCCCATTATCTTCACTCCCAAAACTTCAGCAAGCATTTATTGAGTATTAACTATATAACATACTAGGAAAACAGTAGTTAATAGAGCAGGCAAGATACCTGTAAGGCAAGACAAACAATAAACAAGTGAACAATCCTATAATTCCCGATGGTGATAAGTACCGGTTGTGCTGAGGGATGGTAGGAAAGATCTACTTAGATAGGCCTGTCAGGGAATATCTCTCTGAGGAGTTAATACCTAAACTGGGTCTTTAAGGATGAGAAGGAGTCAGCTATATGACAAGAGAAGGAAAAAGAGCATTTCATGCAGAGGGAACAGCAAGCATCAAGGCCCCAGGTAAAGACCTTGGGATGGTCTGGGGGCCTAAGATCACTGTAGATGATGAAGGTAAGAGTGAGCTGAGGGAAGGTGGGGTTGATAGATCCTACAGTGTCTCTTAGGCCATGAAAAGGAGTTTTATTGTAATTGCAGTGAGAAGCCATTGCAGACTGGGACGAAACCTGATGTCCATTTCTAACATATTTCTCTGGTAACTATGGTGAATAGATAAGGGGTGGGGTGGGAAGGGGAATGTGGGCAGAATGGGAGGACCTGGTTGGAAACTCCTAACAGTGTTCTGAGTGAAAGATGGTGGTGGTTTGAGCCTGAAGGTGGACTAGAAATGGGGTAGAGATATGTTTTGGGTCCTTGAACCAAGAGGACCTTACCTTAAGGTGAAGCCTTAAAGGTAAGTCCGATTTTTTCAGAGAAAGCGTTAGCAAGTGTTTCATGCGGAGGGAACAACATGTTCAAAGTGTAAGAAACCAGAGAGAAAACGGATATTTGAGGGCCTGAAAGAAGTTCAGCATGCCTAGAGCCTAAAGAAGGAGAGTGGCAAAGGATGAGGGAGGAGATACAGGCAGAAGCCGGACCATGCAAGAGCATGTTGAGGAATTTGGATTCTGCCTGTGTCTGGAGTTCTCATCTGAGCTCTGTTTGGGACTTACCTGATCATCACCCCTAATGGAAACCTTGCGAGTAGACGAGTTACACAGGGAGGACATGTAGAAGGCAAAGAAAAAAGATTCTGAAGCCAAGACCTGAGGAACATTAGCATTTAGAAGTTGATCACTGCTGATACTGAGAAGAAACAGAAAAGGAAAATTTGGAACAAGGTGGACCACTAGAGCCAAGGGCCAAAAGATTTTCAGAAGTCATTGGTCAGCATTTCAGATGATTCTCTGGGAGATTCATCTGAAATAAGAAAGACTTGAGAAATAGCCTGTCTGGTCATTGATGAATTTGGTGAGAATGAGTTTGGTGCAGTCACAGGTTGAAAACCAAATTATTGTGGGTTGGGTAAATTAGGAGGTAAGGAAATTGAAACAGTGCATGTAGACAATTAGGTGGGCTTTGAGAGAGTGGTGTTTGGAGTTTTGGGTGGAAGGTTGTTGTTGTTGTTTTTATGGTCAAATGTTTTTTTAAATTAAGATTTTACTTTTTAGAACAATCTTAGGTTCACAGCAAAACTGTGGGCAATACAGAGATTTCCCACATACCTCCTGCTCCCTCAACATGCACAGCCCCCCACCCCACTGTCAGTGTCCCCCGCCAGAGTAGTACGTTGGTTACAGTTTTGAACCTGCGTGGACTCATCATTATCACCCAAAGTCCACAGTTTTCATTCTTGGTGTGGCACGTCCTATGGGTCGAGACAAATGTGTAATGGAATATATCCATCATTACAAGATCATAGAGTATTTTCACTGCCCTAAAAATCCTCTGTGCCTTGTCTGTTCAACCCTTCACCCACTCCCCTCCTCTTGGCAGCCACCGATCATTTTACTATCTGCATAGTTTTGCCTTTTTCAGACTGTCATATGGTTGGAATCATATAGTATGTAGCCTTTTCAGATTGGTTTCTTTCACTTAGTAATAATGTAATTAAGGTTCCTCCATGTCTTTTCACAACTTGCAAGCTAATATTTTTTAAATGCCGAATAATATGTACTATTTATCCATTCACCTACTGAAGGACGTCTTGGCTGCTTGCAAGTTTTGGCAATTAGGGATAAAGGTGCAGTAAACTGTGTGCAGGTTTTTGTGGGTGGACATAGTTTTCAACTCCTTTGGGTCAATATCAAGGACCTTTTGGTAGAATCTCGGAGAGAATTTTTGTTTTTAAATATGTGAGATACATTTTAATACTGTTTGAAAGAGAGATTGAAGGGTAAAGAGAGGAGGTGGGATGGAATGGGAAGCTCCATACTGTTTCTTATCTGTCCTGCTATCTAGTGTCTCAGGCTAGAAACTTCAGTCAGTTCTAATTTCTTATGTCCCAGGCCTTTCCCCACTTGCACGTATTCATCAAATATTAATTTTTACCTTAGAAGTACTGTTTGGATATAGTGTCTTCCCTCCACACTTAAGCTTCTTTATTAGTTGGCGCTGTATAGGTCTGTTGAAATGGCCTCCTCCCCATTCTGGTCCTTTAAAAAAGAAAAAAAATACCGGTATGATGGTATTACTGCTTTAATTAGTACTTGTCATGGTGTGGCCCTTCCCAGTATTAACATCCTGTCAGCTCTCCCTCCTGCCCTTTCCCGTCCCTCCCGTCTGCCTCCCTCCTGCCCTTTGGCTGCACTAACGTCCCTCGGATCCCTAAACTTGTCCTGCTCCTACGAAACCTCTCTCCTTAAATAAAGGTATTTTCTTCACCTGAAAGTCATTCTGCCACCCTTGCCTCTCTGATAAATTTCTGCTCAAGGTCGGCCTTAAAGTTAGCTGGTATGACTTGACTCAGACCAAGTCACTACTTCCTGTATCCTCAACACTTCATACTTCTGTTATAACATTCATTTATCCCTTCATTTTAGTAATTATTTGTTCATATGTCTGTCTTCACCTGGACTGTTGGCTTCTCCAGACTAGGGACTTTGTCGTTCACATCATTTATATATCGTAGATGCTTGGTATAGTATCTCAGGGTATTAAATGATTGTTAAATAAATGACAGAATTATGACCATTAGTGAAATTTCACACATTCCTAGCATGTTGGAATTGGAAGTGATCATTTTAAAGCTAAGTACACTGAGGCCTAGGGAGGTGAAATGATTTCCTGAAGCTTATACAGATAGTAACTCACTTCTCCTGACTTCTGGCCCCAAGCTCTCTGCACTGTGCCGGTGCTCTCTGCGGGAACTTGTACTGGACACTCTCAGTCAGTGCTAGTTGGGTAGTGTTTAAATTAAGATAGAACCAATATGGCCACATTCACTGTGTATGATGTTCTTTAATTTTTAGCTTAGAGAATGTGACTCAAAGATTGAAACTAAAAAAGATACTCTCTGAAAAGGGTCCTAAAATATCTGTTTAAATTCAGTACATAGACTGTCTAGTCTTCCTTTCAGTAAATTATTTAAAAATCAGATTTAGTGTCCTTTTACTGAAGGCCACACTTTATCTCTCTGGTCCACTTAGTGGGGTCCCTGGATGCCACATTTTGTGTGTGTGTGTGTGTGTGTGTGTGTGTGTGTGTGTGTGTGTGTGTGTGTGCGCGCGCGCGCGTGCGCGCATTTGGCGGGAAGCCTAGGTTCCATATCTTTTTTCAAAGAGTTCCTTTATCCTCCAGAAAGTTAAGAACCACTGCACTTGACTGACTTGAGGATATTTTGCTGTTGTGATAAGTGATCTTTCTCAAAGCAAAGTACATTAAAAATTCTTTTAGCTACTACTTGAATTACATTTTTAATCTTTGCTACTTGCTTTCATTTTTAGGGTTTGTGTTTAGTGAATCAGAGGGATCTGCATTAGAACAGTTTGAAGGCGGCCCCTGTGCTGTTATTGCACCCGTTCAGGTAACATAGACTGCTACTTTACCAACTCCTTAGAGGGACGTGTTCAAACATTTCATGCTTTACTTTCTGTTTTCTGAAACCTGTACTCTGTAATCATGAGGCATGATCACTTACCTCATAACTTTTGTTCTTGTAAATTGCTTTAAATATCCAAAATAAAAATGATTTCAGAACATGAGTAGGTTACACAGCAATAGCCATTTGGCTGTCTTTATTTTTCAGAAGACATACTAGGTGTTCTCTGACTTTCAGAAAATTTGGAGTTAATGATCATGACATCTTTCTTATACAGTGATCTGTTGAGTAATAACATTTTATGCCAAAGATAGTGACACCGTAGCAGTGGTACTATTTACATTTGTTCTATCTTTTAAAACGTTTTTTCTAAAAAGTTGAAGATGCGTTAATATTTTCATGGCCTAAAACTTTATCAAATTTTAAAATGAGTTGACAGTATATACTGTTTTAGGCTCTAGCTTTGGTCTTTAAAATAAAATTAGTAGCAACCAATTTCAAACAGAATCCCCAAAATAAAAAAAAAAGATTTTTTCTTTGGGCAAAAGGTAGAGTGAATCTCAATGTATATATTTGATTTTGAATCTTTATGTGTTGCATTGTTTGAAATTCAGAGGCTGATTTGCTGTAAACCATTACATTATTAAAATGGAGAATTGAATTTTCAGTTTGCTGTAATATTTACAATGTCTAAACAGGAGTATAACTTCAGAACCGTTACAAAAGAAGCTTGAATTTATTGTTTGTTTTAATCAGCACATTTTGAAAATACATATTTAATGTGGTATTTATTATTCATTGGGCATAAAGAATGCATTCCTGAACTGTTAGCTGCAAAGTAAATTTGTCTCTCAAACCTTATACTCCATACACTTACATTATTAAATTTAAAATGTATTTTCTGAAGGAGAAAAAAATTTTTCCTTTATGGTTCATTCTAAAATATATCCTTTGTAGGTCATTATTTTATTTCTTTGAAGAATAAAGTTGATACATTTTTTTTTCATTAGTAGATTTACAAAAAAAATTTAAGAAAAACTTGAATGTTTGAGCTTTGCCTGGGGATTACAGAGTATAAAGAATAAAATTTAACTACAAATTAGTTATGAGGCTGTTATGTTGAGTAATTGAGACAGATTTTGGTTGCTAGTAGGAATCTTAACCTGAATTTGAAGATTACTTGTCCTGTTCATATGCATGTTAGATTATATTAACATAGACCCTCTTGGACCATAGTAATACCCTTAGGGTCTTTATTGAAAGTCTTTGAATATAGTTAAATCAAAGTAAACCACAGCAGTTTCATGTTTATAAAATTTAGTATATTTCCAAAATGGTAGTTATTTTTATAAGTGGGGTTGCTATGTAACAAGGGTTAATTGTAATGTTCAAAACCGTGATGTGTCTTTGAGGTAGTAATTTAGCTTCATACTCATATAAATGTTTTCAATCATAGAAGAATTTTGTTTATATTAATATTTCAATGTAAGAGTCAAAACTAAATTACTAAGAGTAATGAAGGGAAATGTGCACGTCCAGATATTAAAACTGTTTTAAACTATATAAACTAGAACATGACACTTTTGCTAGAAGAATAGGCATATTATGGAACCCGATAGACAATACAGTAGTAGACCACGTTCCCTATAATAATACCAAGAATTAATCACATACCATGATAAGAAGGAAGATAAATCAGTGGTGGAATAAAATGTTTACTAATTGTCACTGATATGACTGGTTGATAATTTGAGGGGAAAAACTGAATTTAGGTCATCTCATAGCATATACCAAGTTTATTCTTGATATAATACTTAAGCATAGAAAGCTGAAAATAATGCATTACCAACTAAGATAAAAGATGAGTTCCAGGCTCAGAAAAAATGTGAGGTAACATTAGCAATAAATCAGTGTCTTTCTTATACAGAGAACTCCTACAAATTGGTTAGAAAAACACTGAAACCTCAGAGGTGAAACGGGCAAGTGTATGCAATCATGACAGATGGTATGATGCTGGACAACCAAAGAATCGAGATGTCCAACCTTGCTAGGAATCCAAGAAAGTACAAATAAAACTTTAACTAGATTCTATTGCTTACTCTTTCTAATCTTTAGATATAAAATAATTGCCAGTGCATATAAGGGTAGGGTGATGCTGGCATACTCGGATATCTCTATGTAGTACAAATTGGTACTTTGACCTAGGGAAGGAATTTTACGTTATAATTGGAACCATGATAATGCAGATTCTTTGATGAGAATAATTGTACTTCTGTGGATCTTTCCTAAAGAAATAATCCTGGGCTTCCCTGGTGGCGCAGTGGTTGAGAATCCGCCTGCCGATTCAGGGGACACGGGTTCGTGCCCCGGTCCGGGAGGATCCCACGTGCCGCGGAGCGGCTGGGCCCGTGAGCCGTGGCCGCTGGGCCTGCGCGTCCGGCCCGCCTAGCACCAAAAAAAAAAAAAGAAATAATCCTTAATATGGAAAAGGTTGTATTCAAGACGCAGCTTTTTTTTAGAGCAAGTCCAGATATATTTTATATATGTTTATATATATATAACATATATTTATATATATTATATATTTTATAGTATAAAAAAATTGCAAACAACCTAATGCACAGTAATGTAGTTTAAACATGGACTAATGTTTAAATAAAATTTAATAGCTTGAATAGACATTTAGAGATTAAGAGTTAAAGTTATGAATTGTGTGGGAAAACAGAAAAGTGGAAGACAGTCACGTACCCATTATGCTTCTCACTTAAAATGAAATTTAAAACAGGTATGAAAGGGAGACTGGAAGGAAGTATATCAAAATGCTAAATCATGGTGGTTCTATTATTAGTGTTGAAATAATGGTTGCCCCACCTCACCATTCCAAAGTTTGGAGGTGTAATTATGTTAGTTTTCTGGTTTTTGTTATTGGGGGGGGAATCAGAAGCACTTGGTTGCAGTATTTGTAGATTTTATTTCAGCGTGAATATTACAGAACGTTACTTATTCTTTTGTTAAAATACTTTGAATTGATTGCTTATTAGGTACCAGGTACTGTGCTAAGTGTATTAATAGTTTATCTCATATAATCCTCACTACAACCTTTTAAAGTTTGTGCTATTATTATTTTTAATTACTAAAGTAATGAAACCAGGAATCAAATCTAGGTCTGTCTGACTATAAGCAGTCCTCTTATCTGAATACTACCGCTTTCAAACACCTGTGAGTAAGAATCACCATAGTAACCTCTTTTGTCTTGAATCTACCCCCTAGGGATAAAATAGGTGGAGTGTCAGAATCTGCCTTGTAAATAAGCAAGTCAGGTGACTAGCAGGCAAATAGCCCTTGAGCTACACTTCGAGAAGGAAACACTGTTATATGCTGAACTGTTATCTCTCAAATCACCAATGTAACATAGTTGGCTTACTTAAGGAAATGTTAGAAATGAGTTTGTTTTTTCTTTGGCATCTTAAAGCTTTATGAGTTAAACCAGGAAGTTAGGAGCTCCTTATAATGAAGTGATGACCCACACCTTGGTCATCTTGTGTCATAAATCAGAGCTAGTAGAGCAGAACCACTTTTGTATTTAGATTTCTTTTCCCCTAAGGAATCGAAGAGAAATACAGACTTTTCCTGGTCTAAAGGGCCTTCACTCTGTGAATGGAGCAGTAAATTTCTTTAATTTTCCAGTTATGTGGTTATTATTTTGAGTCAATTTTTCTCTTTGACAGAAAATATGTATTATAAAGGAGGAAGAATTGTATGGATCTAGAATCAAGCTTATAGTAGTATATTCTGAGTAAGTAATTATGCTCAGTTACTGTTGAACGTGAAGGGAAGCCATTTGAAATTTTTATAGCACTATTCAAAAGATCAGAAAGGAGGTGCAAATTAGTTTTTTTTTTCATTTTAAAATAAAAGAATGTTATAAGGTATGTTTATAATGCATTCTAATAATTATTGCTTTAATTGTATAAAGGCATTTCTTTTGAAGAAGCTCCTGTTTTCTTCTGAGAAGTCTTCTTGGAGAGATTGCCAAGGTATGATAGCTGTCTTTTATCAACTTTTACTCCATCTTCTGTTTTATAGATGATCCATGCAGTATTCACTGGCAGTAATTTAGTTGAAATTATATGTCTTAAAAAGTAAACTATCAATGGGTTACTTTTTCCTGAGATTTACTTTTTAAATGTTTCAGAAAGTTTCATGGATGACTCCAAATTTTAAAATGTATATTTCCAAATTTGTCTTTCCTAAGAGGTATAAGACAGGATATTACACTAAGGGAAAAATCCTTTGGGGCGTTTCCCTGAACTGTTAAATGATAGCATACTCTAAGGATAGTCATTTATGTCTGTTTTGTCTTATTTACCTTTGAGCAAAAAGTCAGAATTATCTTTGTATTCCTGCATCTTTTAGTATAACGCCTTACACCATTCAGATAATACCTCAAGTAATTCTGAATTAAATCGCAAATGAAGCTTTCATGGCTTCTGCAATATGATTAAGTCAGAGAACTGTATGTGCTACCTGATAATAACAAACATTTGCATCCTGCTTGACAGTTTACAAAGATATTTCCTTCACTTGCACAGTTTTATGTGAACTCACAGTAACTGCTGAAAGAAGGTAGGATATATTATAATTGCGGTTTTGTATATAAGGGCAAAACAGCTTCCATTCCAAACCATGCATGTAGACTCTACTAGTGGTTGTGAACTTGAGTTAAAAGCGTCACTGTTACCGCAAAAAGTAAATAAATAAATAAATAAGTGTCACTGTCATGTATTTTTAATTAATTAATAGCCGAAATGCAAAATAAATTTGAGGAGAGAAGAAACTATTCAAAAAATACTATTATTAACATGAACATTTCATTAATAAAATTTATAATATTCCTTGCACAGAAATATATTCATATGGATAAAAAAACTTATGTAGCATTGTCATAAATGTCGTAAACGCTGTGGTGGCTAGAGGGTGAATGGCACAGTTCCTGTCTTTAAAGAACTTTTAATTAGGAGAGAGAGAAAGCTTGTTCCGGCGTAAAATTTTACATAGGATGTGTATACATCTTATCCCCTTTGTTTGAAAGTTTCAGAAAATGGTACTACTTCTGGAGATTAATACTGCTTGAAAGGGGGAGGGTGGCTAAGGTTCAGGAAGAAATTGCACATTTGTGCTATTTTCTATAAATGCAGTGCAGTATCGGTGGTTTCTGTATTATGCAGCATAACCGCTGTGGCCTCTGCTAATGTAATGGATGGTGGTATTGTATGTGCTGGCGGAGTGTTATCTTAATATCTTTACCCCTGTGGGACTGGGAGATTAAAGACGTTAGACTAATTCAGAAATGGGGAAAAACAGAGGTCTCAGCAGGCCCATACGCTGGCCTGGTTCTGCAATAAAGGAATCCTCATGGCCGAGAGGCCCCGTTTGCAGTCTAAGAAAGGGGCGATCAGTATCGGGTTATTCCACGTAGCATAGTCTTTCTTCTGATGTTTAATTCTGCATTTTCCAGGATTCTTTTTCTCATTAATGGAAATATTTAACAGAGGTGACATTTTAACCCTCAAGCACATTGTTTTTCTGAACTGTTGTTTAAGATCAGTGGTTTATGGATTTTTCCCCCACTAAAAATGCTTGATTTTCATCATTAAATTAATGCATTCTTAATGTTGTTATTTATGACAGGATTTTTTTCCCTACAGACAACCGTTATAACTTACCCTTTGGTTATTTTTAGAGGGAGAGCGGAAGGAACTCCTTTGTCACACCTTATGTGCTATTTTAGAAAGTGCTTGTTGTAGCGACTCTGGACCGTACTGCTTGGCTTCATGGTTAAGGGGAAAGACAGCTGAGGAGACTGCTAGTCTTCCTGGGAGTCCTGCACCGTCTAGCTGCCAAGTGGACCATTCTTGTAAGATACACTTTGATTTTCCTGAAATAATTTCTTGTATGTTTGTTTAAATAAAACTATTGAAAATTTTAAAGGAAAAAAGCTTTAAACATTTTATAAGGTCTCTTTCTTAGCCTAAGCTTAATTCATGAGCTTTGTTAGTATTTTTCATTTCCCTTTTGATTATTTTAATTAACTAGAGGATGTTACATTGTTTATTTTTTCTTTCATTTTTGAAAAAACAGGAAATGCATCTCTAAAAATAAACTTAGGTAAAAGTTCTAGTTAACTTCTGCTTGATGACATTCCCTTTTGAGCTTTGGAACTCTCATTTAGAAAGCTTAAATAACATGTTTCTGTATGTTTTCATTTCAAATACCTTAATGTTTTCTCTGGTATTGGGGAAAAAGGAGATTTTTTTTTTTAACATTAGAAAATGTCTTAAATATCTTTAGTTGTTTCCTAAAGTAAAGAAGGGGATGTTTTTCTTCACTACATGTTGTTTCTTTTCCTCCTGAACTTTTTGGACATGGTTACTATGGATGAATTATTTTAAGATAGTTTTAATTATGAGTTTTAATTTTGCATTCATTTAAGTTTTTCATACTTTGAAGATTTCTCTTTAAGATAAATTAAATAACAGCTGTTCTCATTCACAAGAATTCTATGGTCTTTAGTATTTGAAACTTCTTGCATAGTTGACCTAAAAACTGCCAGAATGAGCTAGTAAAATGGAGACTTCTGATGGTACAGAAACTAGATAAAAAGAGTTGCTTTTCTGGTTTTCTTTGTGGGAATTAACTTGCCAGTAGGTTGCTTTTGATAATTGGTAGTTCCAGGTGCTTATATTGAATAAGTGACTTAATCTACCTGTGGTGCAGTCCATTAACTATCATCTCTGCGGAACTTGTTTTTAGAGAAACTAGACACCCAGTTTCTAGAAAGTAGATTTCAGTTGCTTGAGATGCACACCTGGCTTTCCTGGTGGGATTGTCTGTGAGGCACGTTGCCTCCTTGAGCTGAACCGTCTCTGTGATGTCAGCGCCTTCTCTCTCTCGCCTTTGCAGTTACAGTGGCAGATTCTACTAATAATGCATTTGCAAGGAATAATTTTTAAAATTTAAACAGTTGAGTGGCGTTTCCTTTTCAGGCCTTTCCAACATAGCCTTTCAAAGAGAATTTAATATATTTTTAGAGTTTATAATGACAGTTGAAGAAAACAAGTGGAAAGTATTCACAAGGTTGAAAGTCAAAAAATGTGTCACTGACACTGGTTTTAAAACACTTTCCAGGTTTTACTGGCTTGCATGTAAGCATGGTTAAAAGTGTTGCTTAAGATACTAAAATTTTAATAGGAATAATTGAACTAGTTAGAAGTTGTTTTAAAGAATATGCGCTTAAAACTGGTCTATGTATTAATACGTAAGAAAATAGTGAGATCTTTTCTTGTAACATTTTTCTTTAGTATCTTAGTATACTGTGTGCTCCCTGGGATGTGCTGTACATTTCTGTGTTGATAGGTTAAATCGCTGTAGGTTAAATGGCCTCATGATTCATTAACTTTGGCACTTCAGTAATTAATTTAGGTGGGCATATTATATTGAATTCCCCTCCAAAAAACATAGTTTAGTAATTTTCCAATTTACTTTGTCTCATTTTTAAAATGGACATGAAATGAAACTATATTTTATATTCATTTTTATTGTGGTATAAATTTGAAAAGTTTTGGTAACTGAAAATTTGAAACTTCACCTTAGATGTTGACAATGAAATGAACTTACATTAAAATTTTTATTCCATATAACAATCTGTTTTACCTGTTCCTTCCTTTATTCCCAGCTATGTTCTTTTTCTTATGTTATATTTTTCCACCATCCTGCCTGCTAAGCTTTTTATTTTGCTTGCCTCTTTTCTCTAAATTACTATCTTGATGTCAACTTTCATAGTATATACCCAGTAAAATGATTTAATCAGGCACTGCAGAACAATTACAGTTTGGCAAAGATTAGGTATAATTTTTATTTTATCCTGAAATTTTAAACATGAACTGTTTTCCTCCTTGTCAGTATTACATTCTGTACAAACTTTAATTTCATTGGCTTGTGTGGTGTGTAGTTTTGGCTTTTGGTAATGCACACTTGTTTGCAGTAGTGAATATTCAGGTTCAATTTCAGTTTGTTTCCCACACACAAATCAAACGATTATTTAAATTAATCCTTTTGGACTTTTAAAGATTTAAAAAAGTAATTTGAAACATTTGAAAATTAAAACTGGACTTTGGAAGGCTAGAATAATGTGACATTTTACATTGTAAATCAAAATTTGGATTTTGGTTTCATAACGAATCAATTCAGTTCTCTAGTGAGAATTAATATTTGAAAGTACTAAGATTTACTGTATAAAAAATATATGAAATTGTTCACTGTGATAAATGAGAGTAGGCATTTTGATCCGTGTAGGATATCTTTAAAGACTTCAGCTTTGGGCAGCCGAGACTATCTGGGTTCGGATCTCAGCTCTGCTGTTTATTGCTTTGTGCTCTTGGGAGGATTCTTCTCTGGGCCTCAGGTTCCTCCTCTGTAAAATGGGGTAATAGGGTTGTTTGAGGATTAAATGAGGTTAAGGCCCGTGGAGCATTTAGAAAGGGGCCTGGCACTTAGAAAAGTGTTAAGTAAGCTTTACCTTTGATTTCTTAAAAATTTATAATTGTACTGTATTAATAAACATAATCTAAATAAGTTACTGAAAACTTCCCAACAGTTATACAAATAAACGTGGAAACAAACTTAAAGCTGTCGTTGAACCTGTGTACTTTCAAAGTGCTCTGCCTTTTTCTATACATCTGTTTAATAATTAAGCATCAAGCCTAAAGATTTTATATTATGTAGGAGGAAGGTTAGCTATGAGGATTTTACTTGGCGCTACGAATTGAAAGATTACTTAAAGTGCAGGACACATTACAACTATGTGTGACGCACTATGATTGTCAATAATTTCTCATATTTTAACGATTTCAGCACAACTGAATTAAAGAAATGTTTATTATTTAATCATCCTTCTCCATTCTCAGTATTAAATCCATTTTAGTTATAATCATGGTAACGAAGATGTTGAAATATAAATTTATGTTACAGTGAAGTTGAAAATAAACTGAGAATTTTAAGGGAGTAAGGAAAGAGGGAAACTTTTAATTGCTTGAAAGTATTTACAGCCTGCTGTGTGTATCTTGTGTCATTTATTTGCCATGTGTAGTGCTGAAAAGTGTCTTTTATGTATAGCTGCCTTGGCTGTCGAAGAGCTTGGCTTTGAGCGATTTCATGCATTAATTCAGTAAGTAACGTTGGAACATTTAAAATACTTACCTTGTGGACACATTGCCATTTTAAGTCTGTTCATACTGTGGAGAAAGGTAGTTAGATTTGTATGCTTGAGGATTAATTTGTTTTCAGATTTCAAAAAAAAGATTAATTTGTAAATGTGTACTTAAAATACTCTGATTCCCAAATTAACTATGGAAGTATACCCTTTCATAATATTAAAAGCTTTTTCATCATTATAATGAAAAAATCATTTTAGCTTAATGTTTCTGTCTGAGTGAATATAAAGATTTCTAGTGTGATAAATATTTGCATTATTATTTATTGTTTGCCAAAATATGCTGTCTATAATTTTCATTAAAAGTGCCATATTTTCATCAGAGTATTTAAATTTTTTGTTATAAAATAAAAGGTAAAGATAGCTATGTTGACAGACTTACGGGTGGCATTTGATTTGAAATATAACATTATGTTAAAAGAAGCCACAAATGTACACCTTATCTTTGGTGTTCAGATATTTGTTAAATAATTTTCAGGCTTTAAAAAGTCAAGTTTTCTTTGTTCTTAACCATATCCTAGAAGAGGGCCACCTCGTTCCTTAAATAACTGTATGATCATTGAAGAAGTTGTTGTTGCCAGACAGTTCACCTAAGAGATGAAGAGGTCCCTACTACGTAGGCATTCTATTTTAATGGTATCTATTATAGATAGTGACAGTTGTCAGCAGTAGCTTTTGCCTTTAATGGCTAAATTTGTATTTGAAAATTTGATATACTTACAAAAATCTCCTGTTTGTATGTATGCATTTTAATGTAGAAGGCAATTAAAAATTTTTCCTATTTATGAATGTAGTCAGTCTCATCATGGTGTTAATACCTCCTTAATACCTTCTTTTCCCCCTCCCCAGAAAAAGATCATTCAGAAGTTTATCAGAATTAAAAGATGCTGTCTTGGACCAGTATTCAGTGTGGGGAAACAAATTTGGAGTATTGCTTTTCCTGTATTCTGTGTTACTGACAAAGGTTTGTTGAAGAAGATACTTCTTCTGTTTTTTATTAGTTTGAGTTTAGTATTTTTCCTGAGGTGAAGAGAAATTTTCTTCTTCATGTTGTTTCTACATCTCAGAATTAAAATCTCTTACGCTGATAATGAAGAATTGACTTCTCTTTCTTCACTCATCTGTTACTTAACCACTTTCCAGCTTTCACCCATGATCTTCTGGACTGCAGAGATTATCAGTAATGTTCTAATTATGAAGAAAGTCAGTTCTTTGGAATTTTATTTTCTTTGATATTAGCAGTTTCTGGCACTTGACCCCTTAACCCCTTCTGGAAGCTCTTTCTAAAACCCCACTCCCTTCTTAACTTACCTGATACATCACTAGTTCTCTTTCTGTAATGCCTCATAATTACATTTTTGCTTATAGCTTCATTTCCATCTTTTCCTGTTGTTTGCCTCTTTTATTCTCTCAGCTTACGTTTATGTGGTTAATTCCAACATGTACACTTCCAGTCCTACCTTCTTCCCCAAGTGCCAACCTCACATCTCTAGCATCCTGTTAAGTCTCAGTTATCCTGCTAGATTTGCTGTATCTGAAATCAGACTTCATTTATTTGACACATGTTTATTGGGCATTGACTCTGTGCTAGGAACTAAATTTATAATATGGGATACAGTTTTTTCAAATCATTCCTCTTCAGTGTTGTAAACAAACAAAAAAAAGTAGACACATTAATAGTTACTTCCATCATGGCAGTGTGTTTTGGTGTTTGTTTGTTGCATGCACAAAGCATGGTGGGAAATAGGTGAAGGGATGCCAAAGTTCATTTGGTGAAGTCAAGGGCAGACCTTATATTGTAGGGATCATTTGATGGATGAGGAGAAGTTTTCTGGACGGAATAGCTGTGGGAAGATATTCCAAGCTGTGGGAACTGCAAGTATAAAGGCATACGATTATGCCTTTATAATTGGGGATATAACACACATTTGGGAAACTCTTAAGTAGTTCAGTATTAGTGTAGCATAATATACCAGAAAGGCAATTGTGGAAGATGAGACTGGGCATTTACGTAGAAAAGACTCAGAATATGAAGATCCTTGTATACTGTGCAGAAATACTTAAGATTTCCTTTCATGTGGCCAAACTTAGAACAAAACAAAAATTGTGAACAATGGGGTAACGAGATCTTTTTGTTGATAAAAGATTCTTTAAATTGGTATCAGAGTTGTACTGGAGGGGGTTGGTGTGTGGAGTACAAGACTAGAGTCAGGAAAAAATGGAAAGGTAGTTACTGAAATAGGTGAACCTAAGCCAGAACAGTGACCATGGGAAAAAGGAGCTTGTTTAGAAGCATGTTTTAAACTTAGAAATTTTAACACATTTAGGAGAACATTTAAGAGAAAGAACTGAAGTACTTGGTAGTTCGTTAGCAGTGGGGAACGGCAGTGATGGAGGTATCTGAGATGACTGGTTTCTTACGAGTTCGTCGTGACCGTTCAGTATTCTCCCAGTTTTTTATGCTTAGAAATTTAGATGCCTCCTCTGTCTCTCGTCCTTTACAGCCAATAAAACCATCACGTCTAGTTGTTCTTCCTTGAGCTGGTCTTTAAAATGATGAGCCCTCTCTCCCCAGTGATTATGTCATTTGTTCATATTATTCATCATGGCTGTATCATAGTCTGTTTTGTATAGTTGTTTACAAACAAGGCCAGTGCAAGATCTCACACATGTTTGTATCCTTCTATAATTACACAATCATTACTCTTTTGATTATTGATTATCATCTCTTTAATTCTTAGAAATGGCCTGTTATCAGATAGAACCAATGGTTAAAGTTAGGTGAATAGCACAGTGAATGGCAGTTTATCTTTGTCATTTTGGTGCCTAGCTCTTCTTGTACGTATCCAGTATCTAGACTTCAGGGATTTGGATGCTCTTTTGGGGGACTAAAAATATCTGAAAATTGGCTTTCAAGAAAATAGGAAGCTTCCTGCCCCCCTAGTCTACATTTTATTTTGTCAGTGCACGTTTGAATTACCAGTATGTAAGAACACACAATCAGAAACAAACCTTCCATTTTCTTATGTACCAGATATACCTTTTGTGTATTTAAATTCATATCTTTATCAGCATTCATGTGTGTATGTATTTAGTGCCAGTAAGTTTTTTTAATCTAAGAAAATACATCAGACACCTTAGCAGGTATATTAGGTTTGAATACAGTTTCACCTGAAGTTAAGTGAGTATTAACTTTTAGGTACAATAATTTTCTCCTCCCTCCTCTTGAAGCTTAAACATTCTTTTTCTCTCTCTACCCCCTTTAACCCACATACCAACATTGGATCTGTTACCTGTGTTCTTATGTAGAGCCCATGGAAGAAAATAAAAGATTCTTAGACTGACTACTACTCACCATTATCATCTCAAAGGCACCCCCCCATTTCAAATCTGGGTAATTCTTTGGGAGAAAAGTTAATTAAGTAATTGTGTTTTATTAATTTATAGTATAAATTGATCAGTTTTTAAACTACCATAATTTTCATTTTTCGTTTTTAAAATAAGCCAATGAATTCTTGGTTTCTTTTAGGGCATTGAAAACATAAAAAATGAAATTGAAGATTCAAGTGAACCTTTGATAGATCCTGTGTATGGACATGGCAGGTAATTAACTAAAATCTATTATTTCCTCATAGGGACTTTTGTTTTTTAGGGGCTTGACCTAAGATAAAACACTACTGGGTCAGATAATTTTGTCTGTCAGTGCTAGCAGCATAAAGTCTATGAGCTTGAGCAGTCTCATGCTTTATGCAGTGTTTGCTTTAGGTACGAAGTGTTAATTTCCACTTTAGGTTTATGTGTGCGTTGGATTTATTATAGGAAATATTTTGTTTTAAGATGACACTGGGGATATTTTAACAAATTCTGCTTGATATTCTGTTCATGAAATTTTCTAATAGATGAAATTTACTCACTTCGACTTAGAAATAAGTATACCCTTATTTGTAAATGCTTTCCTGCTTGGGTGAAAAAAAAATTTTATTTATTTTTCTCAGAGAATACCCTCCCTCTCAAGCTCTTTATAGCTATTTCTAGTAAAATTAATAACACAGTGATCGATTGTTAACTCACTCTAAAACATACGTCCTTTTCCTTAGATCTTTCTACCTCAGAGATTAAAATTCACGTATCTTCCATCAAACACAAATTTTATAATTACATATGTATTTTTTAAGACGATTATAAATATTAAATAAAGTGTTAGTCTAAGTATCATTTTTTTTCATCCATTTAAACACGATGTCTTGGATAAAGTTGTTAAGTTTATATGCACATGTAGAACAATAGATACCATTGAGGTGATACAGCAAGTGACACATTTAGCAAGGTGGTTGTTCAGCAAAGTACATAAAATGAGAACTATAAGGTTTCTCTCTAACTTGGTTTTCTAAACAATATAATTTAATGTAAAACGTCATTATTTTATGCCTTACCTTAGGAATCCTTTGTTTTGAAAATTAGTGTATTCGTATTTTAATTACTTTTTAATTTTTATTAATAGCCAAAGTTTAATTAACCTCCTTCTAACGGGACACGCAGTTTCTAACGTATGGGACGGTGATAGAGAATGCTCAGGAATGCGTAAGTATGTTCTTCATTGTGTTCATCTCGTTTATGATGAATATTTCACTAGAATACACTTGATGGTTAATTAATCTGTTTAGTGGCTCTGCGTTACTTAGAGGTTAAGATAAATGCTTTATTATAGGAGAATCCCTTACAGTTTTCAAGGTGCTGTAACGTGAAGAGCGTAGGCTTTGGAGGCAAACTTGGGTTCAAATCCCAAGTGCATGTCAAGTTACTTCTCAAGCCTTTAGTTTTCTCTAGTATAAAACTAGGATTGTAGGACTAACTTCTTTAGAAAAAGTAATAAATAGTCCTCTTAATATACGTAAAGTTAGTACGTATTTATCCAGTGGTATCTGTGAGTCTGGAACACTCTTGCATTTTGCTTGAAATTGAGAATTACAAGTATTGTGATTTGAAATATTTGCTTTAAGAGGCTAGTGGTTTTTTTACCTGTATTATTTTTAATGTTCGTAATTTCCTTTAAAATGTGGGGCACATTTAAGGTTATCCGAGCATTTTAAACCACCATTGCCTCCGTTTCTGGCCTTCATCATTTCTTGCCTGTAGCTTCATGTTGTTGCCAGGGATGCTGGCATGAAACCCCTTTGGCCAGGCCATCAGTAGGCAGGGCTGACACACAGCCCCGAAGAGATTCCCTTTGGGTTGTTCTTACTCAGTCAGCCTGCTTTCATTTCTACTGAATAACTGCTGTGTACCTCCTCTTGAAGTATGTGGTGCAGAACAGAAAGCCTCATGGCTCCTTTGGGTCAGAGGGAAATTTATTTTTTCTTCTATAATTAGATAAAACTGTCACCAAATGACAGAAGCAAAGATTATGATTGAGAAAATAATAGTTACTGCTTTTTGCTCCCACTTAAATGAGTGAAAATCTTGATCTTAAATTTGAAGTTCTCTCAAATTTTAGAAAGACACAGAGTTAATTAACAGAAACATGAAAGAATACAATATTAAGGGGAAAAAATCAGTAAAAATTAATGAATTTCAAAATTAAAAAGCACCTTAACACAATCCAGCCCTTCATTTTACTGTTTAAGAAATTTAAGGGGCTTCCCTGGTGGCGCAGTGGTTGAGAGTCTGCCTGCCGATGCGGGGGACACGGTTTCGTGCCCTGGTCCGGGAAGATCCCACGTGCCGCGGAGCGGCTGGGCCCGTGAGCCGTGGCCGCTGAGCCTGCGCGTCCGGAGCCTGTGCTCCGCAACGGGAGAGGCCCGTGTACCGCAAAAAAAAAAAAAAAAAAAAAAAAAGTAAGAGCTACCCTTCCTTCCTACATTAGGTAATATATGCAAAATTATCTGAGTGATGAGGTTAGAATGAGAACCTAATTTAGGTGATTTCTGGTAAAGGTCAAAATTTAAACAGTAAAATTAACTGACAAAAAAAGTAGCCAGGTTATCTTGCTCTATTGTTTTTTTTTTTGGTAATTGAGCCCATCGCCCATCCTATTCTTGAGCCCTCATTCTCATTGATAGCTGAAAGTATTTAATCCTGCTGGTTAAAGGCATGTCAGTCTCTCAGGTCTCCCATAGGCTCTTCTTCGTGCTGTGTACTTCCTTGACAGAATATCGGTCAATTATTCCAGTTTAGGTTCTTGATGTGTACTAATTCATCCTTTTCTGTTTCTTGAAATATTAGCTTTCAAAGCTGTTGTCTTGCTGTGTATTTTTTTTAAAGTATAGTTTAAATATCAAAACTAAGCAATGACTTTGAAATAATTATCTTGGAAAAGAAAACAGGCAGGGTGTATTTCTTGCGTTTTCCCTTAATTGTTAATTGGATGTTGACTTAAGGTTGAATCTGTTGTCAGTCACCAAACTTAAACTAAAAATCCATACATTCATTCAGCATTTACTGGATATTTTTCTGTCTGACAACATGGGAGGAGGTTGTGATATATGTAATATACAAAGAAAAATTATAATTAAAGAGTTACTAGTTTTATAAATCTTTAGGCAAGCTGCTTTACTTCTCTTGGCTAATAGGGAGGTAATATCTTCCTCAAAGGGTTGTTAGATTGTAAAGACTAAGATTAAATTTCTAAAATGCCTCAACTGGCCCATGGGAAGAACTTGGCTTTCCCGCAAAAGAGGAAAACAAGAACATGCGCACAAATAACTATAATGCGAGGTAAAATGAAGCATGTTGCAATAAAGTGTTATAGAGTTCAGGGGAAGTAGAAAACCTTTGGGATAGGTGGAGAGCCGTAAAGTAAGAATTACCCTTTTAATGGGGCCACGTGGAATGAGAGAGAGGGAAAAATATAGGTTATGTCTTTAGGGACAGGGAGACGGATGAGTCTGATTAAAGCAGTGTATCTTAATGCAGACTATGTGTTATCACTTAGGGTGCCTAAGAGTAAGCCAGTGCTCAGGCCCCAGCTGAGAATAAATAAACAAATTAGAATTTCTAGCTAGTGGGGTCTGGACATGGATCATTTTTAAATTACCCCTAGATGAGTTTAATGTGCAGCCAGGTTTGAGGAGACGAGAGCACTGGCTTCTGTGAAGGAGACAGTGGGGGTAAGATCATAAACGTAGGGCTGGGCGAGAACCCGGACGATCTTGATTTGAAGAAGTTTAAACAGTAGCTGGCAAATGCTAGGAAGAGAGTCACTGAAGGCATGTAAACAGCAATAACGTAAGACACAAGATAAGAACCCTAGTCTGTCAGCTGGTGGAATGCATTGGAATGGGATGGGATGAGAAGTCGAAAGCTATAGCACATAGTCAGGACAGCTGGGAGGTGATGAGATGAAATAGGCGTGGCAAAGGAAGAGAAGCAGCCACTAGGATTTAGGTACTTTGTGCTAAGCAGTATGTTTGGATAGGTATCTTCTCCACCTCAATATATACAGGTAAGAAAACGGAGGCTCAGATAATTTAGTAATTTGCCCAGTGTCCAACGGCAGGCATACACAGCTTGTGACCATAGCCAAGGCCTGCGCTCGGTCCCCCGTAGCACATTCTCCTCCCGGACCGCTCTTCTCTTCCTCTGCGAAAGAGCCTACAGGAAAGTAGAATTTGTAGAATTCAGCTATGAATTAGACAGAGGAGGGTAAGCTACGCATAACCAATAGGTTTTCAAATAAAGTTTATGAATAAATGAACACGTGAAAGAAACATCATGGGAAGTCAGCTTTAAGTCACTGTGTATGTTTTGATGACAGAAAACAATCCTTTTCCTCACGTATTTCATTTTCTTTAAAGAGCAGTTACAACTGTTGACGTTTGTTAAGAATGCCCGTTATGCAGCAGCGACGAACATTATTTTAACAGCGCCAAGCTCTGTTCTTAGTAGTCAATGACTGTCTTTTTTTTTTCCCTCCATTTCTCACTTCAGTCTTATAACTACTCTATGAAGGTCATAGAATAAAGGAAAGTAAGGCACCGAATTAAGTATCTTGCTTCATCCGTACAGTTGAGTAAACAGCAGAGCTGGGATTTCAACCACAGTAGTCTGGTTCCTGCAACCAGCATACTTGATCATCATGATACACAGCCTCTTAGACTATATTTAGCAGAGTCTTCAGTGTGAAAATAAATATGTAGGATGATGTGGAAGAAGTTTATTAAGTTTCCCAGTAGCCCTGAGAGGTAGTTATTTGCCTCGTTTATAGAGAGAAGCTGAGATTGAGAATTTAATCCGAAGATTTTTGTCCATGATGCAGAGTTAGTGAATGAGCTGTGCTGTATCTCTCAGTCAAGGCGAATGAGGACTAGGAGTAGGCTATGAATTTAGCAATTAAAAGAGCAATTTAGCTCTTTCCTTTTTTTTTTTTTTTTTTTTTTTTTTTTTTTTTTTTTGGGCGGTACGCGGGCCTCTCACTGCTGTGGCCTCTCCCGTTGCGGGGCACAGGCTCCAGACGCAGAGGCGCAGCGGCCACGGCTCACGGGCCCAGCCGCTCCGCGGCACGTGGAATCCTCCCGGACCGGGGCACGAACCCCCGTCCCCTGCATTGGCAGGCGGACTTCCAACCACTGCGCCACCAGGGAAGCCCGGGAACTGCTTTTAATAGAAGAGATAGTAAATGGAGTCAAGAGTAACAGTGACCTTGGAAAGATGCACAGTTCTTCTAAAACAGGAAGAAAGAATGTGTTGAGAAAAGAAGAAGGCATTTTGAAATATGCAAGATTTGAATTGGGAAAACTCTTGAGAGTTTGAAGTTGCTGAGAATGAGTGGACAGAGAAAGTTAGAGGCATATAAAGGAGAGAAAGACTTTGAATCAACTGCTTTAAGAAGGAATATAAAGATGGATTATGAAAGAAGTTTTTAAATGTGCAATCAGAATTAAGAGCTGAGATGAGGTTACATAGAATTATTTAGAGTGGATCTAACCAGTAAAGCTTATAATTAGGCTTTTTCCTAGCAATAATCATCAATCTGGCAGTGGGAAAGAAAATGGACATTACATGTTTATCCAGGAAAGGCCAAGAAGTTTCAATGAAAGATAAATGGGCAGTTTTCTCACCTTTATTTATAAAGGATATCAATGCTTGATCTGTCATATATGTAGTAAACATTTTTTCCCCAGTTTGTCTTTTGCCCCTAGTTTATTTTTTATGAACGTTTAGATGGTACTACCATTTTTGGCTGTTACAAACAATTCTGCAGTGAACATTTTTGTATATATCTCTCTGTTCAAATTCAAGTATTCCTGTAGGATAGATTCCTAAAAGCAGAACGTATGTTAAAAAAATAGGCTTCTGGTTTTTTGTTTTTTGTTTTTTAACTAAGTGGATTTATTGAGATGTAATTCACATACCTTACACATCTCCCATTCAAAATGTACAAGTCACTGGTTTTAGTATGTTCTTAGGAGTTGCGCAGCCATCACCACATCAGTTTTAGAATGTTTGTATCATCTCCGCAATAATCCCTGAACCCATTAGCAGTCACTTGCCCAAGACCCTTAGCAGCCATTAATCTACTTTCTGTGTCTGTAGGTTTGCCTGTTCTGGACATTTCTGGTAGCAGAATCATGTCTTTACTATCTGGTCTTCTGTACCAGTTTATTTCACTTAGCATAAAGTTTTCAAGGTTCATCCATGTTTTAGCATGTACCAGCACTTCACTCCATTTTACTGAACAATATTTCATTGTATGGTTTATACCACATTTTCTTTTTTCGTTCGTCAGTTGATGGACATGTGGCTTGTTTCCACTTGGCTGTGAAGAGTAATGTGGTTAGGAGCATTTACGTACAGATGTTTGTGAGAATATGTTTTTCTTTAGCATCTTCCCAGGAGTGAAAATCCTGGGTCATATGATAATTCTGTGTTTATTTAACCTTTTAAGGAACACCTGTTAAACTTTGATAGATAATGCCGAATTACCTTCTAAAATTTGCTTTACCAACTAGAGAAGTATAAACTTATGCTTCCAGCATGTAGGAGAGTTCCTGTTTTTCTGCATACTGGCCAACGCTCAGAGCTCTCTGTCTTTAGTATTTAGTCCATCAGTTTATTGACACCTGGCAGCCTATTTTGATTCATGTTTCTCTGATTCCTAGTGAGGCTGCACTTGATCATCTTTTCATATGTTTCTCAACTTTCAGTGTTTCTTCTTCTGGGAGTTGTCTCTTTCTATTTTTTGGCATTTTCGGGGGAAAGGTTATTTATTTTCTTTTATTTACAATTTCTAGGGATGCTTTATAAATTCTTTGTTCTTTGTGTGTTAAATCTGTGTTGCAAATATTTTCTCTCAGCCTTTTCTGTCTCCTTTAACTTTGCCACTGGTATCTTTTATGTACCACAGCTTTTCATTTTTATGAGATTAAATCATTTGATCTCTTCTGTTATGGCTTTTGTTTTTACATTTTTTCCTTGTATCTGTTTTATGTTTCTCCTACCCAAGATTAAAACTAATACTCTCTAGTATTTTCTTCAAATGCTTTTGTAGACGTTACTGTTTTTTAATGTTTAGCTCATTAAGCCATCTGATTATTTGTTTATGAGTGGTATGAAGTAGGGATCTACCTTTTTACTTTTTCCCAAAGAATTTCCTAACATCCTAATTCCAGTCAGTTCTCCACAGGTATGAAACACCTGCTTTATCAAATAACAGATTTTCCCATAGGTATGAGTGATTTTTTGGAGTCTTCCATTCCACTAATCTATTTGTGAGTTCTTATGCCAAAACTACACTGTTACATAGTTATATAATACACTTTGATATTTATTAGCACATTCCCTAATATTGTACTTTTTCAAATTTATCATGGTCCTTTCCATACTATCTATTCCAATTAAATGCTTTTCCAGCTTTTTAATTTCTAGTTTTAAGAAATCTCTAAACATTTTGCTTGAGGTTACAGTAAATTTGTGTATTATTTTAGAGAAGTGACATCTTTGCAATATTAGGTCTTCCCATCTAGATAGTTTTTTATATCTTTAAATGAAAGTATATATTGTTGATCATATAGTTCTTGAATTCATGTACATTATTCTACCTCGGTTGTTAAAACTAGCTTTTGCTTCTGCCATAGAGTACAAATAAAACTGCAATAGAACTAATCACTGAATTCATTCTTGCCCACGCCTCAGTCCTTCACAGTAACTAGCCTGGTATTTTAAACACTAAATCAGATCACGATATTCTCTCACTTAAAACTCTTCAATAGCTGGCTTCCCCATGTACTTAAAATAAAATCCAAACTTCTTAGCAAGATCTTAAATCCTTTTGTGGTCTGGCCCCTATTAACCTGCCAGTTTTCTTCATTTTTACTGTTGCCTGTATTTTGAGCTGAGGTTTTCTTTGATTTTATTTTCCCGCAGATCAGTCTTCCCATGGCCTCCTTTCTTTCGTAAATGAATCCCTCAGCATTTGCGTACCCTCTCTTTTTGTATGTATTGTACATTTATTGCTTTCATATGTTTATTTGATGATTATTTTTATTTCAATGTTTTCTTCATTTTATTGGATTGAAAGAGTTAGGTCTTATAAATCAGAAACCCACATTCTTCGTTTCTTTTTTCTTTTGATAGAAATCACTATGGCAGTCCTTCCAGGCATAGTTAATTGAAAGCTGATAGACTCATGATACATAGACAGTACGAGAATCTAAACTCTGAAGATTAAGATCATTTTGAAATTTTCATATTTTTAAGTAATTAATGTGAATTGCAGTTAGTGGCCAGGTGCTCTACAAATTTGAAACGTATTGGGTTTATCAGAATTTTTGTGAGGAAAGATCAGAAGTGCTCCTTTCTCCAAATTCTATTAGTTGTAAAAATATATTAAGTTCGCTGGAACTAAGTTGCCAGACAAAATGCAGGACTCCCATTTAAATTTGAATTTCAAATGAACAATCATTTTTAGTGTAAGTACGTCCCATTCAGTATTTGGAATATACTTATACTGAAAAATTATATCTTGTATCTGAAATTTATATTTAACTGGGCATCTTGTGTTTTTATTGGCTAGATCTGGCAACCCTGGCTAGATGCCAACCCTCTAGCAACCTGACTTCTCAGGAGTGCGACAGGCGGCTAATAAGGGGATTTTCAAAAGCTCCTCGTTTCAGAAATAGATTTCACAAAGTTTGTGGCTCAAATTGCATGTGCCTATACCTACAAATGAGACAACCAGCCTTTTTCTGTATTGGATTGTTTTTTATTTTAGGTATTCTAACATCCTTAAAGTCCTTTTTCCTTTTTTCTCTCCATATTTTTACCTATAGATTCTTTACCTTACTTGCTCAAGGACCCTACATAACCTCACCCCAGCTTACTTTTTCAGCCATCATGAACCTGTGCTTGAACAGAACCATGCTACTTGCTTTCATGTCTCTGTTCTTGCCGCTCCCTGTGGCTGAAGACGTGGACCCCTCGCTTCTGTGCTTGTCCAGTCCTCCAGCCCGCACTTCTTGTGCCCTCCCCTCCCCGGGGCGCTCCCTGATTCCCACAGCTGCATGTCATCCATCCTGCCCCTGAGCACTTGGCCTTCATGGCACTTACACATTCGGCTTTGGTTTTTTTGGATTGGGGACGGGGGTTGAATTTTTTTACCTCTAGTAAGAACATTTAACATGAGATCTATCCTGTAACGAATTTTTAAGTATGGCATTAACTATAGGTACAAGATTGTGTAGCAGATCTTTACGACTTATTCATCTTACATAACTGAAAGTTTCTATCTGTGGAATAGCAGCTCCCCATCTCCTCCTCCTCCCAGCCCCCGGCAACCACCGACGTACTCTCGGCTTCTATGAGTCTGACTATTTTAGAAACCTCATCTAAGTGGAATCATGCAGTATTTCTCCTTCTGTGACTGGCATATGTCACTTAGCATAAGGTCCTCAAGGTTCATACATGTGCACATATAATAAGATTTCCTTCTTTTGTAAGCCTGAATAATATTCCATTGTATGGATATTGCACAGTTTCTTTATCCACTCATTTGTTGCTAGACATTAAGGTAGTTTCAGTGTCTCAGCTACCGTGAACAGCGCTGCAGTGAGCATGGGAATGCAGATATCTCTTTCAGATCCTGATTTCATTCTTTTGGACTAAATACACCGAAGTGGAACTGTTGGATCATATGGTGGTTCTATTTTTAATTTTTTGAGGAACCTCCATCCTGTTTTCCATTTTAGATCCCCACCAACAGTGTACAAGGATTCAGATTCTACACGCCCTCCCCAGCATTTATCTTTTGTGTTCTTGAGAATGGTTAGCCCTAAGAACATTGTGGTTTCAGTTTGCACCTCTCTGATGATCAGTGATGTTCAACATCTTTCCATATAACGTTGGCCATTTTATATATTCTTTAGAGAAATGTCGAAGTCCTTTGCCCAGATTATTTTGTTTTGACGTCTTGTTTTGTTTTCTGGGTTATTTGGTCTTTTGCAGCTGAGTTGTAGGAGTTCCTTATATATTGTGGACATTAACCCCTCATCAGATACATGGTTTGCAGAGAGGCTCTTTGCTTCTTCGTCTTCATATTCCCAGTGGTACCTTTGTATTCCTACACTGTGCTTAGCGTTGTTCTTTTCCATACTTGGCACCCAGAGCATGTTTGTTAAATAAATGTAGTGCAGTTACCTGCTTTCCACGTCAGCGTCAAGTTTGAAAGGCCCAAGAAGGACTTTCTGTAGACACCCTGACAGTAGTGAGAAGTGATAGCTGGGAGTGGAGGAGAAGGGTATAAAAAAAGCAAACTCAGGAAAATATAAAACTCTGCATTTAGGTACAGTGTCACTGACTGAACAGAAGGGTTGATAGACAATCACCGTGATTAGTCTTAACTGCTAGGCTAAGAAAACGAAGTTAGACAGAACATTCTGAAATGTAATGACTTAATTATTAGCATTTTCTGCAAATGTAAGCAGACTTCTTTGAGACTTATTAAGCCCTAAATAGTCTTAATGATGCACTTTAGCTATTAAAAGAAGATAAAAATTATAAGTACATGTCCTGTTTAAGGAAATAGGAGTTAACACATTTTTAAAATGCTACCCGGGGGCTTCCCTGGGGGCGCAGTGGTTGAGAGTCCGCCTGCCGATGAAGGGGACGTGGGTTCGGGTTCGCGCCCCGGTCCGGGCAGATCCGACATGCCGCGGAGCGGCTGGGCCCGTGAGCCATGGCCGCTGGGCCTGCGCGTCCGGGGCCTGTGCTCCGCAACGGGA